>NC_138509.1:80660422-81231708 GCF_964252035.2 Podarcis erhardii
TTATGCAGTTATGCTGACCAAACATTCTGATTAATATTGGATCTCTGCTATAAACTAGGAACTAATAATAATAGCATAAATAAATAATAAGGCGTAAATGAGCATCACTGGTCCTAAACCAGAAACGGAATATCGGCCACTTACTAGATGGGAGGCACCTCTGAAAATGTATGTAATATGGAAGGGCACTGATAAACTAATTTGGCCCTTACTATTTCAGTGACTTCAATCAGTTGCTGTACTAGATGTACTCAGTAGAAATGCAGTAGAAGTGCAGGCTAAATTTTGCCTTGATGTCAGTGTGAACTTAACCAGGTGATATGTAATATATGAATGGCTGTGATCACTAATGGCTGTGATCACTAGCCCCTTAGTTCAGTGTTTCTGATTTGAGATACATAATGTGCCATGTTTTGCCTTTTGTTCTCCTGTGCTTGGCTGTAGGGAGCTGCTTGCGCAGGCACTGCCTTCTTCTGTATTTGAAGAGCAACGAGGGTGCAAACTAATAGTTAAAATTTCTGTACATTCCCTTGCTGTTCAATGCATATTTTTATATGTACACATGGGTTAGGAGTTAGCATCCCAGCTTGTAATGAGCCCTGTCCTGACGAGTAAATCTGCTAGTTTGTAGGTACTCTGGATTGTGCACTTGATGCGTAGATACTTTGACAAGAAGGGCTTCACTCTCCTGTCTACCTCTGCAAGCTAAAACCCTTCCCAGCCTCCTATCTCAATACATTCAGTTTCTAATCTCTCTCTCTCTCCTTCATGCAAGCATGTATCTACATATGGGAATATTCATTTCCCCTACAAACACACACACGCAAAGAGAGAGTGTGTGTATTTTAGGAGTGAAATTGACTTATCCCACTTCTCAAAGCTGACAGCTGTCCTATCGTTTAGGCAGTTGGCTGATGTTCTTACTTGTAAATAGATCTGTGATTCCTGTTTGTGAGGAGACTCCAGTCTGCAGTGTCTCTTACACACACACACACACACACACACACACACACACACACACACCCTTTTCAAGAGCAACCAAAGGGTCTGGATACTAAGCTTGATGAGAAACAATTGAGGGAATTGGGTATGTTTAGCCTGGTAAAGAGGAGACTTAGAGTATATATGATAGCCTTCTTCAAACATCTAAAGGTCTGTCACATGGAAGATGTAGCATGCTTGTTTTCTCCTTCTCCTTGAGGCTAGGGCCCAAACCAGTGGATTCAAGTTACAAGGAGATTCCAACTAAACATCAGGAAGAACTTTCTGATAGTAAGAGCTGTTTAACAGTGGAACAGTCTCCCATGAAAGGTGGTAGACTCTCCTTTCTTGGAAGTTTTTAAGCAGAGCTTGGATGCTCATCTGTCATTGATGCTTTGCCTGAGATTCCTTCATTGCAGGGGGCTGGACTAGATGACCCTCAAGGTCCCTTCCCAACTCTACAATTCTGTGATTTTGTGATATGATTTTTATCTTAAGAGAGAACTTCCTGTATAGCTTAGAAATATCCCATCGTGGGAATTTCCATTACATGTCTCATTAAGGAAGAGAGAGATTAGGGAAGAACTTTCATCTCTACAACATACCACTTCTCTACAGAGATTGCATCCTTTTAGGAAATTATTTAAAAGTGATCTCTGTACATTTCTTCATTCATGTACATGAATTGCTTTCTTAAATGCTGTATGCGACTCTCTTAATTTTCAGTAGGACTTACTGCTCATCGTTCCTACAGATTTCTAGTGGGGCTACTACTGAGTATACATGGGTGTGTTGGCCTTGTGCATATAAGCCTTTCATATTGGGTTGGTATTTTTACTTTAGAAGATTCATATCCCATCATTTGCCTATAAAAGCCCCCAGGCAGGCTTGCAACAAATGCCTGATTCACACTTTCCATTAAACCATAGTTGAAAACAAGCAATGGTTTAATGCAAATGAGCAGCGTGCTAGCGCTCAAAAGTTCCCACAGCACTCTTCCCCTGGTTCTGCTGTATTGCCACTTGTTGTAAACTCCAAACTCAGGCTTGTGGTTTCCTTTCTCCAAATAAATCACAAGCAGAAAGCCAAGAGCAAATGGTGGTTACCACTCTGGGTTTGCGTTTTGATGTCATGAGAAGCCAGACTCTGTCAGGAGCAGAGGGGAAATGGAAGAAGAACTTTTCAGCAGTGTACACCAGCACACAACACATTCACTTTGAAACCAGTTTGTTTTTACGGTGGTACCTCGGGTTAGAAACACCTCAGGTTACAAACACTTTGGGTTGCAGACTCCGCTAACTCGCAGGTAGTACCTCTGGTTAAGAACTTTGCCCCAGGATGAGAACAGAAATTGCATGGCGGCAGCGGGAAGCCCCATTAGCTAAAGTGGTACCTCAGGTTAGAAACACCTCCGGTTACAAACACTTTGGGTTACAGACTCCACTAACTCGCAAGTAGTATCTGTGGTTAAGAACTTTGCCCCAGGATGAGAACAGAAATTGCACGGCGGCAGCTGGAAGCCCCATTAGCTAAAGTGGTACCTCAGCTTAAGAACGGTTTCAGGTTAAGAATGGACCTCCGGAACGAATTAAGTTCATAACCAGATGTACCACTGTACTTGCCTTAATGTGACATGCAAACTAGGCTATAGATTAAAAGCAAATATATGTTTATATAAAAAATACACAAAAACTTGTGTGGGGATTATGGGTACCTAGGGTGTTCTAGCATTGGTATTAAAAGTATATTGGCTTTATTGGGACTTAAGTAGTATTATTTAGCTTCTCCAGATTGCATCTTATTGTCTACTTGGATCCCGCCCCCCAAGAGCCCTTATTACCTGAATTGATTTCTTTCATATGTTTGTTTTTTCACTGGGGCTGTTGAAAACCATCAAGTTCTGGAATTTTTACAAAAAGAATAATATTTATATAGAGAGCGAGTGTTATATATCAACTATGTTATATATACGAAATACAGCAAGTACTATAAGTCCGAATCCATTAACTAACATATTTATGCCTAATGAATCATAGAATCAATATGTCTATTTTCAGATGTGACCTATTGTAGAATTTTCTTTGGGGACAAAAGTAAAACAAATCACTATTTCATTTCCCCCTTATCCTGCTGTTGTTATTATATATACTAAACCACACTGGCACAATTATTGTAAACGGAATAAAGCTGAAGAGAATGATTGCTCCCAATTTATTCTAGCACTACCAGCAGTAAGACAAACAATTACTGCTATCCATTTAAAATTACGTATTTATTATAAAGCTTTATATAAATCAGTTGTAATATTACAAGCTAATAATTTTTTTCTAGTTGATTTTATAGGGTCCATTTGGGGTTACTGGGTCCATTTTGTAATATTCACATCTGGATTTATAAGGCTGTGTTAGTAGAAGGCAAACTGTTCAGAATACTAGTAATGTAAATGCAAAATTTGTTGGGAGTCATAAAAAAGTAGGCAGGCAAATATAGTGATGGTTAAGTTCATGATTGGTGCATTGCATACTATCAAAATGGCATGAGGTCAGCTTGAGGATTCTTTACAATAGACACAATTCTGTGTAGCTGGAGACAATTTATGTTGTTGACATAGAGCCAGTTAAGATGCTCTAATTGGCACCATTAGGCAAACTAGTTTACATGTCCAGAGAAATATGAGATAATCGTTCTTACTGCTCACATGAGCAGGTTTTTGTACACTTGAGACAGTGTTTTAGAGTCTAAACCTTAGACTATCTGAACAGACTGTTCGGTATTTTTCAGTTGAGCAGTATAAAGGCAATTTCTGTGGCTCAATACATAAGATGAATGCTGAATTCTGTTTCTGGTTGTTGGTCAGTATTCATAATGATGATGCAGTGTTGCATTTACATGTTTATATATCGTTGTCGCTTGCTTAGCTTTAAACAGGTCACATCATTTTTGTTATTTTGTTTACTAAAGCATTGTTTTGAACAATTTTCAATGCTAGCTAATAAAAAATGAAATTTGCATGCTTTTACATTTATTAAATATATATAAAGTGTATATAAGGGTTGTATCCAATGTAAGGCTGAGTAACTTATTCTGTTCATGCAAGGATTTATGCCTGCTTGCATTAAGATGTGTGTGGGGTGTGAGCTTTGACTTTTGCATGTTCAGCTGCTCCCTAGCCCAAGGAGCAGAGGTTGACAATATTTTATCAATTAATTGAGGGAGTGATTCAACAAGATTTATATACCATTTGATTGTAATGAAATTTCTCTTCCCCTTGTCCAATGGCTTGGGACCTGAGTACCAAAAGCAAACCTTCACCAATATCAATCGTGGGCACTGTTTGAAATTTCCTGGGTGCCAGGCATGTTTAGCTACTGATGCAGGTCCAGTTGTGACTGTGTGGAAATTTCTGGGCACAAGGTGATTGACATCTCCATTGAGTCAGCTGACTTGTGCACAGCAAAAGGCGTATGGACCCATTGCTGGGCATCTTAGTCCTCCATCGTCACATTAAGTGAAGTAAGTGCAGGGCTGAGTGCAGGTATCTTTGTCTGTGCTGCAGCCTTTCCCCAGGTCACCCAATGAAACTCAGAGACTACAGTTTAAAAACCTTTGCCTTAGTTCATAGATAATTCCATTTCCATTTCCATTTCCATTTCCATTTCCATTTCCATTTCCAATGTGTGTATTTCTCCTTCTTGCATACTGGGGCAAGTGAATTGTTCAGGGAAGTTTTCAATGGTTGAAGTTTTATTGTGTTTTTCATATTTTGTTGGGAGCTGCCCAGAGTGGCTGAGGCAACCCAGTTAGATGGGCGGCGTATAATAAAAGTATTATTATTATTAATTGTTGTTGTTGTAAGAGCAAGCTACAGCCAAGCAATGTAGTTTTGCTCATGAATTGTAGAATTGTAGAGTCCCCAAGGGTTATCTAGTCCAACGCCCTGGTGAATAGACATTCTGTTGTGTTGACCGTAACCTAGTTTTAAGGTGGTATTTGATGCCTAGCTTATATATCTCAGTTTCTAACTCTGATCTTGGACCCTGCACTTTGCATAGGAGACCCTCTTGCTAGTGGTGCCACTGGCTGCTGCCCAGTTGGCATTGACCTGTGACAGGGACTTTTCAGTGGCGGTTCCCTGTTTGTGGAATGTCCTCCCTGGTGAAATGCACCTGGGTCCCTTATTACTAACTTTGTGTTTACCCAGGCATTTGGCAGCTGGAAGATACTGTTCCTGCCAACCTTGAAATTATCAGCTCTGAGAGTATGTGACTGCATAACAAGTTTTTAGATGGTTTAAATATGTTTATATTTTAATTTTACTAGTGTCATCTGTTTTATCATTTTGGTGTTTGCTGTCTTGGACTCCTTTGGGAGAAATGACAGGTTTCAAGTTTAATAAATAAAATATAATAGTTATTCCTTTTTCCTCCCTTTTTCTAGTCCGCTGCTGAACAGGCGAAAGCTAGATTACAGTTGGTTCTTGAAGCTGCTGGTAAGTAAATGGATGGAAGCAATAATGTTGTTTTAGTGCCTCTCAGCAATGGTACCCAGTTTTGGAGTACCTTATCTCATCAGATTTGATTGGCTCTGATCCTATTCCATCTCTTGGTGCCAGGTGAAGCTTTTATTCTTCATCCAGGCCTTTGTTAGGAAATCTTTTGACCTGCGTTGTGTTATTTTAACTGAAAATTGCATGTTTTGTTTTTATATTTTGGCTCATTCATGTAATTCAAAAGTTTCCTGCCTTGAGGTCTTTTGACCAAGGGTGTGATGTAATTCGTCAAAATAAATACATAAAGTATTATAGCAGTACAGTAAGTAAATGAGACTGTAATCCTGTTCACACTCACCTGAGAGTAAGCCTCAATGAACTTAATGGAACTTTCTTCTGAATAAACATACTTTGGATTGTGTGGTCAATTAGCAGAACTGTCATTTAAATATATTTAATAAAGGTGCTACAGTTCTCTATTTGTATCCATACCTATTTACAACAAAACATTAGAGAGCAGCTGATCATGGAGATAATGATCTAAAAAAAATGTGTATACCTTAGCCTAAAAGACAAAACCAAGGTTTTTTAAACTATCTACTCCTTCATATAAGAACATCTTTTACTTTTCCGCCTTTGTGTTTTCTTATTAGTATTTGAACCTAATGGTGGAATATACAGTAACTATTGTAGGGGATACTGTTTTGCAGAAATCTTTTGTTAAAAAGCAAAACTTTCCTTTCTTTTCTTTTCCATTTTCCAATAAATGCTCACATTCTCCAGTGTAGCATCTCCTCCGTCATAGTTTGAAACGTATGCATTGTTCTCCCATTCTTTTAATATGTCTCTGAAGCATATAATTATAAAGTAGATGTGACAGGGCAGACCTTGAAAAGTACAATTTGTTTATACTGCTCTGAGCTGTCACACCTCATTTTTTAATTTAACACCTCGAGAATGTATTAAAGATACTATGAATTTTTTTGTCATTGTGATCAGAAGCCTGTAGATTTCAAGGCATATTTGAGGTTCTTGTGACACTTTTTAATCTAAAAAACTTAAAATGGGAGTTTAAACCTTAGGTCCAGATTACTCTTAAATGAATTATGGGATTGGAAAATACATTAAAGTTATTCATGAAATTTGAAACCTCTTTCCTAACTTTTATTTAAACATTGAAAAGAACAAGTACATAAACGGTCCCTTTGATTCCTTTTGTAAAATTAGGGATTATGTTGAACAATATTGGAAATCAACATTTTGTTCTTTATGGTTTCTTGTTCTGTGAGGAGTGAAAATTTTATACCCACACACAAACACACGACTATTTAGCTGTATGGTTATAACACATATTAAGATCTTCATTTATGTTTCATAAGTTTTATTTCATGTTTTGAAATACTAAACCTTTCTAGAGTTCAAGTAGCAAGTTGTTAGCCTAGGAAATAATATGTAATCATATACTTTAGTTTGGAAAACTGGTATTTCATAGTTCGCACAAAGTTTCTTCTGTTTTAGTAACCATTGCATGTGTTAATGTGTGCAACATCATTAGCATATCTGAGTGTTCAACAAAAATGTCTGAATTTCTGAGTATTTCAGTTTGATTTTTAAAGTACAGACAAAGGTTTTCAAGGCACATATAAAAGAGTTTGAGGATAGTATTTTGGGGTTTATTTGTTTTAGCTTGTGTATTTGAAAGCACTTCATGTTCCTGGTCTATTTATCATGTTCATGGTGTTTTCAGGTAATTTTTATATAAAGTTTAATAACTACTCAGTCACTCTGGAACTTATGTAAGGTATGCCTTCAAGAAGCCTAAACTACTAATCTGTGTTTATAAGAGCACAAATCTAGTTTGTATTGCTTGGATATTGGTAAGAGATTTCATGTTAATGACAGACTGTAGATATATTTGCACAGTAAGGGTAATAACTAAAGTCACATAACCGCTTTTAATGAGTTGTTAAAGAAACTAATTTTGTGCTCGTAAGAACTGCCACTCAGAAAGGATTATTGCTATCAACTATAAATTTATATTTGAGTGACTTTATTTACTTATCCCTCTCAATAGTTAGACAGAAGAAAGCCATTTTAGCATAGTCTAACAATATCACAGCAACTTAGCAGATGTTAAGCAGGCAGTAGCTGAATGTTAATTTTGAGAGGGTAGTATGTTTAAGCCTATCTGAAGTATGTTGCATGTGCGCTTTCCAAGCTTAGTTACAATGCTGTCTCTCTTGGGAGAATTTTAAAGCTAAACCTCTTTCTTTTTGTCACTCTATATGGACTCTCTCAAGTCAGTATAAAGCAGATCATCCCTAGGCTAAAGCTCTTCAGCTTTTGTTATTGGGCTCTGTAGACCTGTAATTAGGCCTCCTGGCAAGCCTTGGAGTCCAGTTAATGGTCATATGGAGTTTCTATGAGGCAGACTGGCTTTGTATAAATCCTTCGTTGGAATATGTTTATGGGTCACTTCCTACCAGGACCATGTTTTGTCCTTGTGCCCTATAGGCTGACAAGGAACAGGTTCCCTTGACCATGGACAGCTCAGTTTGCTGCTCACAATCTACTCAGCTAATCCCCAGTGTAAACAGAGGATTTAGCATAGCTTCTGTCACTTACAGTTGCCAAACCACTTGGGTGTCTCTGATTTCTTTTCCAGAATTCATTATTGAATGACAGAGAACCATAAAAGGATTCGTGCTTGTTGGTATATTAAATGTATCCCATGTCTCTCAAACACTTGAGAGGCAGCATTCAAAAAAATTGGATTTCCTATTCTGATAAGAAATTATTAATAGTTTATAAAATAACATATTTTGAATAATTGTGGTTTTATTTAAGAATGCGGTTTTGAAAAAAATAAAATAGATGTGAACATTTGTGAACTGTTAATTTCTACTATCATATAAAAACATAGTGAAAATCTGCCATATTGGTAAGATTCTCTTCTGCTGCTTATAAAGACAATTACAAAAGTTGATTGATGTGAGCTTTCAAAGGTCCTGAGTTGAAATGCCTGTCTGATCTGTGTGTGGAATCTGCATTTCAAATCTGTTTCTAAAAGAGCATGCAAAATACTGTATTTTAAAGACAGAATTGTTGATAGTTTAAAGCAGACTTCAGAATAGAGATGTTAATATGACATTAGCAATATGTGGTAAAAACTGACAGAGGAATAATGAATGTTTTATATTTAATGGAGCTGTTTGACAGCTTATCTGCCTGTTTGGCTGTTTAACTCATTATCCTGTGATTATATAGCCAGTTTATTCCAGTTAACTCTGCATCACATTTTTTTTAAAAAAGAAAATGTTCCTATAAATGAATTGGACAGATAAAATACAAATATATTAGTGTTAGCTGCTGCAAATGTGTTAGGGCATTTCTTGTATGGTTGTCTTCAGTCTTTCATGAAATAATTCTTAAGAACGACAAATCTGTATTTGTTCAGTCTTTCCTAATAAGTGGTCTACAATCCATGGTTCCAAAATGGTTCGTGACAGATGTGGCTTAGAAGACCACATACGTAGACTGTATGATTTTAGTCTGGTGGAACTAATAGGATCACTCATTACTTTATAGATTCTTGCTTATTTTTCCTTTAATGAAAATTGCTTAGTTAAATTGGGTGGCCTTTTTCTTCCAGTGTTCAATGGTTATGCTAAGCCATTTTTAAGGTAGGTGGTAACAAATAGGGAAATAGTACAATTTTCCTGTACGTTGTACAAAATGGAAATGTCTAGTTTAAGGGATGGAGCAACAAATACAAGGGGGAAACTTTCCCCCAAAATTGAATTTTATTAATAGAATAAAATAGGTGGAAAATTGCAAGTCTACAGTTCAAAGTTGTCCCAGAGTCAGGCAGTTCTGAAAAATGAGTGGCAATGTGGCGTTTTGCTTGCATTAAGATGTGATTGATTGATTTTACAATACCCCTTGATTGTTATAAAACCTCAAAGCAGTTTACAGAAAGAATAAAACAATAACATCTGTAAAGCACAGTTAAAACCAACAATTTAAAACATTTGAAAATAATTAAAATGAATGATAAGATGAAAACCAGATTAAAAGACATGTTAACATTCTACTTCTGTGAATAAACTTGCCTAAATAAAAGGTGCCTAAAAGAGTACAGTGGAGATGCCTGTGTGATTTCGATAGGCAGGGAGTTCCAAAGTGTGCATAGTGCCATACTAAAAGATTGATTTCCTACAAATTCAGAAGGTTTATTGTGGCATGCCAGTTCTACAGAATGAAGCGGTTAAATTGGCATATATGGTGGTAAGGCGATCTCACAAGTAAACTAGTCCTGAGCTGCTAGGCGCTTTATATATTAAGAGTAACACCTTAAACTTGACCCAGTAGCAAACTAGCAACCTTTGCAGGTCTCTGAGCAGAGTTGTTGTATGATAACAATTGCTTCTGTTAGCAATTGTACCGCAGCATTCAGCGCCAACCACAGCTTCTGAATCAAATGCAAGGAAGCCCACGTGGAGAGCACTGCAGTAATCCAATCTTGAAGTGCACGAACTAATGCTTTTTCAGCCCAGGAACATTTGTGGCTGTTGTGCCAGTTGCAGCTAATAAAAGGTGCTTCCGGGCACTGGGGCAACACTTGGCCCTCGAGTAAAAAAGCTGGATCCAGAAGCAACCCCATACTGCAAAACCGCTACTTCAGGGGAAGTGCAGTTGACCAATTTCTTGGACACAGGAACTACTCCTCTACTGTGCCTCCATTGTGCCAGGATTCAAGTACCAGCTATTTAAAAGAAGGATCAGCTACTGGAAAATTGAGCCAAATCTGATTCTCCCCCACTCCCTTTCCAGTCTAACCAAAGCAAAGGCAAAAGAGGAATATGGAGGAATGGTATTTGGCAACAACACTTGGTAGCTAGCCATTGTGGGTACAGGAGCTTGAAGTTTTGCTTACTGCACCCCATTCCACTCTCAAAGTGAACCTCTGGCAAAATTAGTTAGTGATCCCATGGATTTTGAGCTGGTGAAGTTTCTTTCTTGATGGGAAGGGTGAAGAGTGTCCATTCGCTAACCCAATTGTCATTTGCTGTGCATGCATAAGGTCCCAAGTCCAATCCCATATTTAAAAATTTTGTAAGAAGTTATGCGCCATACCTCTGCCTGACTGCCTTGGGAGCCACTCCCCATCATACTGGACAATACTGGGCTAAACTGGCCAGTGGCCTGACGGCTCCATATTTTGAAATATAAAGATTAAAATTGATGGAATTTGAAATTAATTTCCATTGAAAAACTTAGCAATATGCTTTGGTTACTGTAGCACAGATGGGTTACAGGCAGCATGTGAAATGCAATAGGAGGATATATGAGATCTGAGATTATGGTGGTTCTCTCACAGAACTGGTTCATGGTAAGCCCATTTTTCAGTCCCATCTCTATAATCAAAAGGCACACCACAATTAAGTTATGAAATTATCTGAAATCCTAATACTTTAACCTAACTTGTATTAGGTCTAGATGACTAACAGAATTATAATGCAGTATTTCGAAGGAAAATATACCTCAAATATTCTATATTTATAGTGGTGGGTAAAGTCTAACATTTTATTTTCCAGATATTAACAATTATACAGGGTTGGCCTAGTTATTAAAGAATGGGGTATTGTGTGTGTTTTTAATAATTTTTCCAACTGACCTTACTGATTTCAGAATTGGTCCCAAACTTTTCAGAATTGCTGTTCTAGCTGTAATTTTTCTAGCTCCAAATAAAAGTAACTCATGCTTAGATTATAACTATAGGATTTTGCAAATGTTGTAACATATGGTATAAATTATTCTGATGCAAATGTGTGCTAATTATGTGCAGCTGAATCTTGCATGCTTGTCATTGATCTCAAGTCAAATACAAATTTGTGGTTACCTTAAGTTATTTATATCTATTTGTATTTAGCAAAGTTTGCCAAGAAAATTAATTATATATATATTGACTGTTGAGCTAATGCACAGCAATGGAGATGGTGATTCAGAACAACAAGAATCCCTTATCATTTTTTAAAGAAAAAAATGTTATTCTGTGGGGAAAGGTCTTTCATTTGCTTCATATTTTATATTTAAATACTACTTGTTTCATTTCTCTGTACAAGTGCCTACTTTGTGTATATACAGCTCAGTCCTAAGTATTATTCTTCAGAAGCAAGAATATGCTAGGAGTGCATAGGATTATAAAATTAGGCCAAATGCATCTCTCTCGTGGATGACAGAGGTCTTCAAACAGGCAGTGCAGCTTCCTGTACAGCTTGGAGACAGGAAATACCTAAAGCTTAAACAGAAGACTTTATTCCTCCCCTCTTGCTCATACTCACTCCTTACTGAGCACTCCTTTCTTTACTTTTTTCTTCTCCCCACAGCTGCCTTGTATCATTCTCCATCTGTTTCTTGCCTAACAACAACAACAACAACAACAACAACAACAATAACAACACAGTGGTACCTCAGGTTACAAACACCTCGGGTTACAAACACTTCAGGTTACAGACTTCGCTAACTTGGAAGGAGTACCTCAGGTTAAGAACTTTACCTCAGGATGAGAACAGAAATCATGCACCGACAGCATGGCGGCAGCAGGAGGTCCCATTAGCTAAAGTGGTACCTCAGGTTAAGAATGGTTTCAGGTTAAGAATGGACCTCTGGAATGAATTAAGTACGTAACCAGGGGTACAACTGTAATAATAATTTATTTATACCCCACCCATCTGGCTGGGTTTCCCCAGCCACTCTGGGCGGCTCCCAATATTAAAAACACGACAAAACATCAAACATTAAAAGCATCCCTAAACAGGGCTGCCTTCAGATGTCTTCTAAACATCAGGTGGTTGTTTATTTCTTTGACATTTGATGGGAAGGTGTTCCACAGGGCAGGCACCACTACCGAGAAGGCCCTCTGCCTGGTTTCCTGTAACCTCACTTCTCGCAGTGAGGGAACTGCTAGAAGGCCCTTGGAGGTGGACCTCAGTGTCTGGCTCTTTAAAAAATGAGAGCCCCGTTTACCTTAGCTGCCCATTGCCTTCATTTCCCTGCCCCACTCCAAAAGGATAGGACTCTCTTGAACCATGTTTCTCCATGGGGAAAATTCCTCCTGCCTTGTGCTCCAAAGTGCCTTTGGGCAATCAAAAAGCCCATGGAGGGCAGCACTGAATGACAGCCATGGTCAGTGTCCAGCTGCTTGAGATTCTCCTGCCTTTATCAGCGGCTGAAAATGGCGGCCATGGCAATTTTGAAGAATGGATCACTACTCTCATTCTATTGTTTGTGTCCATGGCAAGTGGCAGAGAGCACTTTGGAGTACCACTGTGCTCTTCAGTTCAGCCAGTTCTGCAGGAGACCCTATCCTCATACATGGAAGTTGCTGTCATGGCTCAGGTGCCCCCCTCCATTTCAACCCTCTAAGGACCAAGATGCCCACAAGGCTTCTGAGTTGCTCCAGGCTTCGCCCCCCCCCTGCTGTTTTCTGCCTCAGCAGTGTTCAGAAGACTACATCCAAGCCTCCTCTCACTGAAGTAATACAACTCAAGAAGACTGTGCTTGCTGATAAAGCATCTGAATCATCTAAATGTGAAGTACCCAAATTTGTGGGAGGCAGACTTCAAGGAAGTGCTGGTCAAAATCACCAGCAACAAAAAGTTCATTCACTCACAAAGAAAAGGAAAAAAAAATATGCTTCCCCAGACATTCCTCTGGTCTCTTCCAGTACTTTCATGAGCCTTCATGGAACTGTCCCAGATTCCAAGAATGAGCCCAGCAGACCCATCACTCCCAATGTACCTCCATCTACTCACCAGGGTCTCCAGCAGCTGTTTGGACTCCTTCCACTTGTCACCAGCAGGAGGGATACTCGCCAGGTTTCTTCAAAGGTAGTTTCCTCAGAAGATACCTACTCTGGTGCTTATTCAGTTTTCTTCATGGTAGCAAAAAAGGATGCATCTTGGCATTCAGTAAAAGGTAAAGGGACCCCTGACCATTAGGTCCAGTCGTGACCGACTCTGGGGTTGCGGTGCTCATCTCGCTTTATTGGCCGAGGGAGTCGGCATACAGCTTCCGGGTCGTGTGGCCAGCATGACTTCTGGCGAACCAGAGCAGCACACGGAAACACCGTTTACCTTCCCACTGGAGTGATACCTATTTATCTACTTGCACCTTGACGTGCTTTTGAACTGCTAGGTTGGCAGGAGCAGGGACCAAGCAACGGGAGCTCACCCCGTCACGTGGATTCAAACCGCTTGACCTCAAATTTCTAAACCAGTTTGTGACCCCACTGGAAGCTTAGGATGGAGATGCTATCCTCCATCAGAGAGGCTCTCCACCCAAAAGACATTCTAGCCTGAAGAGACCTAAAGGAGCCCTATTTGCATAGCCTGTTATTCACAAGACATTGACTGCTGCTATGCTTCTCCTACAATGACTTCCATTACTAGTACTGTGTATTTACAAAGGCAATGGGCACAGCAGTGCAGAATCTTTAGCCTCAGGGTGTACATGCATACTCTTACCTGAACAACCTCTTGTTCTGCTCTACAAGTCTCTCTCACAGGCACTTCCACGTGATGCTAGCCCATCTAAATGACCTTTTTTCTTTTCAACTCCTCAAAGAGCCATCTCCCTCACACCAACTTCAGCACTTGGGAGTATTGATGGACAAAGAGCAGGGTTGCATCTCTCTCTCCCAGGAGGGTATCCATGATCAGTCCTCTTTTGCATGCCCACTCAGTGGACATCTTGCAGCTGTCCCAATTCCTGGACATGATAGCCATAGGCATCTTGCCCTGTACATGTCACCACTCCCACCCACTCCAGGGCTCCTTCTCCATTTCCAGAGAGATAGAGCTCACAACCATCACTGCCAAATTCTGCACTCCAAATTCATGAAATATTATTTCAGACGATGGCAACTACACCAATACTTGTGGAAGGGCATTCCTTTGCAGGACTCCCTTCCCTCAGTCATCAAGCATTAGGAGCTAGGGAGCCCATTGCCAAGGCCAGAAGATACATGGCAAGTAGTCAGCACTGGAAACTCAAAGAAACATCACACTTCTATTGTTCCTGTTCTCTGTGTTTTTCCACGAAACGGGACTGATCCTCAACAGGAGGAGAAGTGAGAAGTCTTCTGTTAAAGCTTTGAGCATTTTCTGTCTCCAAGCTGCATTAGCTTTTCGGAGAACTCTTATTATCTGCAAAAAAATACCATTTATTATAAAAACAACTGTTCTTTCTCTAAAACCCTAAAACTTGCAGCGATGTAACTTCCCTGTAAATCCCTGGATGCTTCCTCGTCCTTCAGTTTTGTTATTAAAAAGAAGCAATAGTGGAGAGGTTTTGGTCACAGTTTTATAGTGTATATGTCCACATCATTGTTTATTTTTTTAAAAATACACAATCTATTCAGTACACGGTCTCTTTCTCATGGTCATGCATAAAATTTATGAATGTATAGGGACACTATTTGCTCTTTGAATGTGAAATCTGTCAAAATCTGCATCTTAAACTATGGAATGGTGATTATTGCTTCTGTCTCATAGAATAAGAATATTTTTAGGGAAACGTTTTAGATCACTGATCTATTCAAAATGATATTTTCTAAAAGCTTACTGATTTTTAAAATAAAACTTTGCAATGTTTAATGCAATTAAACCTGAAAGTGCCCTTCAGCAGTCATAGTTCTGTTGTAACTCACTGGCTAGAATTATGGAAACAGAGCAGGATTGCCTCATGCTGAATTATTGGGCAGAATACTGCCTGCATGTTTTTCCTTGTATGTCTATAAGGAAAAGGGCAGGAAACCTGTTGTTGTTGTTTTATTAAATTTGTATACCACCCTATATCTCTAGATCTGAGGTCGGTTCACAACATAAAAGCTATCTATCTATCTATCTATCTATCTATCTATCTATCATCTACCTATACATAATAAAAAACAGAACAACAAACCAATAATCTCCACTTGCACAGCACATTTAAAAGGGTATTGGATGTCCATATGCAAAGGCCTAGTTAAAGAGGAACCTCTTTGCCTGGCGCCTAAAGGTGCCAGCCGAACCTCTTTGGGAAAACATTCCACAAGCATTTCCCCTCACTGAACCTGAATGTTCAAGGAAGAGGCCTGCAGAATCCCCAAGACAGCCAGATCTGCAAAGACACTCACAGGTACATGATACAGAGTGGAGAGAACTCAGTTCACTTGTATACAACTTCCTCACTTAAAAGCACAGCAGGAAACTTGGGGGGGGGGGGAAACAGGCTATCCTCACACAAGATGAAGCTGGTCCCTAGTGCAATGGGAGAGCAGGTTAGTGGTAGAGCATCAATCACCCATATCTCCAGGTGGGGCTGGGAGTGTACCCTGCCTGAAACCTGGAGAACCACTGCCAGTCAATGTAGACAGTACTAAACTAGGTGAGCGCAGTGGTCTGACTCCATGCAACACAACTTTCTATGTTCTGTGCTTCTGGGGCTGTGCTCTTATGCCTCCCTGCTGTCACTTAGTATGTGGCTATTTCTCTTGTCCTGGGTGGAAAGAACCAAGCTGACCCAGGGAAATGCTGGGTGAGAAGCCCGTCCTACCACTGTTGTTACAAGCACATTGCCCCAATTAGAGGCGTGCCAGATTTTGAGACATTCCCAGCAAGCCAGTTCTGCTGCTCACTGTCACGTCAAATTTGGCTGGACTGGCTGCTGTTGCCACTCACTCATTTCAGATTTGCTCATGGCCCCAAAATAAAGTCCTCCTCCTGCCACAAATTCTCATGAATTTAGAAATGCATGCAAGGGAGGATCGGGTAGCATATCAGGCATGGAAGCTGTGACAGATGAGGATTTCTTCTTGCTCTTAAGCCAGGTATGGTTGATGGTCTACTATAATCTGGTCTGCAGTTGATAGTAATTGAAATTCTGCTCATCTGTGCTAGATTATCTCTGCTTGCCCTGTCTCTTTGCAAGGCTTCGACACATTTGGGTTTGCCTCAGTCAATTTACAGTAGAAAGTCGGTCTTGTTGAGAACAGAACAATCTTATGCAGTTGTACACCTATTTACTTGTAAAAGATAGCTTTGTTTTTATGTCTCTGTACTTTCATTATAAATCATCTGAACTAATTTCTCTGTTGAACAAGAATGCTTTTAACGCAGGTAATAAAATCATTGTGTTATTGAAACAGTATTTATCACTACCTCATTAAATACAGAGAAATAAGAGTGCCATTTTTTACCAAATAGTTTCATTTGCTCATATTTTCTTTGTTGACCCAAATGAATGAAATTAGAATAAACAATCTTGGAGTCATTTGTAATCAAGAGCTGATTAATGGAGTTTGGTTTCCTAGCCATTATTCATTCATGAACACCTGATATCTTTCCCATAAACAAATTGTGTTTGTCCAAATTAAGAAATTAAATGAAGCATTTGATGAGTTTATGATTGACCCTTCTAAGTTGGAGCCCATTAGTCAATGTCGTTATCATACAAAACTGTTTGACTAATGTGCTGTCTAAGAAGCATGTGGATTTATTATGATTTCTGATTAATGCATGCTGCAAGCCAAATTACTAGATTGTAATAATTTTTGATTCTCATTTTAGCAGTCACTGAAGATTTTCATCTCTGATGAAATGCATTTATGTCCCTTCAGATTTAGAGTTGATTATGAGGTGTTGGCTGAATAAATCTTTAGATATTACATTGTACATTTGCAAAGGCATATTTTCTCAAAACACTCATATTACTCACTGCAGCTTTTGCATAAAAAGCCACTATCTCAAGCCTGTAAATATTTTAATGCCTTTTCTCTCTTTCCAAGTATGTTATAGGTTCTTTCCTTAATATGTATGTTTAGTTGAATATGTAGTTTTGGTCTGTTATAATTAGTCATTCAAAAATGATGTTTAAAAAGTGCTAGGGCTGCAAAGTAAGACACTTGATAATTACAAATTCCCATTCTTGAGGCTTTTCCAGAGGTCAGTCTAATGGTGACAGTTACTCATGGTGCTTTATTTCATTCTTCAGAAAATGTATTTGCTGTTTGCTTTGTTAATGAAAACAAACTGCTTAATACCATAGCCTTGTGTGTCCACATCTTTAGCCATGGGTAGTGTTTGACTGTGACCAAAGCAAAGGACCTACCTGCCACCCCATCTGGGTAGAAGAAATAAGGCAATGTTTTAAGTGCACTGGCCCCATGTCGTTTAGAGCTTTATACACTAATAGTAAGACCTTGAATATGACTCAGTAGTGTACTGGCAGCCAGGGCAGCTCCATCAATGCAGGTGTTACATGTTGGTGGTATCCAACATCTGATAACAATCAGGCTGCAGAATTCTGCACCAGCTGCAGGTTCTGAATTAGCCTCAAGGGTAGCCCCACACACAGCACATTACAGTTATCTGTCCACAAGATTACCAGTGCTTGACCAAGCTCTCTTGATCCAGGAATAGCTGATGCACCATTCAAAGCTGACCACTGAGGAAATCTGAGCCTCAAATGAGAAAGTTAGATCCAGGAGTGATCTAAGCTGTGTACCTGCAACTTCAGAGGGAGTGCAACCTTGTCCAGAACAGGCAACTGACCTATTTCCCAGACATGAGAATTGCTCTTCCATAGTATTTCCATCTTGCCAGGCATCAGTCCCAGAAGTTAAAGAGAAATGGGGCTGGGCATCATCGGCATACCAGGAACACCCTAATAGTCCCACCTAATATTCACACACTCAGCAGCTTCATATAAAAGTTAAATAGCATCTGTAGTTGTATCGGGCCTTATGGCAGCCTATAACACAAGTGTCAGGAGGCAGAGAGACACTTTCCCAATGCTGTTCTCTGAACCCAACCTTATACGGTGGTGCCTCGCAAGACGAAATTAATTCGTTCCGCGAGTTTTTTTGTCTTGCGATTTTTTCGTCTTGCGAAGCACGGACTTTGGAAAAGCTTCAAAAACCTCAAAAAAGGCTACCACACCGCGTGCTATCAGTTGCTCCTCGAAGTGAATGCACGGTTTTAAGAAAAAGGAAACAAACTTGGAAGACAAAGGAAACAAACTTGCAAGACGTTTCCGTCTTGCGAAGCAAGCCCATAGGGAAATCCGTCTTGCGAAGCAGCTCAAAAAACGAAAAACTCTTTCGTTTTGCGAGTTTTTCGTCTTTCGAGGCATTTATCTTGCGAGGTACTACTGTAGTAGGATCAGAACAACTAAAGCAGTGTCCATGAGTACCCCTCCCACAGGGGTATTGCAATAGAATGCTATGTTCAGTGGTAAGAAAAGCTTCTGAGAAGAAGTAAGATCAGGACAACTAAGGCTGATTTGGTTCTGAAAGGGGGCCTGAATCCAGGTTGAAATGGTCCAGATAGCCAGTCTCTTCAAAGAATCCCTGCTTTCTGGGCAGTGCTAATACTTCTAGGTTTCCCTCATGCCTGCAATCTGTACTGTGGCCTCACAAAATCCTCCTATGTCCCCGCTCCCCCACCATCAAAACTGTAGAGTCTTTGTAACAAATCTCTCTTGGTTGAGGAAGGGATTTAAAGAACACTTTATTATTATTATTATTATTATTATTATTATTATTATTATTTCTATTTTATTTAGTATTTTCAGTCAGACATAAAGTGAAAGAGATTAAAAAAGAAAAAAATACAATACGACACATGGGTATATAAGTAGTACAGTTATTCTAGCTAGTATAAAATTATTAATAAGTCATTGTATTTTTTATAAATGCGTTCCAAATATCATTCTATTTATCTATACACAACCTGTGTCTAAAAGCAATCTGTTTTATGTTGCAAAAGTTATCCTAGAGCACTTTAGATGCAGTTTGTTGGTCTCCTGTCTCTCCTCCGCCCCCAGGAAAGCCACACAAACAGATCTCCTCTTGTCTCTTTGGATTATCAGCAATCTGTAAAACAGGTTCATGAGATATAAGAGATGCTTTTGTTGTTGTTTTTATCACTTAAAAAGAGCACATAACATTTATAAGCACTGTAAAATGTAGTGATGTAGGGTAGAATTCCTCCCAATAAATGTTTCCTGTGTTTTATTTTTGGAGTAATATTTTCTATTTCATAAATTTATTAGTAACACTGTGTGGGATACCATTTGCAAATAGAATAGTAGATAAACTTGGAAGCATCCAAGTTCTTAGCTGTGCTCACTATGTACAAGGAAAATAAGCTTACAAAATTAGATTACTGTCTTGGACATCAGAAAATTTTCCAGTGCAAACCGAACATTTGCTGATGCAAATTAGCTTAATTTGCATTGAATTTTTTTCCAGTGCAAAATTTCCTGATAAACCCATATCATAGGTTAAAACATATGACACTCCTTGCCCCCTGACTTAGTATCAAATGAGACATGATATGAAAGATGAAAGGGACAGGGAGGAAAGAGGAAAGCAGAGAAATTCAAATATCAGTTCTTGAAAGTTCCATCCTCTCAGCTGTGTAATTTGATCTTAGCTGGTGGGTTTCTTTGCATTTAAGTATATATCACACACACACATATGATAGATGCCCAAGAGTGAAATTGTACATAGAATCATAGAGTTGAAACATAGAATCATAGAGTTGAAGGGACCACAAGGATCATCTAGTCTAACCTCCTGTAATGCAAATCTTTGTCCAACATGGGGCTCTAACCCACAACCCTGCAATTAAAAGTTGCTTTGATAGAATCCTTTTGATGTTGTTGTTGCCAAAATAAAACTGCACATTAAAAAAAATAATCCAGATTTTCAGTATACCTTTTAGATGCTTAAATTCATTGTTAAACCTGCCCTATATATTGCATGTAAAGAAAGAGCCTGAGTGTGCACATTATTATGGAGACCACTGAAACTGCAAATACAACTCCTAAACGACAAGCAAATATTATTTACTATAACCTATTATCTATTATTTATGTGCATAGTTTTGAGACAAGGTGAAACAAGCACTGTTCCTAAAATTAAAAAACAACAACACACAATTGTTTATTTTGGTTGTGAAAACATACTGCAAAGTTGAAAGTTGCTCCTTTGCCCAAGCTTGTGGGGTGCATGATTGCTGTAGAATAAACGTAAAAACTATAAAATCACTGCAACATTACATTAATAACTCAAAACAGTTTATGTAAAATTATCAAAATGAGCAAGTGATCAAAATGCTTGCCAATAAGTTAGCTAACACCTTCACATCCCAAAGTAACCCCAAAGCTGATGCTATTAGTGTATTTCAACCTTTCCCCAAAACTTCCAGACCTAGACACAAGAAGCCATAAATTCCTGCCCCGTACAGTTCCTCAATGTAAGTCAAGTTTATTAACTCCAGTGGTCTCCTTTGAATAAAATTTGCTTAAATATTATCCAGTGTCTCTCTCCCCAGTTGAGCCTAGGCTTTGGTACAAATATTCTCTTCCACCTAGTTTCAAATTACAGTCGTACCTTGGAAGTCGAACGGAATCCATTCCGGAAGTCCGTTCAACTTCCAAAACATTCGGAAACCAAAGTATGGCTTCTGATTGGTTTCAGAAAGCTCCTGAAGCCAATTGGAGGCCGTAGAAGCCGCGCCGGACATTTGGGTTTGAAAGAACATTCACAAACCAGAACAATCACTTCCGGGTTTGCGGAGTTCGGGAGCCAAAACGTCCAAGTAGCAAGGCGTTTGGGATCCAAGGTACAACTGTATATGTTCAAGAGTTTAACTGGGTAGCTGCAGTGTTTCTGATTCTATGGCCATTTTTATACCTTGCTGGATTTATTACATTTATATTGGCCTTTTTATGCAATGCACTCAGATACCAATGTAGTGTACATGCTGTAGCAACGGTGTATGTATATAAGCAGAAAGATGCCCATGAATATATTTGGGTATGGTGTTGATCAGTAATGTGTTGGTTGCTGTGGATCATTATTGCTGAACTTGTCTGCTGAGGTCACACTTTACTGTGTGTTTATATTTTTAACCACCGTATTTCAAACATTGAGAAAATATGAGCTTCTGCCATTAAGGCAAATGCATTTGTCCCTCTTTTGCCCTCATAATTCCAGAGGAGATGCATGCTGCTTAGACAAATTAGTTATTTTAAACTTTGCTATTTTTTGTATTGGCTGAATCTAAAATGTGCCTTTAAGCCGTATGCTATTAACATTTTCTTCAAAGACTCCAGCTAGAAACAGATGATAGAATGAGCTGTGCTCTCCAGCAGATAAATTTACAGTATTCAGCTGTTGTAGGTGATTATGCCAGGTTGCAACAAAATAAAGCCTAAAGCATCATATTAACTGTGCCATTTATATGGGTCCTAATACACTCTGAATAAAAGCCTCAATTACTAAGCACTTTTGAGTCCTGACAAGGCAGACCCATGATGTTAATGGTATCTTTATAACCTTTTTAACTTCTTGTTTTCTCTGACAGAGCTCTACAATAACAGCAATGGTTTGCCCTTGGCAAGCAAAAATTCATTTTGAGACAATAATAATTATTTACTATTTAGAAAGACGGCAGTAAAATTTATCTGAATGAGATTGTCCCGAGAAAATGCAAACTGATTGAATTACTTTCTTTAATCGAGTGGTGAAACATGTAGTAGTTGAAGCAATGAGCTTAATGTTTCTCTTCCTTTTTCAATGGAACAATAAACAGTTTAAAAAAGTAATCTGAATGATAGCGCTCATTTAAAATCACATCTTTGTCATTCCTTAATAGACTAGAATTGCTGTTCCTTTTTCTTAAAAGAATATGGGGAGTACCAAGTGTTGTGTTCATCTCCTTAATTGTATCCTATTAATTTATCTCAAAGTATTTCTTGTAACCTAAAAAGCAGGGGAAATATGACAATAACTTGTGTTAAAGGCAGAGATCCAAAAAAATAGTAGTAAAAATCCATATGTGGTATCTGCTTATCACTCTTCAGCAGAGCCTTCTGAGAGATAAACAAAGCTTATCTAATAATTTGATCTACCTGTGTCAACTTCTATTCTTCTGAGATTATATGCCTCTTTTGATCGCAGCCATCTAGCTCCACCCCATAAGTGAAAACATGCTATTAAAACATGGGTCATGTTGGAGATTAAGGGGATAAACCATTACAATTTGAAGAACTAAGCTAAGAAACTTTTTAAAAAAATCATTTAAATCAGTATTACTGTAAACTTTTTTGAAAATATGATTGTGTACATTGGGTTTTACCCCAAACAACTGAGCTCCTTTGGAACAGCAGTTATGATCCACATCTGGGTCTATATTTGCATAGAGTCCAGTGGTGGATTTCCAGATTTGGCTTTCTATAACTTGTATAAATATTATTTAGAAAGCAACCCCCAGTGACCAGCAGACAGAGTTTACCTTCTTTTATTTATGAACATGCAATGTTCTCTTGATTCTGAATTGCTTCTAGTTGTTTGAATTTCATTTGCAGGTGTGCGGCCCATTTCTTTGGGTGGTTTGGCAATTGTGGTGGCTTAGTGCAGGTGTAGGTATGCTGAGAATCATATACTCATGTTAGGATTGTGGGCTATGATTGGTAATATAAAATGGCTGAGAAGGCCAGGCAAACCCTCATCAGGACAGAGGGTGTGTGACAGTGCATATTTGAATACTAGCATAAAAAAAAAAGTTCTATCAACTTTTTGCCAAAAAAGTATTGCCAAAATTGGTTGGAAACAAGAGTAAATGTGCTGGTTATTCCCTTACTCAAAATTATGAAAATGTTTCATTGTATATTTTATATTGTTTTGGATTTTAAACTGCCTTCTGTATTGTCCTGGGATAAATGCTTAGGAAGGGCAGTATACAAATGCCTTAAGTAAATAATAAATAAGCATTAATTTTTCTCCTAAGGCTTTGGCTCCACGCCACTCCTTTAGCATTGATTATGTATTCCAGAATGTATCCCCTTTTAAAACCTGTTACACAGTTGTACTTATATTTAATGAAACAGATTCACTTTGGTATTTCTAGTGTGGAGTTAAAACAAATAAAAAAGACTTACGGTGAAATCCAGTGTAGCATGATTAGATATGTGCTTATGAAATAGGCATCTCCAAAATCTTCTCCAGATATCCTGAAATCCTCCAGATCTTTGAAATTGAACAAGCAGATTTTTTGGGGGGGGGGCTCATGGTGGGGGCTTGAGGGAGGAGAAACCAGTTGCAAAAGTGGGTGGACATTCACAATTAGTGATAAAATGCATCTGTTAAATAACACTCAGAAATCCTTAAAATGTAATTTGTTGAAGTCAGCAAGGCAATTACTAGCGCTTTGTGACTTAGCAATGTATGAATCTTGCACCTACAATGTTGTAAATATAAAAAAGCAAAATAAATTGTGAAGTTGTTGCAAGCATTGACCTTTTTTATATTGATTGACTTAGTTGTTGTAGTAGTATATTTGGTATCTGAGGGTCATGCATTAAATGTTTTTTACTTTGAATTTTTCTTTCTTGAAAAGAGCATTTTTGTTTGTTTCACATGGGAGGTTCATGGCCATGGGTAGAGCCTTTTACATGGAAACAAAGTAACAGATTGAAGTGGTTTCAGGGCTTCAATCCCTTGGTAAATTAGCCAGCAGGCTAGCCTTTTTATAGATGTGCTAAACAACAGGTTGATGCCATTTGGGTTTTAGCAATGAGAATTACCTGAGGGAATATTAAATGAATAAGAAGAGAGATAACATGGTGAGCAGGACTGTTGTAGCAGAGCAGACTTCTGTCAGAAAAAAAGCAATACCTAAAAAAAAAGGGGGGTGTTTATGGTAATATATGGCATGATATCTAATTTTCTGGTTTTGCGATTACAAATAAGAACAGTAAATCATTTTGCTGAAGTAAAGCTTTGAGATCTGAATTTAGTTTAAAAAAAGGAATTTGTAATAACAAAAAGGTAATATATATGCACTGTTGGTGTACATGCAAGCAGTTAATGGGCCTTGTGAAAGCTAAAGGTTAAAGGAGTAAGGGGTTTATAGGTTATTTCGCAATATAACAGTGCATAATAAAGACTATTTCATTGCAATACTTTGCGTTTACACAGCAAATTTCATTCACTATTGTTGGAATATTTTCTCTCTATGGAAATAAGCATTATTTGTTGCATAAGCCAAAAGGTGTGAACTAGCAAGCACTAATTTCTTTTACACAAATTCTAAAATCAAAACTTATTTTAATTGTGATATTGATAGCAGTAAGCAGCAGAGAAAATTGATATGATGAAATCATTAAACCTACCTGTTAGCCTCTGAGGCCCTCTCTCAGGGCTTTTAATTTTCTATTTATAAAGGGGTTTTAGAGATCAATATGAAGATCTGTTGATAATATTATATTTAATTAGAGTAATCAAAAACCATGCTCAGAGCGTGACACCTGCCAGGGAGAGCTTCAAAAAGCAACTAAGCAGCATGTGTTAGTATAGCCTCTTTTACTTGTCTATGAGCACTAATCTAGCAAAAGTCCCAAATGGGGCAGCTAGTCAGCTATTTCATTGACTTTGATCTGGTTTGGGGGGCAGTTTATTTTCCCATAATGCCATTGATCAATGATTTCCTTTCAGCAGTTTTGTAATTAAAGGGCTTTAGTCAGTTTGTGCTGTGTTGTCTTGAAATTTATTATTCTTGGGGATTTAAAGACGATCGATAGGGTGAAGTGGCCCTGTGTTTAGACCAGACCAGAAGGGACCCTACTGATAGAATGAGGAATAGGGCAGGGCAAGCATGGAACAGGGCTTCAGGATATAAACAAGATATTTACTTGGGATTTAGAGCTGACCTCTTCACAGCCCATCCCGCTTAACTATTCATATTTTGTAGCCTATTTTATCACAGTAAAACTAGTATATCTTGATTATTTCAGTTATGTGTTGATATACATTGTTTATGAATTTCCAAACTTTTATGGAGTTTTATAAATGTAAGCTATTACTAGTTCTAATTTTGCATAGCTCACCAAATCACACACACAAGTTGCTATACCTAGAGCAGTGATCTGTCTTTTAAAAATGGAAACCCTGTAAAATGAGTGAATAATATATCTGAGGGAGACTTTTATTTCACACTAGTTCCTGGCTTGTCCAAGCTTATGCAAAATAAGAAATTTCACTACATTTACACCCAAAAAGTTTTAATATTCAACACGTTGGATAGTATTTGAAAAAGACAAGCAGTATAATGTTGTGCAACACAGAGGAGAACAGATTTAACAGTGATGTTGAAAATTATTCTAAGGCACATTTCATAGTGCAATCCGGACCACTGGCGGAGGAAGAGGAGGGGGGGGACACACCGCCCTGGGTAGCGCGATCCTGGTAGGGTGCCATCGCGGCTGCTCCCCTGCGCTGGGCACCACGCCCCTGCAGGTGGTGTGCCATGCCCCAGGACATGGGGCAGGCAGCGTGCCCCCACCCCCAGGACATGCCACACCCCCGCCTGGTGTCCCCCCCCCTCGGTGCCGGAGCATGAAGCTCCGCCACTGATCAGGACCCACATTTCAACAGTTTTTCAAATTGATTTGATCCGTTTTATTTTTATAATTAAAACTTCCTTATTAAGAGGACAATAGTAAGATTCATTTGAAAGAGACCAGAGACTGTGCACAGTTGGGTCACTTTATACCTCTCCCCCAAGAACTGCTTCAGGTAGTTTTAATGGGCAGGCTCCTATGTAACTTAAGGAATTGCAACTGGAATATGAAATCTGGAATCACAATCTACTGGTTGACCGCGGGGTGTCCCTTGGTCGATCCTGGGACCCGGAGGCACCCCCCCAAAAAAAGCTCAACAACTTTGGCTGATCGTTCCCGAAAAAAGCTCTGATGAAGCTTTCCCCCAAAAAACTCATCAACATTGGCCAGTCTTCTTTAAAAAAATCATTTATTTGACAATAGTGCAACCAATCATTTACCTTTTTTTATTTCCTCATATGGTTTTAATTTCCACTGGTTATCTTTTTCCATCAACAAATCACCATAGGTGGCCCAATTCCCCCACCCCCTATTTAACTTTTTTACGGTTGTAGCCTCTAATAGAGACAGCCACCATGGTGTTTGGTGTTCTATTAAAGTCTTATATCTATTCCACACCTCATATAACGACTTTCAAATTATGTGGTTCAAAAAGCCTTTGTGAGCTTTTACCTTCTCATACCATAAGTATGCATGCCAACCAAATCTATTATCAAATCCTTCCAGATCTAATAGAGCTGTATTTTTTAAATAAAATCCAATCCCTTAACCAACAAAGGCATGAAGCTTCTTAATACAATTTCAAATCTGGTAGAGAGAAACCTCCTCTTTCCTTAGTATCTGTAAGCAATTTAAATTTAATTCTTGGTTTCTTCCCTTGCCAGATGAATCTTGTAATTATTTTTTGCCATTCTTTAAAATTACGTACTCCGTTTATAATCGGGATTGACTGAAATAAAAACAACATCTTTGGCAGCACATTCATCTTAATCACTGAAATTCTACCTCAAAAGGATAGTTTCATTCTCCCCCAGTTTTTTTTATAGTGGGAGTAGATCATAGTCTCTTGGAAGTTGGATGTGCCTGCCTTAGTGCATATGCAGAAGTCCTCTGTCCACTGTCCCTGATCTATGTCATGAGTGGGCAAGTTGTGCCAATGAATACCACACTGTATTTTTTTACAATTGCAAATTAGCTATGCAAAGTGTGAGTGCTATAAAGGACCAAAACAACAACAACAAGAAGTCTGATTTGCAAGAGTATATTAAGAGCCACCAGACTTGGGGAATGAACACAATGGATGTTGCCTACCACGATTTTATCTTTTTTCAAAAACTCACTGTCCCACTACAGGGTCCTGTATGTGTTCAGAACTGCAGCCATCCATGAAATACATGGATAACTGGTCTGAACAGCTGTTTTCAACATTTCAGGACACACAAGTGCGTATTCTTGAAGATTTTCATAAAAGATCTCAGCATAGTAAACATTCAGCATTAATACTTTTAGTTAGTATTTCAAAATACTTTTAGTGTTTTCCTCTGTTGAACAACAAAGTAAAGGATATTAAGCTTTAGACCACAACTACTTGGGTTAAAACTTGACAGATGCAATGTAATTGGTGGATTTTTTCTAGTTTCTTATGCTGAATAATACTGCTTATTTATTATCTTGTTGTAGCTGTATACAAATATATTGGTGCACATGTCTGTGCTAATATTATTCCCTCAGAGTTATGAGAGTGAAGTTGGGACTTTCAAGGTTCCAAATGAGCAAGATGCTTGTGTATATTATGAAACATGTCCTTGGAGAAGACTTTCTGTGCTGACAACAAATCTTACTTAAATACTTGTTCAAGAAACCAGGTCTTTATTAACACATATTTCAAATCTTACAGATGTAATGTATGGCCTTCTAAACCACCTTTGCTCTGAATGTATTAAAAAAATGTAATAGTTACAGGCAAATCAATGTAGAAAAATCCTTTACCTATATCCTTAGCAATGTATTCCTGTTCATATTCCACATAATATCAGTACAGCTTTCTCTTAATGCAGCTACTGAAGCTCAGATAGGTTTGGCACAGCTCCAAGAGTAAACCACTATATGTAGTGAAGATAAATTGCTTGCATATAATAGCATTTCTTCATATTTCTCCTTATACCAGACTAAAATCTAAAACTCATCCACTGAATTTGTAAGCGGTATGCACAGGCAGTTTTGATTCTTTTCTCGGGGGTATTTAATAAGACAAATAGTGAGTGAATTATTATTTTAGATAGTGGCTTTAAGATAAAAATCCAGCAAAGTTTCTCAGAATTTGTTTCTCTCAATATTGTGTGTGAATCATTGGTTTCTGATACAGAGATATATTCTAAGAATATTGAGGCATGCTGTTTTCAAAGTCAACTGTGCCTTCTTCAAGGCTATTGGCTGTGTAATTGAGAGTGTCTTGGCATCAGCAATAACTTTTTTACACAAATCTCTCCTTGATGTACCTTCTCTCTTTTGATGCCAGGTGTCAAATCCTTTTGGTTGTCTGCCTTATGAGTTTTCACTTAATATACACTAAATCCTGCTGGCTTTTGTGTTTGCCCTGAAAGGTTTTCTCTTCATTCCCCCAGAAATAAGTACACATATTTAATTATTAAGTGGGCCTCTACCAAGTCTTTGACATCACTTCCAGATAACAGCTTCCCTTTAAAAGAGCATGTGTGCTTATGCTGTTTGGGTACCCTGATAGAAGTGGAGGGGGGCATTGGTAAGTTGTGCCTCTTGTGTATTTATTTAACAGGATTTATATACGAACCACTTAATCAACCTTAACTTCAAAGCATTTTTCACAAAATATAAATGCTGATTAAAAATATTCCCCCAAAAATCAAACTTTAAAAACAGGCTCCCCTAAAGAATTATCAAAATAGGAGTAAAATCAGTAATTTTTAAACATGCACATAATACATTAATATTACACAGTTAAAATTACCTGTCTGGGTGGAATCATCAGCACATCATTTAAGCCAAAATAAGCTTCTGGTAGAGAATTAAGCCTTGGAGTTTAGGGTTGAGAATGGCTGCCTGGGATACTCAGTTCAATGAGGAAGCCCATATACCCTTGGAAGCCACAAAAGCTATTTGCACCTGTCCTCTGTTCAGAATGGAATGTAGGATGGATGCCTATACCTGGCATCTGATGAAATGTGGGCCAGTTCAAGGGAGGCATGTTCAGGATAGGAGAGACGGAACTAGTGCAAACAAGTCTGAGCAGGAAGAGCAAACAAGATATTTACTTATAAATTTTGTAGGTGCATTGGAGGTACTGGTTGGCACACTGGTGCTTATGGGCACCATGTTGACGACTCCTGGGCCATGGTGTTTTTCTGGACTTCCATTTGGTGATGTATTTTGATGATACCCGATGACAAACCTAGACAGCATCTTAAAAAGCAGAGACATCACCTTGCCAACAAAGGTCCGTATAGTTAAATCTATGGTTTTCCCAGTAGTGATGTATGGAAGTGAGAGCTGGACCATAAAGAAGGCTGATTGCCGAAGAATTGATGCTTTTGAATTATGGTGCTGGAGGAGACTCTTGAGAGTCCCGTGGACTGCAAGAAGATCAAACCTATCCATTCTTAAGGAAATCAGCCCTGAATGCTCACTGGAAGGACAGATCCTGAAGCTGAGGCTCCAATACTTTGGCCACCTCATGAGAAGAGAAGACTCCCTGGAAAAGACCCCGATGTAGGGAAAGATTGAGGGCACAAGGAGAGATGGTTGGACAGTGCTCTCGAAGCTACCAACATGAGTTTGCCAAACTGTGGGAGGCAGTGGAAGACAAGAGTGCCTGGCATGCTCTGGTCCATGGGGTCATGAAGAGTCGGACACGACTAAACAACTAAACAACAACAAACTTTTTTTGAATCAGAAAAGACAATGCAAGCCCTGGATCAGTGCCCAACACAGTGGTGGACTGCGGAGGGCCAACAAACTGAGTCTGAATCATGGCAAAATGTAACTGCTACGGGATAGTAGTCCCAAGTATGGATGATTGGTTGCCTTCTTGTTGTGGATGGGGTTGTACTCCCCTTGAAGAAACAGGGGCCCAACTCTGTCACTAACGTCCCATGTGACCTCAGTGGCTGGGAGCTTTGGCTGATAAGATAGCTACAGGCATTTATAGATCTAACAAGCCTGACCACTGTGGTCCATGTACTGGTAACCTCCAGATTAGACTATCCCTGAGATTGGCCCAGGAGCTGCAGCAAGTGCAAAATGTGGTGTCTCGACTGCTCACTGGGATAGAATATTGATATCATGTTACACTGCTGCTGAAAGAATTGCACTGGCTGGCTGTTAGCTCCTGGGCTATGTTTATGGTTCTAGTAGTGGAGTACAAAGCCCCATATTTCCTAGGACAAGGATACCTCAAAGATTGTCTCTCCTCTTATATACCCAACCAACCACTGCACTTTGCAAGAGCAGGCCTCTCACAGATACCTCCTCATCAGGAGATCCATCCCGTAAAGTATAGGGATTGGACCTTGAGTGCGGTGTCTTTTACGCTTTGGGACTTCCTCTCTTTACATTTCAGACAGATGCTGAGTCTCTTATTGTTTCAGGACCTATTATTTGTTTGCCATGCTGTTATAAGATATCAGGGTATTAGAATGACTGACTAATCACAAACAACTGTACTGTATAGGTATAAAAAGGTCTTCAAAAGATGCCTGAAAGTCAAAAGCAAGGATGCCTGCCAAATCTCTGCTGGAAAAATGTTCCACAGTATGGAACCGACAACACTAAATGCCGGACTTCTAGTGGGAGTCTGACAGATCTCTGAAACACAAGGGACATCGAGCAGCACTCTTCCAGATTATCTCAGTAATCAAGCTGGGATATACCTTGGCCCTTAAGGTATTCTGGGTCCAAGTTGTTGAACAACAAGTTTTCCATCAAGCCTTTTAAATGGATATTTTTATCCCAATCTGTATCTTTGTTGGAATTGAAATGGTTCTTAAATATGTTTTTTTAAATTGTTGGTGTTTTTTGCTGAATTGCTTTGGGGTGATTTATGGGAAGCTATACATAAATTAATTATATAAATGAATAGTTAGTGCCTCATCAAAAATTGGTTATTCTGGCAAGCATTTAAGGGTATGTGTGATGGCTTATATTTGCTCCGCTGTGCTTTTTGACGTAGTGATTTGCTTTTCTGTCTGCTTTTCAAAAGCAACTTGGATATGATGCATTAGATTTTGGGCTCTCTCTTACCCATTCCCCAGATAAGTCCATTTAAGTTATACTTCCTTTCAATTATACTTTCACTTTGTCTACTAAGAGAATCTTGTAGGAATTCTGGAGTGTTACATTACTTTTTTGAATGTTGTAACTAATTTGAACATTGTTTTTGCTCCAAAGTATTTTGTTGTTTTTACATCTGTATTTAGTGTTGCACAGATCTTGTGCTGCTAATAGTATTGTTTTGTTGAGCTACCAACCTCTTCATGCTGTCTTACATTTTATTCAGTTCTTGGTCAGACTTTTTACTCAGTAGCCAACAGATTTATTGCAGATCTGTACCATTAATGCTTCTTGTATTTTTTGTTCCAACAGGCCTTAGTCCTTGAGGGTTTTATCAAGGTCTGAATTAACTTATTGACTTCATTTAGTACTCTCTTTGCTTACCTTCATAACAGTGGCATATATAGGACTAATTCATTATTATAATCGTAAGAGTACTTTTACACCACCTAGAAATCTCAATTGCTATATACATTTAGATCAGCTTTTTAGCACTGCTTTTAGAATGATAACTGCAAACTTGAATAGCAAGACTTTCCAATATGGATTTCTGGTGACAGCCAGAACACATTTCTGCTTGTGAAATAGAAGCTGTATTTTATAGCTTATGTTTCATATGCACACATCTCTGATAATAATGGATGATCACATACTTCTTAATTGCAGAGTTGTTAGCTGGTTATACTACTGTCATGTTCATATACAAATATATTTCACATATGTTCATGTAGTATATTTTGATGAAGAAATATATTTTCTACATCTTATTTGTATGTGTTTCTTTTACATAGTCAAAGTCTTTTGTCATCTGTATGATTTTCATTTGTATGGATACCTGACATTTTTAAAATGGCAGATGAAAGTAAGGTTCATGCTTTAGCATAAGACAGTTCACGTTTGCAGGAAAACTGTCAGGTTAAATTTGGTTGTTAACTGCAAAGAGAAACGTCATCTGTCAAATTTAATGAGGAGATTGTAAAATAGTGTGTTTGACTTGTTGCTGCCACACTGAAGAGGAAAAAACGGGGTCTGGGTGGAAAACAAAAGGCCACAACATCATTTGGCAAACAAAATAAGAATATACCTATAAAGGGTGAACAGTTCCTCCAGTTTGCTAATCATGTGGGAGTTTCTCAACATTCCAGATGCATTTTTGGAGATCATAGCATAGATCAAAGGTGGCTAATATGATGTTGCCAGACTCCAACATCTATGATTTCTGACTATTGGCTATCCCGGTTGTGGTTGTTGGGAATTGTATATTTGTATATTCTGTTTATTCTTACTCATTTTAAATTATTTAATTTTAATTTTAAATGGAGTGGAAGAAGAAGAAAATGGCTGAGTAGACTTACATTGCCAAAACGTAGAAGCAAGCCCTTGGCTTCAAAGCTGCAAAGCACTTGCCCTTCCTGACTTCTCCCTTGCAGAACCCTGTGCCTCTTCATTCTCTCTGGGGACAGCACAGACCAGAGCACTAGCTTTAAAGTTACAAATGAGGCATTATAAATTTATTGAAGCTTCTTATTCTCAATATTAATAGAGCATAATGTTTGTTTAAAGCAGGCTTCCTCAACCTCGGCCCTCCAGATGTTTTGAGACTACAGTTCCCATCATCCCTGACCACTGGTCCTGCTAGCTAGGGATCATGGGAGTTGTAGGCCAAAAACATCTGGAGTTCTTGTGGTTCTACTTAGTTACTTCAATTTAGAATAGCACTGTATAAGCAATATGCTTACTATCCGTTTAAGAATGTGGCTTGTGAGGTTACAGTTTTATTCCCCAAATTCAGCCCTTTCAAATTACCCCATCACTCTCCTCCTCCAACTAGCATACAACTCACTATACTTTAGATGTAAATTCCAACTTGGTCCTCACTTCCTTCACTTTGGAGTCCTTCAGACTTCTTGCAGGATTTCAACTCTGGTTTTCAACCTGATCCAGCAACAACTGTCACCTTCGATTCACGAGAACCAGCTGTCACTTGCCAGTAGCTCCAGTAGCTCCACTTGCCAGTAGCTCCAGGGACATAAGTTCCTGGGTTGCTTCTTCTGCTTCCCTTCAGATGCCAAACTTTGCTGCTGCTCTGCTCCTGGCCCCTTCAGGCTTCCCCGGACCTTTTCCTAACTCCCTTGCCCATTCCACCTCAACCAGCATCAGCGCCAGCTGCTTTACTTGACCAGTACCGAACTGTGGCATTTTATTTATTTATAACTATGGTTAATTAAAATAAGCTAGCTTCAGAAACCCATGGTTTGAAGTTGCCTTGTTTGAAATCAGTGTTGTGCTAACCATAGTTTGCCATGTAAGTTGAAAAGACAAAGCGTGGTTAAGGGAAGACAGAAACTTCCACAGTCCTTTCATCCAAAAAGAAAGGGGAATGTGGTAGCTGACGCACATCACATTCAGAGGAGATTTGGTTGCCTTTCACAGAAAGCTGCAACTGTTAAACCTCAAGATCAGGCTGCCCATGTGCAAACTGCTTTATAGTAAAGCAAATAAAAATGGGTGATCGAAAATCCAATTTAAACATTTAAGAAACAGTTTTTGTAAATTTCACAGATACCCTTGTGGGATGTGTTCTTTTTAGGTTCTCTAGTTGATTAAACTCTTGTACCCTATTTGACATATAGGACAACCCCTGATCCTGTCTGTGTTTCACCAATCCTTTTTCACTTTTTTTTTGGCATGCCAGTGTGCTTTTATTACCAATTACTTCCTCTTGTGTTGAACACTTTAGTGTATAAACACCTAAACATTTCATTGGTCTCCAAATGCCCTTTTCGTGTCAAATAAATTCTACAGGCTTTGTGTGTGTGTTTTTTGGTCTTTTTATACATTCGTTATTTTGTTTTTGTATGCTCATTCTAAAGTCTCGAGTTTAAGAACTCAAAAGTTTCAAATTAGTCTTTTAAAAAGTGAATTCAGCTTTTTTTAATCTTAAACAGTTTTCATTTTAAAAAACCCAAAATGAAGCAGGAATGTGATTATGGCCTTCTTCTTCTTCTTCTTCTTCTTCTTCTTCTTCTTCTTCTTCTTCTTCTTCTTCTTCTTCTTCTTCGCGTTATAATGTCTACCAAATGCCTACTTGTATTTCTGTTTTTGTATCTATAACCAGAGTAAGAAGTAATAAATGTAATATATTTGACTTGGAAGATCTGTTCTCATCTACTATAACTGATTGTTATATGCTGAGAAAAGTGCACTGTAACTTAATATGGCAATGTCTTAAAATCAAATATGTCATTTCATTTGGCAACCCTTTAGCATCATATCAACAAACCCAATAGTGCAGCTAGCTAATTACATAATCTGTAAAAACAACCTGATGAAAATTAGTCACTTCCTTGGTAAAGAAAACATTGTGTTGATTTTACCTTGTGTACGATTGTGTATAATATTTTTGCTTTTCAGCACAGTTTATAAGGTGGTACTTATTTTAAAAACCTTTTTTTCATAAATAGGTTTCTTTCTGAAGTATAAGGGGAAACAATAGCTAAAAATAAAATCAGAAAGCACGTTAGTTATATTCTTAATTGTTTTGACCATAGAATTAATTTTAAAGTCAAACGGGGCACTGCTTTTTCATCATTTGTAGCTCGGAATATTCAGCATGTCACAGATGTTCATGAATAATGTCCATTTAAAACTGTTGGCAACAGTGCTGGTGAGTTGGCTAGATGAATTAAATGTTGGGGGGATCTGACAGGCAGCACGCTGCTTTGTGATCATTCCAAAGTTCTAATAATCTCCCTCACCTTCTCTGCCTGCCACTAATGAAAGAGAATAGGTGATTGCACCTCAGGCTATGTTCTGCGCCTAATGACTCCTCCAAAGGCAGATTTATGAAGAAAAAATTAACTTTGAATGAGGATTGAATTGGCCCTGACAGTCTGATAGACTGTGACACAGATTCTGTGGCAAAACAGACGTAGCCCTAATTGATTATCAATATTTTAAGCAAAGTGATGAAAATAAGCATTAAGTGATGAGAAACACAGTCTTAATACAGTAGGCAGTAACCAGGATTTGGAGAGTCTTTGGGGAGGTTGCTCTTGATTGCTATTACAGAGCTTTATCTGTCAATTTTTACTGATTCCTTCCTAACAATCATTGTCTTTTTTTTGGGGGGGGGTATCTTTTCCCTCCTCTGCTGATCTATGATTAGCATTCTAATATTCTGGTAAATATGCAGTTTCTCTAGAGAAGTTTGTCATATTTAGCTGTAAAAGTATCTTTTCATATTTTGCAGCTGGAAGTTCTGTACATATTTCTACATCTCCAAAAATATATAAATTTTTGTCGTGCCGATATTTAATGTATATTGGGTGATCACAATTAGAAACTTGTATTTTAAAATGTCACATTTTTGTTAGTGCAATCAGAGTTTACTAACTTTTTTTCTTTAATAACATGTAGTATAAAACCCACTGCGAGGCACCACTTCAAAGAGTTCACCTTTATAAGACATAAACTTTCCTGAGAACTGTTGGGAAGAAAAACAATTGCTGCCCTTTAGAAACAGAATGCATTGTTTTAGTTTATTTTTAAAAGTGTGTGTGTATATAGCTGATAATGAAATAATTCAGGACTGTTATTATATTGTGTCCTTTGTACTTATTTTATACCATGTACTATGGTTTTGTTACAAGCTGTGTTGGGTGTGGTTTACCCTGGAAGGTAACACATCATTTTTTAAAATAAATAAATTTTAAAAGTGTACATAACACAGTGGATTTCTTGAAAGCAAAAAACTATTGACAACCACAGGGGAATCCAAAACTCATCTAGTAAATGTTCAAATTATGAAGTTTCACTAGTGAATGTTAACAATAACCATTATGTGACAGACAAGTGATGGGCAGTCTGCATTTCTCAGGCATTCACCAGATATGTGCAAGGTTGTTAGAATTCCCGTGTGCTTTTGGACATTCATTGTAATTTACATGAAATAACTAATTTAGAATAGTGAAACTGAATAAATATTTATAGATGATCTTTCACTTATTCATGGTTTTGAAGTAATATCAGACAAATTCGAATACATAAGTGAATACACACAGACCCACTTAAGGTATTACACAGCATCATACACTTACCATTGTTCTTTGTCCTAACAATATTACTAAGGGTTATGAAAATGTTTGTATTGTGAATGGACAATAGAGCTGTGCAGGAAGATATACATATGTAATATATGATTTTAGAAGTGTATGCAGAATTTTTTTTTGACATCGCAATAACCTGAGAGTTCCTCTATGAATAGTTTTTGGGGGAAAACATTTTAGAAGCCCTGATACATGTAATATATTACATAAAATGACATGTAAATTTGGTAATGCCTTGCAAGTAATAGGAGAATGTGCTTTGCATTTTAGAGAGTTGTTTAAATGTTTTAGAAGTTTAAAAAAGAAAGTTCATTTTAATGTAAGTAAAAAGAAAGAAAGAAAAATAGTGCAACTAAATATGCCTGCAGACTGTTAATTTGGGAGGGAGGGGTTCACTAACAGCATTTGTTTTACTACTTTCCATGAAATGGAAAATGTTCTTATTCATAGCCTCTTCTCTCACAGTATCTTTGTAATGCTCTTCTGCTGTTCAACACTATTGAGAGTTGCCTGTTTGGACTGGCACACTGGCTTCACAAAAAGGCTAAAATCAACAGTTATTCCAGTTTTCTTTTTACCTGAATTAAATATTTCATTCTTATAAATACAATCCTCAGTAATTAATTGGACTATATATGTTCACAATAAAAGTTTAGGGTGCCTCTGCTAATCCCCAGCTAATTAAAATACATTGTACTGTAGTTCTGAATAGTTAGCAAACACAAATTTTATCCGCACATTCTTGACTTATGGTACAAAGTAATAACAAAGTAAATCGTATTAGCAGAAAAACAAAAATGGTTAGATGTAATGTACCCATCTTTGAGTACTTAGCTGAAATTCAAACAGTTTTTAATTCCTTATGGTTTTTGTTGCTATTAGTTCCCAGAAGGATATATTGTGTTATCAACACATAAATACTGTTAATCTTTGTTTTTTGGTAATTATTATTGTTAGTCATTGATTCAAGGTAAAAGCAAGTCTTTAAAAGAATTTTTTCAGCAACATTTTTTAAAAATATACCATAATCAGTTAACCTTCAAGAAATAGAATTGAAATGAATCACACTTGCTTTCTTTGAAGAGCCACTTTTTTCTAATGCCAGTTTAAATAAAAGTAACATATTCTTATTAAAACCATCCTTTGGTTTAGCATAATTTTATTCCAGCATGTATTTTCTTAGCTGAAATCATCCGTGGGACAAGTAGATCAAAAGGTTTCATTTCAACTTAATGCTTCAGGATTAGACAAACCCCCAATAATGAGTGCTTTATGCGTTATCTCATTTGTTTCATTCCTGTAGACAGACGCAGCATGGTTAAATAAAGATATAAATTATTCTAGTTGCGCCATCTAGTGAATATTCGATTTTCTGAGTGACACCTTAATGATTACATCAACAGAAACTAGAAGAAAGTCATTAAAATAGAACCAAAGATTTGGTATTGCCATACTGTAGGTGCCTCAACATAATATTGTTGTGTCTTGAAATATAATTTATTTCACTTTTCCAAATACAAAGTCTGAAACAGGAGAAGTTTTAATACAACTGTTCATTTAATAGATTTCTGAAAAAGCGCTTAGTCTTTCATTTTTAGTCTATAAAAGAAAAAAAGCAATTCATAGTTTTAAATTACCTTTTCAGAATAGAACAATATATAGATATTGGGAAATAATTCCATTTGTAGATAATATGTAGACATGCAGTTTGTGCAGAAAACTCCTGTGGCACTCCAGATCAAGTAGTTTATATTTGTGCTGATTTATATCAACATAATACTTCTCTGGAGGATTTATCTACATAACTCAGAATTAGTTTTTAGCTTCAAGCCCTGCACCTGTACTTTCTGCACTGCAGCTGGAATAAAACCAGTTGAGGCATTAAATTCTGATTACTCTTGTACGTTCAAGTGAAAGTGTAGATACAATCGATGTATCACCTACTTTGTGAAGCGATGATCAACAACCTATACCATAGCTTTTCTGAGGAAAACAAAGTTTAATGGTTTTTAAAACCCAAAGCTGTAATCCTGTGCATAAATTCCTGGATAGGAAGCCCCATCAAATTCGATGAGAATGATTTCTGTGCAAGCAGGCATAGGACTGGGCTGTGAATCAGGCAAAATGTAAATAACTGTTCTTCTGAAACACATTGGGGATGGAGACTCTCTTCTGCATATTCCAGAAAATCAGACTTCAGGTTCAGTAGAAATAGGTAGGTTAAACCTATCCTTGTACTATCCATTTTGGGAGCAGGTCTGGGTGTTTTGTACATACCACCCCTGTATGTTGTGTGGCTAATTTATTTCTTCTTAGAGTTATAGAGAGACGTATAAATACATGCAGGTTTGTGTAAGGGTATGTATCGTTATTAGCTTTGTTTGTTTTTCATTCTCCTGAATTCTGTGCTTCAGATGGATATTTAATGTCTGTTGGATAAATAATGCTGCATGTTATTTACTAGTTCATTTTATTAATCACCCTTCATCCATCAGCATTTCAGGGCAGCACACAATAGCTAAAATAAATAAATGCATAATGATAATCAAAACATTAATTAAGGTCCATGTTGCAAACCACACTTTACTGTTAAGGGGATGTATTTAATGAGATGTGTTTATATATGACTAATAATAGCATTAATGCTGGCTGTCTTTCATGGATGGAGCCTTTGTGAAATCTTTAATAATGACCAATCTTATTTATTTTCAAGGAAATTCTGGAAAACACTATATGTACATCTTGGAAGATGTACTATTGAAAAAGTTACTTGTCTGTTCCAGAGTTTCTTCCATTTTTTTGTCCTTTCAATTAAAGATTATTCACATATTTGCTGTTAGCTGTAAGGCCATAAAACCATTTATATTTATTTATACTGTGGCGTACTCAACATGTTCATAGTTTTCTAATGTTCTGGAGGCTTATTGGTACCTCTAGTGGCACATCCATCTGAATCAAGTGATTATACTAACAGCTTAAGAAAAAGTCCGGGGATCTCTATGTAAATGTTTCTACTTAGTTTCACAGTTGAAAAAAATGTGTGAAAGGAATTCAGTGTGTTTCAGTCAGTCTGGAAATAGCCACATAATAATATTGTTTTTAAATATTGAATACTATGGTAATAATTTACAAAGCTTTAAAATTAAATGTTATAGCTCTACATATTTCAGAGTTCATAATTAGTTTCATAGCTTGTCAGGGGTTGTTGCTGTTTATAGCCCTGGGTGACCAGGTAGCAGCAGGAGCTATGAGCATCTTTTACCAGTTTCAGCTTGCATGCCAGTTACACCCTTTTCTGGAGAAATAAATCCTGTTTCAGTTATTCATGGCCTTGTGATTTCTAAGTTAGATCACTGCAAATGAGCTTTATATGCAGGTGCCCTGAATATAGTTTGGAAACTTCAGTTGGTTTAAAACGCAGCTGCCAGGGTCTGTTGATGAGATCATGTTACTTTCATCTTATATTATCTGTGTTGGTTACCAGTTTGTTTCTGGGCTCAAAGCAAGGTGCCAGTCTTGACATTTGCAGCTCTAAAAGGGCTAGAACCTGCATGTGTCAAAGATAACCTCCCTCCTTAAGAGCACTGAGATCAATCTCTGTACTGCTTACTCTACTCCCTTACATTGTCAGATGTATGTTGTGTGACCACAGGAGGGCCTTTTCCATAATGCAATCTAGAACTTGGGACACCTTCTCTAGGGAGGTTTGTCCTGGCCCTTTTAACCTTTTGGTGAGCTGCAAAGACTGGCGTTCCTGTTCTCTCTCACGCCCTCCCTCCCTCCCTCCCTCCCTCCCTCCCTCCCTCCCTCCCTCTTTTCCTTTTGTATTCTGTTTGTTATATTGTATGCCTACACAGAGAGACTGTGTTACTGGCCTTCACTGTGTGTTTTTTTTTTAAATTGGAAACTGTTGCATTTTTAAGTGTGGTTAGTAATTACCATGCTACTTTGTGAGCTCATTTTTTATTGTTTTCATTGAAAATAATTAGATCTTTATATTTTTGATAATCCACTTTGAATGTCTTATGGTAGAAAAGTGAGGTACAAATGTTAGAAAACATCATCTCAGGTAATGCAATTGTATGTCCTTTCGTAATTTCTGCCAGCAAGGCAGAAATAGAGGTTTCAAGCCTAACAGATCGTGGAACGAGCCCAGATTCTCCAACATATTCCAGCAAAACAACATATCCAATCAGAGCAAGTCTAACCGCCAGCAACAACAATGATGTCAGACTATCTGCACTGGGGGGCATTCTAGATCAGAAATTCCTAAACCAATGGGTAGCCTACAGAAAGTTCAGTATGAAGACACTTTCCTCCATCAATGAAAATCTCCACTCCCAAGACCTACTCACATCAATAGATCTCCAGGAAACCTACCCACACATTCCAGTTATTCTCCACACATCAACATTTTGGTATTGGAAACACACATTACCAGTTCAGAACCCTCCCATTTGGTTTGGCCTCCACCTCCACCCCCCACGTTTACCAAGATAATGATCTCCCTGGTAGCCCACCCCCACATCCAGGGCATGCACACCTTTCCTTAGCTAGACATGCTAATCTGGGCTCGCTCTACAGAGGCTAATTTCCAAAGGCCTGGCCTTCCTCTCCCTGGGAAGAATAGAAAAAATCAGTTCAGAAGCTCAGACTCTCATCAAATCCAAGAAGCGGGACCTCATGTTCATGGCTCATGACCTGGGCCTGGGCCTCTCAGCAACACACATCACTCCATGGGCGAAGCACTATGCCCACGCTTCCGTACCAAAGGAACATCACATTGAGCAGACATCTATACATCAAGCTGTGCCTTGCAATGGTGGACAGTCAGATTCAGTCTTCAGAAGGGCTCTCCCTTTCACGAACCTCCAAGAACAACGATCTGCTTGAAAGCCAGCCACAGGGTTTGGAGCTCACTGCAAAGATCTGGTTAACCAAGGTCAGTGGTCTCCTGCAGAAGCATCAATGAGCATCAACCACAGCAAAATCCAATATTTACAGATAAAGAGGCCCTTGATCTCAGGACCTGCTTTTGGACTGGGTGGAACACAACATCTAGTCAGTCACAGCCAAGCACAGGGGTCAGCAACCTTTTTCAGCCGTGGGCTGGTCCATCGTCCCTCAGACCATGTGGTAGGCCGGACTATATTTTTTTTTGGGGGGGGGGATATGAACAAATTCCTATGCTCCACAAATAACCCAGAGATGCATTTTAAATAAAAGGACACATTCTACTCATGTAAAAACACGCTGATTCCCGCACTGTCCGTGGGCCGGATTGAGAATGCAACTGGGCTGCATCCGGCCCCTGGGCCTTAGGTTGCCTACCCCTGGCCAAGCACATTTCAGGCCTCTTGAATCCTCAGGTGTATTGGTTGAGCCTCCAGAGTAGTAACAACTACACTCATTGGTTTTTCGGCAACTCCTCACCAAGTTTGGCCAATGTCAGATGGCTTTCTTTGCCTCCAGCAAGAATTATCACCACCCATGGTTTCCACAAATCCTCCATTGTGCAGTCTCTCTTCCATGGCACATACTTACCCACACAGAGTCAAATAATTAAATCCACTCATGATTATTTACATATTTTCATAAAGTAAAATATAAATTCACATTTTTCTAAGCAACCTACAAATACCAATCAAACAATATATTTCATGAGTTTCTTAAATTGTACCCAAGGGTTTTATAGAATCCTTCAAGTTCCCATACCTAATAAAAATATTTTTTTCAATCAAAATATAATTATTAGCCTGTCAACCTTCCTTGTCTCTGAACAAAATTAGTCAATTTGTTCATTTACACAAATTTGTAATAGCCACTGAAATATAGAGGTTTTTCTCACTCGCCCTCACCCCATAACAACTGATAGACATTATAGTTACTGTGAGAAAATGAATGATAATTTTTCAGTCTGGAAATTACTGATTTTACATAACCATACAAATTGAGGGTAAAGATTTTGACCAGTCATTTTTTCAATAATGACAAAAATCATCTCCAACATTTCTTTATCCTAGGGCATGTTCAGACTTGTGTGTATGTATAATTCTGATATATAATTATTACTGTGCTGTGACCTAAGGAAGCAAACAAGTAAAGGGGCAAACATGCTTTGTAAATCAGTTTATTTCAATTTACAAGCAGAGATATAAGTATTTCAAAAAATATTGCTGCTGTTGCTGCGGATTAAATTTGTACCCTTTGCAGTAGACAGTAGCTAAATCAGATAACCTGGATTGTATTCCAAGTCATACTCAAAGTAGACCCATTGAAATTGCTTCATTTAAAGTCAGTCATGTCCATTGATTTCATTAGGTCTACTCATAGTATCTCTTAGTTCGATTCAACCCATAATTTCTATTTCATAATGGGTTTGGTTTCTTGCCATATAGGAGTAATAATAATAATAATAATAATAATAATAATAATAATTTATTTATATCCCACCCATCTGGCTGGGTTTTCCCAGCCACTCTGGGCGGCTCCCAACAGAATATTAAAAACACAATACAGAATTAAACATTAAACACTAAAAACTTCCCTAAACAGGGCTGCCTTCAGATGTCTTCTAAAAGTCAGGTAGTTGTTTATTTCCTTGACATATGATGGGAGGGCGTTCCACAGGGCGGGCGCCACTGCCAAGAAGGCCCTCTGCCTGGATCCCTGTAACCTCACTTCTCACAGTGAGGGAACAGCCAGAAGGCCCTCGGCGCTGGACTTCAGTGTCCAGGCTGAACGATGGGGGTGGAGACGCTCCTTCAGGTATACTGGGCCAAGGCCGTTTAGGGCTTTAAAGATTAGCACCCAAACTCAGAAAAGTACTGGGAGTCAAGACTCTTCCCTTAATTTCTATTTTTAGACCATGGCAACTTGATTGCTGACTGGGGCATGCAAGTCTGATCACATTACACCTATTAAAGGATCTTGGACTCCGAGTTTCTGTGCACAGTTAAAGCTGTGGTTTTGACCTTTAAAACCATGGTTGGTTTGGAACCTGGGTCCACCTTTTCTTATATGAAACTGCTGATATGAAACAGCTAATGTAACCCAGATTTATAAGAAGCTATTCAAGGAGCAGAGGCGATCCAGGAAATGATATGCTACTTAGTTATGTGTTTTGGGTAAACTGGTAAAAAGCAGTACTAAAGATAAAATTATCAAGTGTATGGAAGAACAAGTCTTGCTGAAGAATAATTAGAATGACTTCTGCCAAGCTAAGGTCTGTCTCAGCTTTTACAGTTCTTGGGAAGTGTTCTTGGACTTTCCAAAAACCAGTACAATGTAAATGGTGGTTCAGGGGCTGCAAAAGAAAGGGGGAAATTGGTAAAAAGCCCATTCCTCCAGCAAGAGCCTCTGCTGGATTGCAGTTCCTTTCTCACAACCACTCTAGTTCTTTACATGTGTGAAAGGACTTGGAGGAGTTTAGAGATGATTGAAGATAATAGGTGATAAGTTGCTTAGGGTGAGATAATATTTTTGTATGATAATGTTCATATCTTCTTAAGGGCTTTTAAAATATATCCAGCTGGGCTGATCTGGGTGGCAGTGAGGACCATTTCAATTGCCTGACCTGTAATACTTGATCATTTTTCTGACAGTGACATCCAACTGGTGTCCTTCTGATGATGGAAGACATCTGTTGGTGAAATGGGAGGAGAGGCCATTTTCTCCACCCACCCCCCGTCCTCCCAATCTGCTCTAGAAGATTGGAGTACCCTCTGGGGCAGATGGGCCATGTTTTGAGGTATTTAGCTATGGGGAGAAATTGACTCAGTCCCTGTACTGCTGGCCAATGCCTTTAATTTGTAGAAGGACAGCAATTGGATACCATCTATAACCAGTAAAAATCTTATGTCATTAAAGTGTTACAGGTCAGAAAAAGATGAAATGAATTGAAATGTGTTTTTGGTCGTTGTTATGACTGTTCTCAAATATTCTGTAATTCAAAAACACAAAAGTAACCATGACTTTTATTGAGAAGCTCTAGACCCCAGGTGGGCAAAAAGTAGATCAGGATCCACCACAAGATCTTTGGGTGATCTGAAGTATCAGCAAAGATTTCTAACAATGACAATAGCAAAGTAGGCTGCTGAATTGAAGAAAGTTGTGTGTGGAATGGGAGCGGGATAAATTAGAGTGGTGTTTTGTTTTTGTTTTTTAAGGTCTTTTGTTTAGTTCTGGTAATCAAAACCCCTGTATTTTGCACCAGACTCTGGCTGGTAGGTTTTGTGGTTCTAGTTAAAACAAAAACAAAAGCCATCCTGGAGTCTGCTCATACCTGCTACAGTTTGTTAGCACATCACTCCTCAGTTGCTGCTATGTGGCTGGATAGTCACATGTCACTGTGGAGGAGTGATTTGCTGAGAACACAGGCCACATGAGACAAAATTAGCTTATCATAACCTGAGACAAAAGGCACATCCCCATACGGTTTTACAGTTGATTAGTCGTATGTTATATGGACAACCAACTTCCTCTCTAAGGTGTAGATTTCGAAGGCTAGTGCTGGTTGTTCAGTGGACCTTTAATTATCTTCAAAATGTTGGTGTGGAATTTCTGAAACTTGTCTCCTTACCCTGTTGATAATCCTTGAGATGGAAAAAATATGCCTATCCTTCTGATGATAGCTAATGAGAAACATACAGAAAGCAGCAATGCAGACATGCCCTGATTTAGCAGTCTCACGGAACACAGTAGTGCAAGGATTATAGATTTCAGGAACAGTTTGTTCTTTCGAATTCCAAATAATTGTTTCATGAATTCAACACAGAAATATTTGGTTTTGAATTTTTGCATGCATGCAGTATTTTTCCAGTATTGCACTGAAAGAAAAACAGAAATGTTTCTTCTCCTGATTTTAAACTGTGACATCTTAAACTTCTCAAAATAGATTATGTGTAATTCCTCAGCACATTCACTTGGAAGCAGTTGTTTTGCTAGAATCTTCTTCTAAGTGGGCTAGGCTGAGCATCTCCATTTATGGGCCATATTAAAACATTTTAGGGTGTTATGCATTTGCTACCATGCTCAAATAATGGGCCAAGAAAGGAAAATAAGCATCTCCTTTAAAATACCTTAAAAATTCCTACTGGTACATAGAAGTCAAGAAAATTAGCAAAGTATAGGCTACACAGAAACACATGCCTAACTATGAGATAACAATCTCTCTTTTAAACTTATAATTTTGCTATCTTTCAAAAATATGATGAACTGTTCCTATGCAGGGAACAAATCAGTTATGAAGAACAAACTGGCATAGAGAAATAAATAAATCAAATTTAAGCCTCGTAGTTTATTGAATCTAAATTTTGCCTGGTTAGCCTAAGAGCTATATATAAGCAATCCATCTTGTGTTGATAATGGAGGATCTTGAGACCCACCTAATGTTTGCATTATTAAATTTCAGTCTAATGAGCTTTGCTAATACATATTGAAGATGGTTGTAAGGAGTGGAATGTGAATCTGAGCAGGATAATTTGAAAGAAACATAAGCTGAGCATTTTACATGACTCAAGGGGTATAGCTACAATTACATGTATAACCAAAATTGAATTTAAATGGAATTTCTGTTATCCTTATCCTGCTACTAGGGAGAATAAAGTGTAAATGAAGTAAAAGTCTTTACAGTTATCAGTGGTTTGTTTTTATTATCTAATTTAATAGATTCTTGTAATGATATTGCTGGCAGAAAAGTTTTAATATTTCATGACTTTAAATGTAGCCTAAGTGTGTCTAAAAGCTTGGAAATGGAAACAGATGTCTCTGTAATTGCTTCTATCATTTCAGAGCATCAGTATTTAAATTGTATATTTTAAGAAGGTGTAGCTACTAAATACAAAGAGACATTAGACTTTGAAAGTTGTGGTCATGTGTCATTCATGTACTTCATACTCACTATGTCAATTGAATATTCATATAACTAATGTATTGGTGCAGCAAACTAACGTAGTGCAAAACAGCCGGTATACTAGGCATATAATGGATTTATTACATATTAAGGGCTGGTCTAAAGTCTGACTACCCATGTTTTGGTTCTTCATCTTTCGACATGGCAGTACTTTTAAAAACTTAATATTTCATCAACTATAATGCTATTAGAGACTTATTCCAAGTTCACTCATCAGGCAGTGAGATGGCAATAAAAGAGAATGGCCCCTTTGAGACATTAACGCTTTGGAATAAATGATGTGCTAGAACAGAAATTTAATTAATTTACAGAGTATATTGATAGTCCCTTGTTACTGTGCTGTATATTTTTAATCTTCTTTAACATCTGTAGTAAAGTGTTTAAAACCCCTGCAGTTGAGCAACTTGTAGATAATTAAGTAATAAGGGAAGCTGTTTCTAAAGGAAAGGAGACTCTTCTTAGAAGATGCTGTAATAACATGAATTAAATGCTGCTGCTATGACTTGCACTGAAGAAAAATATATGTAGAGGCCCTGATCCATCAAGTGAAACTCTGTTGTGTCTACAGAAGGAAACAGGAAGCAGTACAAGGTTTCTTCATCCAGCAGACCAGTTTCAAAGGGGGCACCAGGGTATGGCATGCTTTGCTTATGGAGCCCAAACACTGGAGACATAGAGCCCATGAGTGCTTCAGTCTATTATCTAGTGGAAAGGTATTGGGAAGAAAATGTGTGGTGGGATACTTCAAAGCATCCACATATCTCAAAGATAGTCTAAGGAAAATGTTCAGCTGCTCTAATGGTTTCTTCTTTGAGCATCATGTATATATTTTATACAGGGACAAGTTGGGACTTGAGACAGTCCCTTCTTGTGTCCACAGTAAATTGCATTTTCCATAGGACGCAAGAAGTGTCTTTCTGACCATCCCTCATAAGAAGTTGTTTTATCAAAAATATTAATTACTGAACAACTAATCAGCATTTTATTTATTTTTAGCAAAAGCTGATGAAGCATTAAAAGCTAAAGAAAGAAGTGAAGAAGAAGCAAAGAAGAAAAAGGAAGAAGGTAATTGAGCTATGAAATTTAGATGAACTAAAAGTACTGTTTTTATAGAGAGATAGATACAGATACATATGCAAGCCCTGGTATATGTACAACCTAAAACAAGTCAGTTATTTGGCATATACAGAGCACAAGACCCTAATAACTAGACAAGTCTGAAAGAGAGACATTTGTACATTGTATCTCTCAAATTATTCCCCTGAATGGTTAAGGTACTTCCAAAATATCCTTAAAACTGAACTTTTGTGTATGCATAGCTCAAAACACATAGTTTATTATTAGAGTCAAGTAGTAGTTCCAGATTAGTAGAAAATAAGACATTTTTACGCCAGAGAAAACATAGGACATACCTATTATGAAGATCAGCTTTTCTGCACAGAGTAGGTAAAGTTGAACATGGGACACAATGTTGGGTTGTGTGAATTTTATTACTTCATAACATTTAGTTTTGTGGGAAGAGGTTAGTCCAAAATCAGCCAGTAATAATTATCTATTCTTGAAGAACTGAAGCTTCATTTACAAGTGGGTGCACATGTATGTTTCCTACTAGTAGCTATAGATACTGCTGTTCACCTCAGTTTCCTACCCCCCAAAAAATAGTTTCATATTCAAGCACCTGAGACGGAGAACTCTGATATCTAGGGGAGAGGATTAGCCTTTTGGTGTATTGCATTTTAAAAATAGTAGACAAGTGTTTCTCTGATGGATTGGTACAGAGAGAAGCACTAACAAAATGGTGTAGAATGGAGTTGAATTGCTCATCAGCAGGCACATCCCATACAGTATTCAATAGATGTCCATGGATGTTCATAAGATTACATTCTACTCATCCTAGTAGCAGCTGCACTATTGGGGGGGGTAGCATTTTAGGTTAAAATGTTGAGCTTTCAACATTCAGAAGGTACCCCTGCAACTGAAGACTTAACTTGAAGAAAAATTACTTGAAGAAAAATTACCAATCATGCCTTCATTACATAGAAAAATGTTTTTATGGAGTGACCCTAGGTTGTAACATTGGTAGGTTGATTCATTGGTAGCCTGCTGTTTTCTCCAATTAGTCTTTTTGAGATCCCCACAAGCTTTGTGCTAGAAACATGTTCGCAAGCTTTAAAATACTTAATGTATGAAACACTGGTTTAATACAACCTGAAAACCTGAGGTCAGTGAATTGGGATATGTAATTTTTATTCTGACAAAAGCAGACATATTGAGAGAGCTTATCCCCCTTCTGCCTATAGTAATCCCAAAGGCCATACTATCTTGTCTCCAAGTCTTCCTGTTCTCTAAATATCAGCATTTGGTGTGCATAGTTAAATTGGATGATGGAGAACTTCTCTAACTAGATGCCTAATATACAGGCAATTGATTGACACAATATACTGAACTTTCCTGATGTGCAATGCAAAACTGAAAATCTAAAACATAATTAGCCTCATAGATTTTAAGCTAATAATTTTATTGCTTCTCAGTAACTGAAGCAGAGGTGATTATAGATGTTCAAATTTCATAAACTTTTCAGTTTAATGATCTATTCAAAAATGGTTGAAGCTTTATTCCCTTTAACTTCAAAGCACACTGGGCACTCATTACATCTGAAGAAAATCTTTTCTTTTATGTTAATTTTCTAATTAAGTTATCCAGATACACTGTGTGCATGTATTATAATAGACATATAGGCTTCTCACATTTAGCAATGTCCATTGTGACAAAAGATAAAACTGCTAAAGTTATTGCCACCTCTAGGCCAGTACCTCTACTCTTGAAGCAGTAATAACCGAGAACAAGAGTTACCTGCATTTTCCCTGCCTTGAGACCCTAGCATGCTTTTAAGGCATCTGGGTAGGTTTTTGTAGTTTTACTTTGACTTAAAGCTTAAATTGGAAAGTATTTAAAAGGGCATTGTGTGAAAGTAAAACTGGATAACTCAACTGTGCTTCATGGACATCCTAACTTCAAAGTGGAATGTAGCTTCCTCTAACTTAGTCTGTCATCTCAATAGTACTCAGCAGGTGATTAAGCACTTTCAAGTCTGGGAGCTTTCATGTAAGAAGTTACATCAGGAGTGTATTAAGATCCCAGGGCAACTTGTTCAACGTGAAAGTGATTTGTTTGCCTTTGTGGAATCTTTATGATGCCAGAGCCTGGTCAACTTGAAAACAGAGGCTAGGGCCCAAAACTCCTCCCAATCCATTCTGTCCTAGGAGCAAAGCACAGATGATGTGGGAGAATTGTGCACACATCAGCCAGGGGAGAGGGAAGGAGCTTGGGCAGCAGGTGAGGGGAGAGTCTGCTTCCTGTTGTGCCATCATTCATTCATTTTCCATCTCTCTCCACCACCCCGCCCTGCCCAGTGGCTATTAATCCAAGGAGAGATAAGACAGGTATCCTATTGTGCCTCCCCCACAGCAAATCTGTTGTCGGGTTTCTTTTTCTTTCTTTCTTTTTTGAGGGTGGGAAATTTCAACCAGAGAAAATGATGTAGGAGAGAAGGGTTAAATACCTCCCACAGCACTGCTGTTCTGAGGCTGCTTTTATAAAGATTATCACAGAGCTCCCACGTCAAGATACATGCAGTTTTACTCCTAGCTACAAGTTTATATTCTTTATTCTGAAGTTAATCAGAAGTGGTGTGCTATCTGGCTTTCAAAAAATGTCTATCAAATTAAGGCTATATTTCAAGCCAAACTACGTAAAAGTCCAAAATACTCCTTCCCCATTTGTAGTTCAGTAAAGATATTGTGTGATATGCAGTCCATAATCTATTCAAGAGCTATATACTGGTTGTTCAGAGATTTCTTCATTTCCCGTATTGTTCTGGGTTTACAATTGATTCTGAGAGTAAATGAAACTCCAGTTGCGAACCATAACGATACTAACTAAATTCTTGGAGAGAAACGATTTAGTAGTAGTTAATTTATTAATTGCTTCCTATGAAGGGCATCCAGTGATGCTGAACATTGGAAGATTCAGGACAGACAACACATAGTGCTTCTTCACAAAGCACCTGATTAAAATATGGAATTCACTTCCACAACCAATAGTGATGGTCATCACCTTGAGTAACTTTAAAAGAGAGCTAGACAAGTTATTGGAAGATAAGACATATTAAGGCTACTAGCCATGATAACTATTTTTTCTATACCACTGTCAGAAGTGGAATAATAATAATAATAATAATAATAATAATAATAATAATAATAATAGTTGTTATTATTTATACCCCGCCCATCTGGCTGGGTTTCCCCAGCCATTCTGGGCGGCTCCCAACAGAATATTAAAAACACAATATAGCATTAAACATTAAAAACTTCCCTAAACAGGGCTGCCTTCAGATGTCTTCTAAAAGTCAGGTAGTTGTTTATTTCCTTGACACCTGATGGGAGGGTGTTCCACAGGGCGGGCACCACTGCCTGGTTCCCTGTAACCTCACTTCTCGCAGTGAGGGAACCATCAGAAGGCCCTCCAGGTATACTGGGCTAAGGCCCTTTAGGGCTTTAAAGGTCAGCACCAACATTTTGAATTGTGCTCAGAAATGTACTGGGAGCCAATGAAGGTCTTTCAGGACCAGTGTTATATGGTCTCAGCGGCCACTCCTACTAGGACACACAAATGGGTAGTGTTGTGCTTAGGTCCTGCTGTTGATCTAGGCATAGTCATCTGATCAGTCACTGTAAGAACAAGATGGTGGACCAGATGGGCCAGTGGTCTGATCTGGCATGTTCTTACATCCTTATCTTGAAGTGATGGCTCCATCACAGTGTCCAGTGTCATCCAGCATGTAAAGAAATCTAGGGGAAGGCACAAGTTATATTGGTCCTACTGTCACCACTTCAGAGTCCAAGCATATTTCACTCATATCCTGAACTGAATTAAAAGGAAATAGACACATACACCCCACCACCAAACCTGATGACCACAATTTAGCACCAGCCTTAGAGCCCCCAGAAAGTTGGTTGGGTGGAAGTGACCAATAGGACTATACACTGCTGAAAGGTTCTGTCTCTGAGCTATCCAACAGAGCCAGCAAAGATTAACAAAGCAGATAGAAATTAAAATTAACAGTATGTAAAACTGAGGGCAATTTTGAGGGAGTATGGCATCTCTAAAGGGATCTTGCAAGAGGGAGTTGAATGTCAATGAGGGGAAGTCCTTCCAGCAAGGAAAGTAAAAGGTGTGTCAGGATTTTGCAGTCATTTATGTGGGGCAGGAAATAAGACAATACCTGGCATTGCCAGTAAACGTACATAGTCATCAATGTACATGGTGCAGCCTTTCCCAAGTGTTTCCCATGGTGCAGCCTTTTCCTAGTGTTTTGCAGATATTTTGGACTACAACTGCCAATCAGCCTCAACCTCAGTCAGCACAACCATGCTGTCTGAGACTCATGAGAATTGTAGTCCAGAATATCTAGAAGACAGAATATCTAGAAGTTAAAGAAGGCTGCCATAGTTCTTTAAAAAGTAATTTGCCCCAAAGAGCTTACAGTGTGAACTTTGACCAGTAGGGGAAACAATAGTTTCCTGTATTTTTGAAAATATGTCCCTGTTTGAAGATTGAATTTTGTAACAAATTCTGCCACTGGTTCAGTAACAGATACTGTCAGTATTAAGAATTCTGCTGATGTAATTTGCTTGAAAAATAATCTGAAATGAAATCCAGATTGAGGCCAAAATACCTTTTGAAATAATTTTAAGGAATTAGCATGTTAGAAAATCATTTAATTGGTGTAGGAGGGGGGAGTAAACCAGATAACCACAAAATTCTTATAGGTGCTTTTGGCAAAGCTAGATGTATGAAAGTTAATATCCGAAGGAAATATGAGCAATAATTGTTGTCTTACTATTCTTAACTTTTGTTGAAACACCCCCCCACACACACATTAGCCATATTTTATCTGAATACAGGGTGTATCCAACTAAGTTATACACAGAGTAGACCCAGTGAAATTTATGGATTTAAGTTAGTCATGTGCATAATTTTTAATGGGCTTACTCTGTGTAGAACTAACATTGGATACAACTTCATATAGTTTATAAATTCTCTGCAGCCAGCAAAAACTATTAGTCGAAAATAAATATTGATTTGTAATTGAAATTACCAATTCATTGGATGCTTAGCTTTTATTCCCCATGCTTTGCCTTGTATTTAAAATAAATGCAAGAAATTGCCCTGCCCCTCTCTCAAGTCTTAAAGGAGCACTTTGGAAAGTAGCAGGATTCTGGAAATGGACTGCTTTGCTAAGGAAAACATGTGGTATAAAGAAGCATATTGTTTTCCAGCACATGAAGAAAGGTTGTTCTTTTATCTGCCCCTTAGTAATGGTGTCTTAACATTACTTTTATTATAATTTTATTGCCAAATCAGGTGTGAGATTAGATGTTGGATGTTACATGTAATCTGCTCAGAAATCAAATTATTTGACCTCCAAGCCCACCACTACACCCTCCTGCTGGTTTGCTGTTACATATGCGGCATTTTCCTGTCATGAATACAAATGGAGGACAAATTAGAATTTACAGACAGCTGACCTGAGCTACAGATTAGAGACAAGGGGGCTTGTGCTACTTTAAATGTTTTAATTATCACAGTCCCTATAACCAGTTGAAGGACTCCCTCACAAAAATATTTTTTATAGCAGAGTAGGGGAGGTGTGAGAGATTTCCCCCATCTAATTTGAATTTGACAGATCCAAATTGCACTTCCATTGGAGCTATGCTAATTTTCTGCATAAAATTAGGTCTATTAATAAAAATACACCACTTTTACAAGAATGTTTTCAATGGCAGAGGGTGTTTTAATTTGGGACTAACTGAAAACAGCATTTGAATTTTATTTATGATGGCATCAGGATTTATGACAGCTTTATTGGCAGACCTGATTTTCTTTAAATTCTAGGCCTGGCTAGTCAAACTCAAAGTAAATTAAATATGTGGCCACAAGAGCACTGTGATAAGGTGCAATATAAATACTGCTGAAGAAGAAAATGGTACTTTTCCATATTAAAACCAGGCATGTTGGATTACTGCTATGAGGTGCTTAAACAGTTGACTTTAATATATCATGCATAATACAATTAAAAGTTTTCTTGATTTATTAAAATGGAGCTGCTCATTAAAACATACAATTTGAAAAATGTGAAGTGAAAGATGGTTAAAATATCTGACAGTGATAACACTATTTTGGTACCGGGAATGAATCAGTGTGTAAAAGATTTAGAGGGGATTATAGGGAAAAGACATTTGTAAAAGTGATCTTAAATATCAAAGGGGTAGAGTGAAATAAGGATTCGTTTCTTTGAATTCAAGAAATAATATTGACTAATGCTAAATGAATATGTTATCCTGATGCCTTCATTCTTGAATTTGCATTTTTGTTTCTCATGTGTGTTGGCCCAGTGTTGAATTGATTAGTTATGCCTAGCTAGTAAGCAGTGAAACATTTTATATACACTTGGGAAATAAATTTGGCAGAAAATCAGCATGAGTAGATTTAATTATCGCTCTGAGACCTTTCCCTTTTCTAGCTTAGTGATCCTGAAACTCCATGTGTTTCACTGAAATCTGTGTGGACGCTAAGCTTCGCTTCCCAATTTGTTCCTCCACACAATGATAAGCCAAGCAATTACTGCTTTATTGATTTTTCATCATGGCAAATTTAAAGTTGATTTTTCCCTGAAAAGGCAGGGGTGATTAAGTGTTTCCCCTCAGTTTAGTACAAGAGAGCTGTGTGGCAGAATCTAATATCCTGAGGTCAACCTCTGCAGGGAGATAATACGCTGTCTTGGCCACGTGTTAAGGAGAGAAATCAGGGCTACAAATGTGATAGGATATATGTGGAGACAGTTTAATTTGCTCCATTTATATGAACAATTCACATGGTCCCTGCTTGGAAAACATTATATTGAATAGGCTTGGAAATAAAGCCCACGTGAGCAGAAAGAAAGGGTGAGTACAAGTCAGCAGAATGTTTACCAAATTGTTCTTTAGGGAAGATAACTGTAGTTTCAAAATATTTATAAGTAACATTTGTAAATATTGTTTCAGATTCATATGGTAAGATCTTTAATACAATACTGAAGGGCTGCATCTAGGATGTTTTTTCTTTAAGTCAGAAATTAAGAATCTGGAGAGTATGGACATTCCAGTTGCAATCTGTATCATTCATGCAGTTAATGCTTTGTGTAATATGTAAGTTTTTAAACGCACCATTCTCTTTGTTATTCTGACAATGAGACCTGTGGTGTAAGGTGATTTTTAGTTCCATTCTGCAGATAGAAATGACTCATCAAGGTGCTTTTGTACTCTGTCATAGAATCATAGAGTTAGAAGGGATCCCAGGGGTCTTCTATTCCAACCCCTCGCAATGCAGGAATCTCAACTAGATCATCCATGGCAGATGGCCATCCAACCTCTGTTTAAAAACATCCAGTTTTTAAACAGTGGAGAGTGCACCACCTCTCATGGGAGACTGTTCCACTGTTGAACAGCTCTTAATATTAGGAAGTTCTTCCTGGTGTTTAGTGGGAATCTCCTTGTAACTTGAATCCATTGGTTTGGGTCCTACACTCCAAAGCAGGAGAAAACAAACTTGCTCCAACCGCCATGTGACAGCCCTTTAGACTGCAATTGTGGGAATTACAGAAGTGCATGCTCCTTCAGAGATAGGGATAGGGATAGGTGTCTGTGTCCTATACATAGAATAGCTGGAACTAGCAGGATTCTAATGCAGCCTTCTGTTTGATACTTAGTTCAGAGAATATTATTTTACTTATATTGAAGAGAATTCAGTCTTGCTACCCCCCCCATTCTGCAGCCTCAATGCACCAGCAGGCTTGACCCAAGGTTTGTAGAATTCCCTTTTTTTAAAAAAAGAAAAACCCTAAGAGGGGGCACCAGAAACAGTTCAGTGGGCATTGTTATGCATGGTTGCAGTAGATGGTCAGAAAACCAGAGGGGAGGCAGTTATGTGTGGTCATGCTGGAGTCTCCCCCAAAGGGTGTCACCATCCCCTACCGACCCAAGCCATCCAGTTCTCCTGTCATCTTTGCAGGCGGTCAGGACAGGTACAGCAGCGGCAGTGCAAGTAACCTCCACACCACCCCATCAGTGTGCCTCAACTCTGACCTGGAGGGACCACCTCAAGAGGCCTATACCATTCAAGGACAGTATGCCATTCCACAGCCAGATCTGACCAAGCTGCAACAGTTGGCAATGCAACAGTCACACTTTCCAATGTCTCATGGCAACACTGGATTCCATGGTTTGGATGCATCAGCTCAAACTATTTCTCATGAACTCACCATTCCAAACGATCTGATTGGATGCATCATTGGGCGTCAAGGCGCCAAGATCAATGAGATTCGCCAGATGTCTGGGGCGCAGATCAAAATTGCCAATCCAGTGGAAGGATCTACTGACAGGCAGGTTACCATAACTGGATCTGCAGCCAGCATTAGCCTGGCTCAATATCTAATTAATATCAGGCTTTCTTTGGAGACTGGTGGAATGGGAAGCATCTAGGACAATGCAACCGCCTCACGCATTACCTGTTTCTGCTGTTCATCCCCACGGTCCATCTGTGTAGTTTTTGAGCAGTCAGCGATTCCAGGTTTTAACTAGTTTGTAAATTTTCAGTTCTACATGCTTTACCCATCTACTCATGTTTTTTTTAAAAAAATTGCAGCATTTTAATTCCCTTTCTCTGTTCAGCTGTTAAAATGCTGATTCATATTTTAGTTTATACGCTTCTCCCCCTTTCTTGGCTCATGAAGTTTTTCTGTTATGTCATGAGATGTAAGAGTGGAATTAATACATTTGAGTTTAGTTCTGTAATGTCAGAATTTTTTAAAAAAAATAAAAAGATGGACTGGGAAAAAAGAAAAAGAAAACCAGAGGGGAGGGAGAATGGCGTATCCCAGAGGAGGACATGGCTGGATAGGACCTTGGTCAGGAGCTTTCCACACAGATAAATTTCACTGCTAGTCCTATTTGTTTAGTTACTAAAAAAAATGTAGATATTTTTCCCTTTTAGAACACAGAGGGCAGATTCTATATCTCAGTGTTCTCTGATAAATCAAAGTAGCATGTTGGGATGAAGGCACATCCAGACCACTTCTTCCTGATATACTAGCTTTCCTGAGCAGGAAGGTTTTGACTTAGGGGTATTGAACCAACCTCCACATTATGAAGTGGTACGGTCCCAAGATTGCAGCGCATCAGACTTTTTGGGTGCATTAACCAGGCATTGTGTTCGCTCAGGTATCCTTCCTACATAAAATTTTACAGTCTTCTCCTGCATAGACAACACGAGAGGTCCGGAGGGTGGAAACACAAAAATGGGCTTTTTCTGTGATGGCTCTCAGCTTTATGGAATGCTCTCCCCCAGGAGGCTCGCCTGGCACCCTCATTACAGTGGTACCTTGGTTTACGAACTTAATCCATTTCGGAAGCCGGTTCTTAAACCAAAGTGTTCTTAAACCAAGATGTGCTTTCCCATACAAAGTAATGGAAAACCGATTAATCCGTTCCAGATGATGAAAAACAACCCCTAAAACAGTAATTGGACATGAATTTTACTATCTAATGAGGCCATTGATCCATAAAATGAAAGCAATAAACAATGTACTGTACTGTACAATCAATAAAACAGTATTGATGATTTAAAAAAATGAAAATGTGATTTTTTTTCTTTCTTACCTGCACTGATGATAGTCATTGTTTGGATGGGGGGTTGGGGTCCTCTTCCAGATTCACAATTGGTGACTCCTCTCCTGCCATTCCTTCCCTTGCTTTTTTTTACACCACTGCCACCTACACCACCGCCACCTGGTTCAGACTCACTGGATCTTTTCCTTACCAAAAATTGAGACTTCCTTTTGCCGATGTTTTAAAACATGTCTAAAGTGAGACATTGCAGGTGTTAGTGGCATGACTTACAGCAGCTTTATCAGGGTGATATTTTTCAGCAATAGTTTGCACTTCATCCCATTTTGCAAACATTTCTTTGATTGTTGCTGTAAATAGACTTTCTCTGCTCTCCTCCTCTGAAGATATTTCCTCGGTTGCCGCCTTTTGCTGCTCCATCAGAATGTTTTGAAGTTCTTCTGTGGTGAGCTCAGCCCTGTGCTCCTCCACTAACTCCTCCACATCAGCACCACTTACTTCCAAGCCCATGGAATTTTCCAGAGACACAATATCCTCAACAAGAAGAGCATCCTCTTCAACAGCCTCTGTTACATGTTCTGGGACAGCTTCTGGCCACAATTTCTTCCATGCTTCCTTCAGTGTTCTCTCCATCCTTTGTCTATCATATGTAAGCAATGGAGGATATTAAAATGATTCTTCCAGAACTCTCTTAAGGTTAGTTCTGTGTCCAAGGTCACCTCAAAGCACCTTTAGAACAATGCTTTGGTGTAAAGCTTCTTAAAATTAGATATGACCTGCTGGTCCATGGGGTGGATGAGAAAAGTTGCGTTGGGGGGAAAAACTTTACACTGATGAACGCAAACCCTTCCTACAACTCATCCTCCAAGCCTGGAGGATGACTTGGCACTTCATTGGAAGATTTTTGTCCTGGAGGTATTTTTTCACACTTGGCCCAAACTCAATAAAAAATTGTCTTGTTACCCAAGCTCTGCTGTTCGCCCCCCAACTTCACATGCAGTTTGCTTTTTATGACATTGTTCTTCTTAAAAATCCTGGGGTTCTCAGAATGGTAGACTCGCAAAGGCTTCAACTTAAAATATCCACTTGTATTTGCACAAAATAAAAGGGTTAGCCTATCTTTCATGGGCTTATGCTGTCTCCTCTTTTGTGATGTTGGTCCTCTTTGGCATTTTCTTCCAAAAGAGGCCTGTCTCATCACAGTTGAAAACTTGTTGGGGAACGAAGCCCTGTGACTCAACATAATCTTTAAATTCCAAAACAAATCGGTCAGCATCTATTTTGTTGGCACTGGCAGCTTCACCGTGTCTCACCACACTGTGACTGCCACTTCTCTTCTTAAAATTTTCAAACCACCCTCTGCTTACCTTGAAACTCTCAACCTCATCACTTGCTCCAGGGGCATTTGCGATGAGGTTGGCATGCAAATGTAAAGCTTTTTCACAAATTCTGCTTTCAGAAATGCTGTCACCGGCCAACTGTTTCTCGGTTATCCATATTAAAAGCAGTTTTTCCATTTCTTCCATTGTCTGTGTTCGTTGCTTTGTGAGTGTTTTAACACCTTTTGCAACACTGGCCCCCTTAATGGCATCCTTATTTTTTAAGATGGTACAAATTGTAGATTTGGCCATACCAAACTGCGTTGCCAGATCACTTACACCCAGGGGCCAGCAAACGTTTTCAGCAGGAGGCCGGTCCACTGTCCCTCAGACCTTGTTGGGGGGCTGGATTATATTTTTTTTGGGGGGGGGAATGAACAAATTCCTATGCACACTGGGAAGAATGGGGCGGGGGAAGGGCAGGTGTAATAAAATAAAATAAAATAATGTGCATTAAATCGGGGTGGGCAAGGCTCCTCAACAGACTAGCTCACCCACCACCATACTGCTCATCCTCCCGCTACCCCCCAAAACACACACATACCGAGACCCACAATCACCCCACAGAGAAATGGGTGGCTAGTTAAATATGCAGACAACGGTCAAGGCGAAGGAGGGATGGCAGCTCCGGAGAAGCAGCACCAGGAGGGAGCTGGAAGAAGAGGTGAGGGGGGCAAGGAGTCCTCCTCCCCACCCACCCCAGCCTCCTTCTCGCTTTGCCGCCTGCCTCATTCGCCAAAGGGCTGGCGGCGCCACCGCAAAATGGGCTTTCTCCCCACCTAGAGAAAGAGCCGCTGCCACCACACTGCTGCTTCTTCTCGTGTAGCGGGTAGGCAGAGTGAGCTCGTCCACTACGCTTTCTGGCCCACAGGAGCACCAGGGCAACGGCAGCGTCGGGAGGAAGATTACTACTACTACTACTACTACTACTACTACTACTACTACTATTTCCCCAATGGCCTGAGTTGGAGGGAGAACAAGAGGAGAAAGGCTGGTGGGAAAGCAGAGAGGGAAGAGGATTTTTGTCCTTCCACCATCAAACTCCACGTGAACGCTCAGCTTCTGGGGGCACAAAACTACGAATAATATTCATGATATCAGGGTAAGCAAGCAAGCAAAGGCAGCCCGGCCCTCTACCCGAAACAAGGAGTGGGGGGCATGTGAAGGAGGCGAGCAATGCAACCCAGATCCACACCTTTTCTTGTCATTGGAGCCGCCCATCATGATGCAGGGCTGCATGGTGGCCGCAGCGCCACCACCAGAAGCCAGCTTGACTGCCCGGACGGAGCTTCTGCAGGCGACAAGAGGAAGAGGCCGAGCGGCGGCTGATTTACCTCCGCGCAGCGCGGGGACGTCTCTGTGAATCAAACGTTGCTGAGGTAAACCAAGTGAGGCGTTTGCTTGGCAGAGACACCCCTGTGCCACGCTGAGGTAAATCAGGCACGGCGTTTGATTGCCAGAGCCGCTACCACTCGGCCTCTTCCACCCATCGCCATCGCCAGGAGTCTCGGCTTCATGGCGGGTTCTTAAATGGCTGGGCGGGCCAGATCTAGGACCCAGGCGGACCTGATCCAGCCCGGGAGCCGTAGTTTGCCAACCCCTGACTTACACGGACCCCACTTTCACGCTTAGAAATAATTTGCTTCTTAGAGTTATCATGGTTCTCTTCCCTTTGCTGCGTTTATCCATGTCAACAGTCCCACAGTCAATCAATAAGTAGCTGAACTGAGTTCCACACAGTCCCCAAAACAATGGCACAAGGCAGAGTTCCCCAAAAGTCCCCAAAACGAAGGAGCAAAGCAGAGACAAAGGCACAAGGCAGACTCCCAGAAACAAAGGAACAAGGCAGAATCCCAAAATTTTCCACTCCCCCCCCTCCCACAGGGTGGGTGGGCTTACCTGCCAGGTGCCACTCACCTTGCTACCAGCTGGGGGGGGCAAGGGCCAGTAAAGAGCTGATGCTTTTCGGCCCAGGCTCACTTTGTTTTCTTACCAGGTTCACCGCTGGACTTCGCTCTTGGTCTTGGTTAGGTAAGTGTTCCTCGTCGGGGTTTGGAGCTGCGGTGTGGCCTGCTGGGCCCCCTATGGCCGGCACTGCTTCCGCGGCTTCGGGGGCGGGATGAGGGCCGCGGTGCGGCCTGCTAGGCCTCCTGCGGCTGGTGCCTTCTTCCCCCGGCAGCAGGGGCCGAATCCGGGCTTCACGGGTTGCGCGGTCTAGCTCTGGGCCGAGGGGCGGCCTACTGAGGCCTCCCGCGGTGAGAGCCCGGCAGCGGAGGCTGAATCAAGTCCACACAGGTGCCGGGACCTAGTTCTGGCCACGGTGCGGCCTACCAAGGCCTCCCACAGCCAGAGCCCGCAAATTCGCATTCCAAAAAAATAATACGCAAATTGGAATACTCATTTCCAAGGATGAAGTGTTCATGATCCAAATAGTTCATTAACTAGGCTGTTCGTAACCCAAGGTACCACTGTACTTATCTTTTGTTTCTTGGTCCATCTAGTTCATGCTCGCTAAGAGGCTCTAAAGGATGTGTTGAATATAGAAACTGCATTAATTTTAAGTTTGTTTGGTACAGATTTATCAGGAGCAATGTGTGTAAGAAAGGGAGAATAGCTTGTGTTATAGTCTATTTACCAATATTCATGCAGTAACTTCCGCTAAATGTGATCTCATAGTTCTGACTTTTTTCTTGTTCCTTCCTTCAGTCCATAAGTTAAAGGATTTTACCCACTCTTCACTAACATTAAATAATCTTTACTTCACTTGAAATACTTTTCTGTTACTTCAAAAGGACATTCTCTTTCGGATAATCTACAGGCTTCTTAGGAAGGTCTGAATATAGGTATACAATATATCATTTCTGTCCTGGTAATTTTGTGCTAAATAACTGATCACATACTGCTACTTACAGAGCTCAGGACAAGGACACTCAGCATATTACATTAAGGACAACAGTTAGAAATTTCCTTTTATTTAACACATCTGAATCACTATTCCCTGCAAATTGCTGGATGGTGCACATTCAAGGTCAGTTTGCATTATGCTCTGCAGCACGTGGATTGAGTGAATGCTTCCTTAACTTGCCTTGCATGTTTTATTAAGTTTCTGTATGATGAGTCAAGATGAAGCATCTACAGATCTCATGTCACGCTCATGGGCAAAGGGACTGAGCCACATGATGTCCTGATCAATAGTGATGTCCACCACCAAAGGAAGGTGATAACCCAAACAAGGTGGGAATCAGTAGGCCAGGAACCAGAAGGGAAGGTAACAGATGAATAGGGTAGGCAAAGCGAGGATAATGACCAAGGTTAGCTAAGGCAGGAGTTACACAGTGGTTTCTTAGAGCAACTGGAAGAGATGGCAGCCTGTCTGCTTTATTCTACACTTGGACTGTTAAAGGACTGGTGTGTTCCTCTAGACTGGAGTTTCAAGCTGTGAGGACTTCCTAGAGCAGGGGTCAGCAAACATTTTCAGCAGGGGGCCGGTCCACTGTCCCTCAGACCCTGTGGGGGGCCGGACTATATTTTGAAGGGAAAACAACAACAAACTCCTATGCCTCACAAATAACCCAGGTATGCATTTTAAATAAAAGCACACATTCTACTCATGTAAAAACACCAGGCAGGCCCCACAAATAACCCAGAGATGCATTTTAAATAAAAGGACACTGAACCACCCACAGGCCAGATTTAGAAGGCGATTGGGCCGAATCTGGCCCCTGAGCCTTAGTTAGCCTACCCATACCCTAGAGGAAGGCTTGGGGGGTCTCCTGATCCCTCCAAGGAGTCTGTGGTCTGGTCATCAAGAGTCCAGTGGCAGGAGGATCTCCTCAAGGTTCAGCGCATGAGATGTGCCAGCAGTTTGACAGAGGAAAGGTTGGGGAGTGGCTCCAACTCCTTCTCAGGACTACTGTTGTGGAAGGATATGCATCTGAGGATTGCTGGTCTGGGGCCACTGAAAGGATGTGCAATTAAAGGGCTCTGTGAATTTAAATTGTTATCTAGCTGCTCCTGTATTTGTTCCACTAAAGAAAAGTGGAAGAAACTGAGGAGCACTGGCCCTGCTTTGTCTTGCATCTACTACCTTGAATTTTCATTTTTGGAAACTACTTTTGAGATGATGTTCACTCTTAACAATATCTAGATCAGAGGCAGACATTTCAGTGTCCTCCACATGTTGTTGGATTACAATTCCCATCAGCCCCAGTCAGAATAGCCAATGGTCACAGGTGATGGAAATTGTAGTCCAGCATCACATGGGAGGCACCATATAGGCTTCCCTAATTTAGATTTAAATTTAGCAAGATATGGGAATCATTTTACTTTACTCTTCCGATTGTTACTTCTCATATTGTTCCCTAGTTCAATTGGCATTGATAACTAGGCATAACTTGCTACAGGAGGATTCAATTGCATGAGGTCATACCACGTGGCACACATAGCTGTAATAACTTAGAGTGCAGTACTCAATGATAAGAAAATATATTTAGATGCCCTTAAGTTCATTAGAGATTGCCAAAGGTCGCACTTTATGTTCCGCTAATTTTATTGAAGTTTATTGTTATGGCAGTGACCTGAACTCTGGCTGTGTGGCCTTTAACACATAGTATATATATATATTCTGCAAGAAATTCAATTTTAATTTTAGATAACATATGGTTAAGTTATTGCTTCATTAATCAAAATCGGTTGATCAACTGTAAGCTCAAGTAACAAAAGTATCTAACTTGAATGAAAGCTGGCTCAAACACTCGGCAGAAATTTCCATATGATATTGTGTAAATTAAACGCATATATGGCTCCACTATACAAAAAGCAGGATTTCAAACTGTTCAATTAATGCCTAACAAATGGCATATTTTAAGCAATATCTGAGAGCCTTCAACTGCACCCTTCATGTCCCTGGAGAGTAGAGATGTTGCTTCATTAGGCCGACATAACCACCTGGTGTTGAATTTCCAGTGTCTTGAGAATTTGTAACATCTGGTACATACTGTGATCTCCTTTTACGTATGTTTCATCTTTTATTGTAATTTTATGACAAATGGATTAATTAATATGGTGTACATTATTTGAGATATTCAGTTTAATATAAAGCAACATTTAGAACACAGATGCACCCAAAAAATTGAAATACCTAAGAAATGCTGCTAATATTGGTCAAGTCTTATTGTTATTCTGTGGCAACTGTTGTTTGTGGTTAACTATGGATTATGGCCGCCAAAAATTGCATGACTATGTAAACAAAAATCTTCACCTGTTTTCAGTTTTTAAATTTTAAGATTTCTTCTTAAACAAAAAATAAAATAAACTGATCCCTTCCTGCAAGCTCTTCGTCTTCACCTTCACCTGCTGCTAATTAGACTGAATATTCTTGTGTACTTTAAATTTTGCCTTTCATATAGTAGTTAGAAGGATGATTGACATTTCATAGTTTCCTTCCCCTCCTTGCCCACCATTTCTCTGCCTTTCAGAACTTCCTTTCATTTTACCTAACCTTCTCAGTTATGCAGTATTGCCAAGCTGAAGATGTTTGGATAGAGTCAAATGGTTTTTCTTTAATGGTGTTTTGGACGTTAGGTTCAGTTAGCAGGAGCTCATCAAGAATAGAAGGAAATATCTTGTAGGCAAGAACTTGAGGCCCTTCTTTGGATGGTAGTATGGGCTGGGAACTGATTGGGAAGAGAAGTTGGCAAGTTGATTGTTGAGGAGTATCTGGAATTGTCCTTGTTCCCAAAATAACCACCACATCTGTGAAATTTCACAGGATGTTTCCTAACTGATACAGATCAGTATCTCCATCTCAACTCATAAGTATGCAAGTAACTAATCTGAGGTCTAATATTTCTGTTGTAAGTTGTTTGTGGTGTGCTTGAATTTTTAATTTTTTTATTTGCCATGAATATGCTAAGTCACTTACTGTATCTGTCTCAGTTCTCCAACTGTAAAATTGGGGGAGAGATGGAATCAATAAAGGACGGATTCATTTAAGAATGTGTATTGGATTGGTTCAAATGGAACAATTTATTTCTGTTTCCTTTTGTTGTGCAGATATTGTTAAACACTACTTGTTGTACACTTTGCCAAGTGCATTGTGGTACTTGTGCAACAGTTTCTAGAGTGGTACTTTCATATTACTTGACTTGTGATTGACTTGCCAAAATGGTAGACCACCTTTCCCCCCCCCCTTTTTTTTTTAGTATAATGACCACAGAATGGTTGAGGTTGGATTGGAAGGAAAAGCTGAAAAGTCAAATTTTCTTCAGATGTGAGAAAGGGGCAGAGACTGCAATCTTTAATGTATTGGCTCCTGGTGCTGCTGCTTGATCATGGCTTGTTTAACTATTTGGAATATTAGATAAGTCAAAGGGACAAATTTTAATAAGTGCTGATCTGATATAAATAATTCACCAACTGCAGTTTCATCATTATAAAAATCACGGACATTTTTTGTGAGGCATTAAAACGTGCTTATATTTTAATCACCAACGATAGGGTTTTGCCAGTAAGACCTTATTCTTCCTCTATTTTTTATAGGTTTGTGTTTTTCTAATATATCCAGATGTGAGATTGCTTGTATAATAATATTGTGAAGCTGAAGTTCTAAAAAAGAAGAAAGAGAGAAAAGAGCAACTCTGGAATGGCAATATGTCAAGAAACCTCTGCTATTTGTTAAAAGCTGTTTTCATTTTAACGGTTATAAAAATGAGAAGTGTCCTTAATATTGGGCTCTATTGATCAGTAAAGGTCAGGGGCAGGGTGTACATTGCATGTACCTACCATTGCAGAGTAGCCGGCTAGCTTAACAAAAAAATGTTCCTCTTTGTGAAGGCCATTTTCCTGCAGTCGTAGAGATTCTCCTGCCACCATGTAGCCTCAGGATAAGGCTATCAGTGGCTAGTAGCCATGATGGTTATAATCTGCCTCCACTGTTGGAGGCAATGTGTTCCTGAATACCAATTGCTAGGAACTGCAAAGTCGTGCTTGCATGCTTCCCATAAGCATCTGTTTGACCACAGTAAGAAGAGGATGATCTGATCTGGGTGGCCTGATCCAGGAGGGCTCTTCTTCTACTAGATATTACTGGAAATGAAGGACTGCATTGGGTCTGTATTGACTGACATGAGAGGAGAATTGCACCCAGTCCACATATCTTTTCTCTCCTACTTTCCCTTGATCCATTTGTAATTTATTTGATTATCTATATATTCTGTGTTAAAACATTGTCTCTACTATCAAAGTGTGACTTAACATAAAGCCTGTTTTTGACTAAAGGTTACAGCCAGTCTTACATTGCCAGGGGGGGTTGCATCTTCCTGCCAGCAAAGGAGGCAGAGAAGCATGTCTTAGTGGTTCTTTGTTCTTGATCGGCTGCCAAATGGTCTTATTTTACAATCCTGCTGATGGTCACAAACTAAGGGTTTAGCAGTAGTGGGTCTTAAATACAAAGCTTCAGAAAATCTGAAGTAATAGCTGTCAGTTTGAAAGGATATGATTTCAGAGTTGCATTATTTACAACGTTTTCTTCACAGACCTAATGCAGCAAAGTCATAAATCTGTTTGTGAAATTACATCTGGCTTTGGAAGTACTGCGGTCTTACCAATTTAGCATTGGCTTGATTGCAAGTTCAAAACTGAAGAAAATGGGCTGTGAAGGAGATTTTGTGTTAAAACACTGTTATCCTTGACGATTAGCAGAAACTGCAAGGGGCACCCGCAGCTACCTCACAAGATGAAAACATAAATCCATATTATTAGTTTGATATGTTTTAAAGGGTTTTTCAGGCCGAAAGACCTTCCTTAAGAGTCTACAGATGTTCTACAGCTGCTTTATTGCCAGTTGGCTTCAGAGAACTGTCTGGAACCTCTGATTATTGGGATCATGAACATTTCTAATACAGCCCTTGTCCTCCCAAGTTAGATATACCACTGTATGTGCTTCCTGGCATATTTGTCTTCCTTGTGTCATTATCGCAACACAATGGAATTTCTAATAAATGGAGCCCAAGGTAATTAATTATGGAAATAAGATCCCACGTGCTTAAAGTGCATGAATAAGTAGCTTAAACTCATCTTCAACATTTAGGTGAATTATATAAACAGATGGTCAGCAATACCTTGGGCAAGTTATGGGTTTCATTTAAATTCATGGTTCTTAGAGAAGGCTTTAAATATTTTATAATTACCTGGAAGATGATTATTTTTAATAATACTGCAGCACATCTCTACATAAGGCTTCAAACATTATGGGTTGGATACTATGAGCAGTAAATGGACTTCTGCTCACCCCCCCCCCCACATTTTTTATATATTGTCTTTTAGATTAAAAATATATGTATGTATGTGCCTATTCCCTTAACTCATGTCAGCATGAGATACCTGTAGACTAATATGTATCATGAATATAAGTACCTCATTTAAATTTCTGAGGGTTAGGCTTTAAATTTCCATTTATTTGCACTGTTTGGCCTATTGAGGTTTTCATTTGTCAAATTTGTTAGCTCTTGGGTATTAGTTACGCAAATATTGATGTGTAGCTTTGGCCTGTTAGCTATCAATTGAAATCAGAAAATCAATGGTCTTAATAGTTCCTTATTACATAGTTGATGCATTTGCAAGGCTAAGTTGAGTACTGTCAGTGAATAATCAATTCAGTCAAAAACTATTACCTGATCACTGCCAGAAACAGTTTCCTATAAATACACCGATACATTATGTGAGTGCAACACCCTGTAGTGTATTTAAGAGAGAGGATTAACATCAAGCTTGTCATTCTAGTATGTGCTCAAAACTAGTGGGGAAATGACAATTTTAACATTAAAAAACTAATATAAAGGTGGTAGGTTGATCACTGAGTGAAGCAGACCAACAAGTGAAGCTGCTCGCTCCAAATTTAGGCACAGATCGTAGCTGAGGTAACATTGCAAACCTTCCAAAGACAAGATGATCAGTGCCATGCTCAACTATTATGGAGCCATATATAGCCCAATTGCTAATTCAGACAAACACAATCACACACAGACACACCCAACATGATACACAATCCATCCACCCTCAGCATGCTAATCATTAGTAGCACAATGGAGGAAGGTCTATATGTCCATCCTATACATGCATCCAGCCACCCTGCTATTTTTAGGGCCAAAGCATGTTGATTGTTCAGGTTGTCAGTACACATTCTGTCAAGACATTATCTCTTTGCTTTGATAGATATATCCATGGATTGTTCTAGTTTGCTTGGAATTATGCAGTATGAAACATACAGGCTGCTATGTATTTGGCCAGCTTTATACAGTACACAAATGTTTAATCCTTGACCTCCTTCAGTTTAGTACCTGCGTAGCAATATTGAAACGTCAGGGTGCACTTACTGGAAATATTCCAAAGCGGTTTTTCTGGTGGTGGTTGTCACTGTTTTTAAATCACCTGTACATGTGCTTTGTGCTATACAATATTTAAAAATTGCTTTGGTTCTTGCCCACACTCTTTTACACATGCTGTGCCTGCCCTCCATGTATGTGGGTCAGAGGTTGATCTTGCCCTTAGATTGTAGGCAGAACAAAGATTGCCGGATGAAAAGTTTCTGGTATAATTATCAGTTTTGCAGGCATTGATGGGAAAACTCAAATCATCAAAAGTTCACCAAATATTTATCAGTCATGGTCAATTAATGCTTTGTGACATACAAAATAAGAAGAACTCATTTAAAAAAAAATTGTACATTGTTTGTAGTTGATTCCCTGAGGTGAGAATCAAAACCTTTGAAAAGCTGCACTTTTAAAAACCAGGTTACAATTCTGCTGTAGTTCTCATGGTCCACGTTTGCCAAGCTAATGAATCACTCTGGCATCTATAAATAAGCCATTCTGTGAATGAAAAGCCTTTATGGTTTTGGGGGTTTTTGTAATTATAATAAAAATGTTTTTCTCTGTCTTAGTTGTTTCACACACACATCATATGCTAATACTGAACACCCCCCACCCAATGTTTCTTTAAGATGGGATGGGAAACCTTTTTATGTGCAAACACCATATTCCTTCATAACTAACCTTCTGAGATCTGTGTACCAGTGTTGGGTGGGGCCAATCTAAAAAGTGGATACACCTCTTCTTTGGTCATACACACTTACAGAACCCACACATCTGTGTTCTCGCATATAACCAGGGCTTTTTTTCAGCCGGAGCTCACTGGAACTGAGTTCTGGCACCTCTCAGGTGGGTGCCATTGCCACTATAAGAGAACAAGGTAGGTTTTCATGTTGAATTCTGGCACCTCTTTTTCTAGAAAAATAGCATTGTGTGTATATAACATACAGCAATTTATTCACACCCACATCTCTCTCTCTCTCTCTCTCTCTCTCTCTCTCTCATACACACACACACACACACACACACACACACACAAGCATATATTGTCACTTCCCACCACCAAGCAATTAGGCTTGAAGAAAACATTGGAGCTTTCCCCCCAAGCTAAATGGCTAAGGTGGTGATCTTCTTGAAGACTGCAGCCCACGGTGCTGGGAGGGTTAATATCTTACTCCCTAGCTGCCTTCTCGGTCTTGGCAGTTAGGCTTGAAAAAAGCCTCAAATTGGCTCCAAAGGAAAGCTGTTTTCAAGCCTAATTGCCTAGCTAAAGGAGCAGCAGTTTTCGGGTGGGGGCAGCACATGCCCTTCGTTCTTTAGCTGCAGACCCTCATATGAAAATGCACCCATGCAGCAATTGTCCTTCTAAAAAGCTTCCACTGGCTCCTATGGAAGCCTTAAAAGAAACACCCTAATTGCTGGGGAGGAGAGGGTTCCCCACCCCAGCCTTAAGAACTGGAGTGATTATTCTAGAATAGTACTTTGAAATTTTCTCTCATCCCTAGTACATGAAGTTTAAACAAAAGCTGCTAAATGTGGCTCTGTATAACTTGGTGGCATACAATCCCTACACTCAGCTAATACTAACCTCCTCTTTGCATCCTCTCTTGGTCACTTAGGAACAACAGAGGCATGTAGAGATGGCTTCTGAGTGGCTGTTACCCTTTTCTGGAATTCGTTTCCGGGTTGTTTAGATCCTAAGTGTGAAAATTATTCAAAAATCATGTAAGCCATTTTAAGCAAGCAGTTTATGGTGAAATGTAAATGTGAAGTGCTTGTGGTTTCTTTGTTTCTTTGTTTGTTTGTGTGTTGTTAAAATATTTCATAATTTTAAAACCTTCTGATTTAACACTATTTAAGTTAAGTAAATCTACACATTCTGCTTTGTACTTCTGTGCTACACACAGCTCTGTTCTGCTAGAGCAACCTATTTCTTTACAGATGGATCTAAGAGGACTTCGTATTATGAGATTGGTGAAACGATTGTCTCCTTGGCAGCTGTTACGCATGTCACAAGGAATTATCTCAAGTTTCATTGTTCTTCCACTTCTGTCTTTTCTTTCTCCTTTCTCCTGATCTCCCACTCAAGAATAGCAAATGCAAGTAAACATGTTTCCCCATATGGCAAGGGGATTATTTCTGATGCCAAACTTTCCTCCTTATATATGAAGCTAATGTTCATTTGCTATTACACTTTTTGCCAGGGCTTTCAAGGTTTCTTACCAATATAATTTCTAATTTAAGATAGGCAGGATGGGCTGATGCCAAGAGTGAAAAGCTCTGTTTTTGTAGCACATGGGATACTGCATGGAGGTCAGAGGAAATGCTCATTAAGATTATTTGCATTAGCAGAGGAGAAATGTAACAATTGTTCTGATTTCTCCTGTTAGAACCATCTACTGTGTATATCTGATTCTTACTTTCGGTTATTTTATGACATCTGCAAACTTCACAATTGCTGCCTTCCATAAGATTTTTGAGGTCACTGGCATCTGGTACACAAGTGGTGGGATGTAATGCCAAACACAAAATTATGTTTGAGTATTTGTTAACAAGTCTGTAATCCATTAAGTACAAATTGTTGTTTGCCTAGTGCCAATCATTTTTAATCAGAATATCAAGTGATGGATTAAGTATATTCTGTAAACAAATTGTCCTGGTAGATCAAGTTTTGATTACTTCCCTGTGTCATATCAATCTTGTGGTAATTTCAAATGTCATTTTATTTATTTGTAGGCTTTCTTACCCGCCCTTCACCATAAAGCTCCAAGACGGGCTACAACAATATAATAATACAGTATTAAAATCAATTAAAACAATTCACAGCGGAATATTAAATGCTAAACACTTTTACTACCTGAATGTCTAGCATAGTTTGAGGCAAATGCCCACAAATTTGAGTCAAACTGGAAGATATGAATCCATGGTCCCTGGTGGTTCAGCACACATTCCATGGGTACAGGCTAACATCAAGAATTTTAACAACATTTATATAACACTTGATTGTAGTATAACTTCTCTGTGGTTGGATGAGGCACAACAAAAGGAAAGCTCCCAAACTGAGCACTTGCATTTAAGAGAACATAGCAGCTGCAGGGTAATGAAAGCATTAAGCCCATAAAAATTGAAAGATTCTTTCTTTCTTTCTTTCTTTCTTTCTTTCTTTCTTTCTTTCCCTCCACTGACCAGCTTCAGCTGTCCAGGGTTCCAAGCAGACTCCTTTCCAGTCACTTGGTATCATACTGGAGATGCCAGAGTTTAAAGCTGGGGCCTTCTGTGTGCAATGAACTATGATTCCCTCGCCGGAGCATCTGTTTGTTTATTGTTTGCTTTATTTGAAATAAAAAATAAGCATTACATATATAAAATATTATCCCAAACTCTCTGTATCGCAGTGTCTATTCTAGTATGGAATGCTATGAAATAAACAGTAGCCCCTGGAAAATTGCTACCCAACCTAGCAGTTCAAAAGCATACCAGTGCAAGTAGATAAATAGGTACTGCTGCGTCAGGAAGGTAAATAGTGTTTCTGTGTGCTCTGGTTTCCATCACGGTGTCCCGTTGCACCAGAAGCCGTTTAGTCATGCTGACCACATGACCCTGAAAGCTGTCTGCGGACAAACACTGGCTCCCTCTGCCTGAAAAGTGAGATGAGCGCCGCAACCCCAGAGTCACCTTTGACCGGACTTAACCATCCAGGGGACCTTACCTGCTATGAAATAAACAGCAGCCACTGGGAAATGAGCCAACTGTTGTTTATCTGATTTTCTTTTTTTAAAAAAACTATTTTAATGTTTTTATATATGTTGGAAGTTGCTCTTAGTGGCTGGGGTTACCCAGTAAGATGGGTGGGGTATAAAACAACAACAAACAACAACAACAACAAAACAACATCTGAACAGTAGAAGACATCTGAAGGCAGCCCTGTTTATGGAAGCTTTTAATGTTTGATGTATTACAGTATTTTAATATTTTGTTGGAAGCCGCCCAGAGTGGCTGGGGAAGCCCAGCCAGATGGGCGGGGTATAAATAAATAAATAAATAAATTATTTATTATTATTATTATTATTATTATTATTATTATTATTATTATCATCATCATCATAATCATCATCATTATTATTGTTATCATTATCATTATCATTATTATTAATACAACAACAACTTGTCAATTTGTTCATCTGCATGAACAAGATCAGATTGACTCCAAGTGATTCTTAATGGTAATTTCTTTGAGAAAGGGAATTTTAGAAATAACAGTGACGATAACTAGTAGCACGAAGCAAGCATTTGAATCTCCATGTTAACTGTATCCTAAGCTTTTCTTCGTAGACTTATGAGTGACCCCTTAGGCAGATAATGAAATTGTATTCCACTTTCCCCGTTTTTCAAGATGGATCTGTTCTAGTACTGAAACAAACACAAACCCCCAAAACATGTTTTTAAAAAATCAGTAAACATTAATCTGTCATACACAGCAAAAACTGCACAAGAAACCAAAAGAAGAACATTTACTGCACCTATCAGAAGAGTCAAAGTATTTTGTAATCCACACTGATTTTGTTATCTCTGCTGGGAATCCAGCTGTAAGCTATCAATAGTGTAGGGAGATCAAGGATTCCTTGAGCTACTTTGGGGTCATGGCACATGTAAATCTGCATTGGCACATGTAAATCTGCATTTGGGGTCATGGCACATGTAAATCTGCATTTCTTATACATCTGCATTCTTCTACAGGCTTTCTTTGCCAGCAGTTGCAATATATATATATATATATATATGCTTTCGTAGATTTTCACGGGTACAGGAATGCAGGTTTTGGTGTCCTCGGGTGTCTTCCCGTGTAAAAGTTGGGGTGTCTAGGCGACATATATATATATATATGGTACAGCTGGATGCATAACAAACTTCTGTGTGGTTCCTCGTGATGGATCATTACTTGAATTAAAGTAAAACCATGTTCTTGTACCACATGTTGCCACATGGCAATTTGTGTTCTTCTGGGATATATATGCTCATGTCTTCTGAAAGTTTCATTTGATCTTGTGGCACATGTGTAGCAAATGAGCAGCATGGAAAAAAACGTGTCGGCGCAGTTGCTGTTTTTCCAATTAGGATAAATTATAACTGAAAGCCTCCCAAGGCTTGTTGCTTAATTTATCTGTTTAGTATTAGCATTCCACATCTTTGATTATAAGCAGGGCGCTTTTTGCAGTCGTGCTTATTTAATGTTAACAAAATGCCCGTGTTCTTTTCACAGGTGGGGCTGACACTGAAGGTCCATTTATTGTAGGGGTTTCACCAGGGACATCACTGTGTGCTCCCTGAGAACCCCCTCTCACTGTACGTCAGTGTTTGTTGGGGTGGAGGTGGTCTGGTTTTGCCTTCATCCCAGCCATGTGCCCAACTTCATAGCTTTACATTTCCCTGGAGGAGGGAATGGCAGTCATTCACTTATATGAGGAGGAGAGAGAATGAAAGTATGTGCAAGTGAACTGAATGAGAGCTACTGAGAGCCACAGCTGCTTCTAACTGAATAGTTTCTTATTGAACTCTGTGGCCTATGTATATATATGACCCTTTTAGTGATTTTCTCTGTGTGCTTGTATTCTTTCTGTCTACCTACATGTCTAACTACAATGTGTATGCTATATATTGGTAATAAGCCACATACTTTAGATGTGTTATATATACTATATAAAGTTTTTTGGGTTGTTTGTTTTTTTACTATGGATATATAAAAGATAGAAGAAGCTAGTAATTGCCTTTAAGATCAGAGCACAAAGCATTACCTTTGGATTTTACAAGGCCAACCAGCAACAAAAGAGCAGTAATTTATGAGCTCAGTGTAAAAGAATAGCATAATTGCATTAAAAATTAATGCTAATGAACACTAAAATGGGGAAGGTGGTTATGATGAAAGTTTGTATTCATCTTCTCTGGTTTGAATGATGGCTAGTGGCTTGATTAATGGCTTAATTTCTATCAATTAGCGGGGGGAAATCTCCTACGAGACAAGGGTAAATTGAGCATTGAATTACATATCGTGCTTTTGTGTGCTGAGAAAAAAAGAGCTGAGTATCTCTGATATTAGCCACAGTGACAAATGTGGTGTGCCCCACAATGTCTGCATTAGCTCTCCTGACAAGCTGGTTGTGTGTGGTTATGGGGTGTTTGGAGATGGCTGGCAGACAACATTCACTGGCAAGTTCCTGAGAAACCTACAGCTCTTCCATCTATAGAATTTTAATTAGAGTCAATAAGAATTCAAGAATTAAAATGGACAGCTAGCAGCAACAGCAGAGGCTGCAGTCTGGCTTGCTCATGTGCTGCAAGATGAAACTTTATTCAGCCTCTCTCTCTCTCTGTGAAAATGCAGCAGACGTCCAGCATCCTTCAGGATATTATTGATGTTCTGTACCATTTTGTCCTATGAATTCTTATACCTTTCTTTGTAATTATATGTCTTTTTTATATACACGTTAGGTGGCTGGAAAACACTGAGTTAACATTGGCGTAACATCTTAATCATTTTGCTGAAGGAAACTACATTTACCCAATACAAGAAAGGGATTGTTTCCAATTAAGTTCTACTCAGAGTAAACCCACTGAAATTAAAGAACCTGTCAGGCCAATTAACTTTAATAGATCTACTCTGAGTATGAGCAATGCTAGATAAAACCTAATGTGTCATTTGACCTATGTATGTGACTTACACGAGGAAGAAATCTTTTAAAGCTAAAAAACAGCAACAGAGAGCAAGAAAAGCTTGGGCTGAGACACCACCACAACTCTTATGCACTTTAGCTGTGCTAGCTCCAGGCCTAAAGCATGAGAGAAGGTGGTGAGCAACTGAGGTGAGTAAAGGAAGAGTTGCTGGGTCAAAGCTCATCTTGCTGCTCACACTGAAAAGGAGACTTAAGTGGCCCATTTGCCCAAGTCCTGACTTATCCAGGATTCATTCAGTTGGGTCAGATCAATCTTGCTGGCCCTTCTATTGTTGCTCAGTAATAAAATATGGCCCTTTTTCAATTTTAAACAAGTTGCCAAGCCAAGGTTAAAATGTATGGTACCAATATGTGTTGGGACAGTGTTTTATAGAACTGGGGCTGCCACTGAAAATGCCCTGCTTTTTGCTTCTTCAGATATTTATTGCCGTGGGGCAGAAACCTGGAGAGTGGCCACATGAGAAGGTTCCATGACCTGTGACATTTATCTTCTTCCTTTCCCCACTCCTCCCCACAGCTTCCTTTCCTGGCAGTTTCTCCTCCCAATACCCTTTGGGATCCATGCTGCCTGGACATTCAGTCGTCATTTAACCCCCACAAAACCCCGGTGAGGTAGATGATGCTTTGTGGCCTTGACAGGCCCAAGGTCACCCAGAGAGCTTTATGGCTGAGTAGGGATACTGTATATGTTGAACTTATTTTGATGCTTACCAGTAAGTGTTTCAAAGCCCCTTTTCCTTGACAGTTTTCAGAAGGGTGAGTGTGTTGCAACAAAGCCAACGGAGTCCATTGGCCTCTTAAAAAGACTTAACAAATCAGTGACATACATACAAGTACACAAATGGTTGGAAGGGATTGTAAACAGTGAGGCCAGAGGGAAAAGAGACTCAGAAAGCACAGACAGCGACAATTATATTATTATTATTAACAGTGACCATTCACAAAGCAGCGTCAATGATAACACAAACATTCTGACATCGGTAAGCTAATTAAGACGTGTAATGTAATAAAAGCCCATTAGCCCAATTCAAGCCACAGGTGACAGAATTGAACCGCTTGTAACATTCTAATTTAATGGTTTCTTGTTGCAGTGTCCTTTAAAACACTGCAACAGCTATATCAGAAGACCACAACATCTTATGCTGTAAGAAATTTGCTCATCTTAAAAGGTCCCACAGGATTCTTTGTTGTTTTTCCTTGGACTGAGTTCTGTTATTAGAAAATTGTCTGATAAGCATATTTTGGCATACCATTTAAATAGAGTGGTTCACAAGATACTAGTTTTCTATCATTTTGTATTGTTATATAGGTTATGTTTTTGTTTTTAAAAGAAATATTTGCCCCCTTTTACTTCCTCTCTGGTTGTGCTGGAGCTCCTAATTATGTTTGTGAAGTGTAATTGCTACATGCCATACCCTGTTAGCCGTATAGGTCCGTATAGTTAAAGCTATGGTTTTCCCAGAAGCGATGAATGGAAGTGAGAGCTGGACCATAAAGAAAGCTGATCGCCGAAGAATTGATGCTTTTGAATTATGATGCTAGAGGAGACTCTTTGAGAGTCCCATGGACTGCAAGAATATCAAACCTATCCATTCTTAAGGAAATCAGCCCTGAGTGCTCATTGGAAGGACAGATCCTGAAGCTGAGGCTCCAATACTTTGGCCACCTCATGAGAAGAGAAGACTCCCTGAAAAAGACCCTGATGTTGGGAAAGATGGAGGGCACAAGGAGAAGGGGACGACAGAGGACTAGATGGTTGGACAGTGTTCTTGAAGCTACTAACATGAGTTTTACCAAACTGCGGGAGGCAGTGGAAGACAGGAGTGCCTGGCGTGCTCTGGTCCATGGGGTCACGAAGAGTGGGACAGGACTAAACAACAACAATATCATGTTAGCCACTGAAAAAGCTGCCCCCCTTTAAAAATAGGAACAGCACATACGTTAAAGGTACTTACGAAAGCCAGGTTTACACACAAAAAAGAAATCATTAATACAAATATTCTTAAGTTAGAACAAAAGGAGTCACAGTCTTGAAAGATGTTTGGTTTTTTGAAATAAGATGAATTCTGGATACTTAAGGCAAGGCCTCTGAAGCCCTTCTGTTATGCATTGTGGTTTAACTGGTAATACAATGCCACCTGCTGTTTTCAGAAGGTTACTGCTGCCGTATGATTGTGTTGACTTACAGACGTAAGCCTGTATGAGCAGACACATTAAAACTGAAGGTTATCACAAAAAGGTCTTGACACGCCTCCCACACAAGTGCATTGATAGTTTCCCATGTATGCTTATTTCTCCAAGTTTTCCCACCCGCTTTAGTAATAAGATAAAAAGAACAGAGCTACTAGGAGCAAGCTTAATTGTAATTCTTATAGAAGGAATGATTTATGTATGAAAAATGGCATCAACAGTCACTGATACAAATAGTTCTGTATTTTCAGTCTGACCAGAGTGAAAGGACTTGCTGTCCAATGAGTTAGTATTGATTTTTTTTGTCTCTACCCTCTTAGCTTTCTGACTCCATTATTTTTGATTTTACTATGAAATATATATCCTTTCTACTGACATCTGACAAACACTATATGGAAGTCATTTTATATACCAATAATGTGTTTGTCAACAATATTGTAGACTAATGGATACAGCTTCCTTCCAGTCCATTTTCATCCAGTTAATGTCACTGAAGTAATTCTGGAAAACATTCTGTGATTTTGTTTCTCTTGGGGACCATGTTCCCCACATTGTGACTGTCATTCACTTTACAGCACTCGCCAATACCAAAGGTCAAACCTATGTCTACAACGGTTTTCCCATTGAATGTTTAAACTACAAAAACATTCAGGTGCATGTTTGTCAGTTGTGACAATGTATTTATATATAGTGCATACACTTTTTCTTACACAGATATCTGTCATCGGTGTTGGAAAACCATAAGTGAAGCAGACACAGATATACCTGAGCATCAAGGGCAGCTTGTCATGACAATATCCGGCTTTTTGATTATGTGTGGTTATAAAATCTTGATACCATTTCCATCATAGGAGTGACTGGCAAGGGTGTCTCACAAGTCCAAACTAGTTCATCAGTGGGAGAGAAAGGACAACATGTGACCTGAATGACAACTGTTGTAGAAACCTAATCCTAAATAAGTTGACATTATGCCAGTGGTGGTGGCTGTATTCAGTGGATGCATAAGAAAACAGTGAGCCATTTGACTTAGCCTTCTGTGTCCACTACAGTCCAGTCGTTTGAATGTGTAGATTAGCAGAGCTAAATTTCTTTCCGTTGCTTACGTATGGCAACATTAATTTCTTTTAACTTTCCTTGGTTGTTTGACTGACATAGAGTAGCTCTAAATTATATAGTGTGCAAGGTTCTGTTCTGTCTGCCTCTGATCAAGCAAAGCTTTTACGTATAATAAAACTTGTATGTATTGTTTGTCCACATAAATACTGGAATGCTCTTCTGGATAAGAGTTGATGTGCTTAGCACGATGCACTGCTGACATTTTAAAGGGAAGGGTGCCAAAATATATCTAGTCCCAGACAGAGCTCCAGATTGTCCAAAGACCTTTCTCAGTCCAGCAAATATCACAGACTATTGTGTTCCTTAGTGTGTGCTGAATAACTTTGTTATCTGAAGAACTTTTCTATTTGGTTTCCTATTGTGGATCAAAGTACGGTACTTAAATTTCTGATGGATCGTTTTGTTGTCAGTATATATATGCCCGCTCTTACTAATTTCATCTCCAACGGAAGTGAAAAAAATGCAGCATTCATATTTATTACAGTGAAGCGCAAAAGGAAACAAGCGAGTCTGTAAAATGAAATTTTTCTAACTCCAGCACATTCTTCAACTTTCTCAATTGTTAAAAGATTGAAAAACTTTTTGAAATGTCACATAAAGCAGTGCTGGAATATTAAAATGGTTTACATGAATGCATACAGAGAGCTACTTTAGGGATACAATGGGCTCTGTATAGAATTACCCATCATTGTTTGGAGTGAGTCTCAGTGTGGTAGGTGGAAGCCCATTGAGAGGCTCAAACCGTGGTCAGATGGTAGGGGACTTTTTATTGAGTCAAGAAACAAAACACCAAGTCCCTTCTTTTTGGCATTATATTGAACTGTGGGGCAGAGGGTGGGGGGTGCCTGTACTCTTTGCAACAGGAATCAAACTCATGATTACCAGATGCTTTGTCAGCAGTGCCATCCTGTTTGTAACTGGTGTCAATGGCAAATATTTCAATTCCATTGTCTAGAATCTGCTTTATCCTTCCTATCCTCTTTTTTTTTTCTGAACAAAATAAGAATAATTTCTCCTTGGCAGAGCCATCACTTACCTTAGAGTTTTCCATTTTTCGAGCAGAGGAAATACTTTAGAAGAATATTGCACAGTGCTGATCTTAAGCTTATGCTAAACTATACTGACATTATACCCTCTTCTATAGACCAAACCAGCCTCGTAGAGCAAGTGAAACGAGTAAAAGAAATTGAAGCAATTGAAAGTGACTCCTTTGTTCCACAGACATTCAGATCAAGTAAAGAAGTCAAAAAGGTAAGTTTTCAATCTTCTTTCTTTGCATAGAGCCCCTTGTGAGCTGGTGGAAAGCCGGTACATTAATGCAGTTGACATTGACATTGACTTTGACTTTCATACTGGTAATCCTAATCCCAGTCATCAGAAATCAGAAATATATGGATCCCATAATGATGTGATTCTGCATTTAGGTATAATAAAGGAATGCAGGTTTTGTCAACAATAATGTGCTTAATTCAGTTAGTGTGTTCTGGTTACAGCAAGGCACGCTTTTAAGTATTGACATTTTTGACACAAAGGCCGTATTTTTTTAATATAGCAATCCAATTTATTAAACTGCCAGTTTGGGTACAGAGAAATACAAGGCTGCTTCTTGCATATCCGGGGGCTTTTTGTCTTCCCCCTTTTTGATGGCATCACCCTGGGAAGGCCCCGCTCTGTCAAGGTCAAGGTCACGTGGAGCAGCATGTATTGCATTGGGAGAAGCTACCACCAGACCGAATCAGCCCTCCAACTCCCACCCCACATCCAGGTGCATGTGTTCTTCTCTGAATCCAGTGCCATATCAACGTTGCTTGTTCGTTTGTTTATTAAATCTCTATACCAACCTTCATCCGAGGATCACAGGGCGGTTTACCATATCACGTTTTCCCAAATGAGCAGATAGAGATATTCCAGATCTGAAGCAGTAATAATTCCAAAGATGTTTGGGCTGATAATTAAGAGGGAATTCTCTTGCACTGGAGTTGTGGGCTAGGTGCGGGTTGGACAAACTATATTTGGAGGGAATCTTCAGTCATTATTTTTCCCAACACTGAAATTAGTCTGTGTGTCAGGAAATGCATGCCCTTTGTCATGTAAAAGGTGAGTGAAAGGATACTCTTGGGGGGTGGGTGTTGCTAAATAAGATGATAAGTGCTGTGTGTATCACGTGGATGACCAGTTGTTGAAATCTTCAAGTACGGCTGGGAAAAGCTCATCCGAAACCCTGGAGATCTGTTGCCAGTCAGGGTAAATAGGACTGAGCTAGATGGTGCCATAGTCATCTACAGAACTATTGCAGAAGCACTATTCTAGTTTCAGCTGGAGCATAGGATCCTGTCTCTTCAAGCAGGCCTTTGCAGTTTTCACTATATATATCTTATAAGGCATCCCTTGCTGCAAATAGATATATATTAGTTTGTGAGCCCTTGGAAACAGTCCCCCCCCCTTATTTTATTAATTTGGTTTCATACGAGAAATGCACAAATAATTGTGACAACTGTTTTGAGACTTTAGGATTTAGGATCCTATAAAGATAAATGAAATTCCTTGCTCTAGAATTTAGCAAGTTCAGAATCTCAAACTGGCTGCTGTCCAGTCTATAGTTCCAGGTTCCAAGGCATTCTGGTGCTTCCATGCATCCACTAAAATAGACATGGTAGGTTAGTTTAGGCAAAATTCTTTAACATGAAATTCCTGTTATTCAGTATATTTTTCACTATCAGTCTACTGTCACAGGACAATGATGTTCTCATATTATTCAGAGCAGAATTAATTAGACTATGAAGATTGTGTGTGAATTTTATCCCCCACCCTGCACTCTCAATTAGGCAACAGAACCCGCTGAAGTCAAAAGCGAAGCTGCAGCAGCAGAACCGGGAAGTTCTGTTCTCACATCTATTGAAAAAGAAACAGTGCCTGGAATTATTCCTACTGCCATCAAATACCAAGATGAAAACTCACTAGCCCATCCTAACGTGAGTGTGGTGATGCTTATTACGACAGCCTTTATCTAACAAAGTTCGTATGGAAGGGGAGAAATTAGGTTATGCAATATATATGTTCCTATGTGTATGCTGGGTATTTTGAATAAAGTCCAACAACTTTCACAAAACATTTAACACTAGAGCTATTAGCATGTGCATTACCGTATAAATGCGGGAATCAAATTGCTATAACCAGATTTATTTTTCAGACTTATGAAAAATAAGATTTCAGATTTATTTTTCAGACTTATGAACTGTTGGGTGGGGGGGGAGGAGAGGGGGGAACCAGTCTTACCTCTCAAATTCACTTACATTCCAGAGGATGTCCTCTATTTTTAAGAAGTATTAAAAAGGGTATTCTGAAAATTGCATCCATTTATTACTTAAAAGTTTTTTAAGCTACATTATGGTATACAAATGTACCCACATTTCAGTAACTTCCTTTGAATTGCCTGCACTGCATTGTATACATCAGAATATAGAAAACTGTCTTTCTTACATGCTCTTAGCATACTTGGAGGAAGCACCTATCTTCCTGAACTTCTGTCTACCGTAAGTAGATTCAGGCTTTGTAGGCACTCTTCACATGCTGCAGCAGAGATCTTTCCAATTCTACAGAGATGCTTGAAGGATCCAGTGATGTGACACAGGATTAATTTATAGATAGTGATGCCAGACCTCAAAATTGCCTAGATAAGTGGATAGTGATTGTGGTTACGCAGTTGGCATGGTACAGATATATGGCATATGCTCAAACCTAAGACCTGATGCAGATCGTACCACAATTTGACAGATGCTGAAAATCCATGGAAAAACACAACAAAATCCTAACTTTGATGAGGGCATCTCAATGTAGGTTTTCCTCTGCACTACTGATTGCTTGAGGTTTCTGGCAATGGATTCATGGGGTATTTTCAGTACTCACAAATATTAATCCTCAGCAAAATGTCTACATGTTGTATCTTTTCTTCCTCTCTTACAGCTGTTTGTTGACAAGGCAGAAGCAGAAGAAAGATGGTTCCAGAGGCTGATTTCTCTTCGTCAAGAGAGGCTAATGGGCAGTCCTGTGGCCTGGGTGAATTAAATAGCCTACAGAATTTCAGTGTCTTCTGTGCTATAAAAATCCAGTGGTAAAACTGGATGAGTGTCCAAGTAAGCATGGCCTATCAGGAAATAAATTTTTTACCCTGGCTTCTATTTGAGGCCAACATTGTTTTAACTGAGAATTGTCTTAGCATAACTGCGCGTATCTGAATGGATGGTGGGTAGAATGAAGGCGAGATGAGAGGGAGCACCAGAAGATCTGCTAAGTTACTGCATATAAGAAATTATGCCTTATTGTCCTGAAGGCAGCTGAGATATCCTGGTGGTGTTTTGACAGAATTCAGCCCTATTGGGAAGAACGTTTAGGATTTGTTTCCTTAACAATATAATACCTCTCTCCTCCCAGCAGAAGCAGGCAAGTCCTAACTTTCGCTGTTCTCTATCATTATTAAAATGTAATCATATGCTTTGCTGCCTGCTCAACAAATTATTCTGAATACAGGACACAGACAAATAGAGAAGGAAGAGAAGAGATCATTTGGTGTTTTGCAGTTTTCATTCTTAAACTGTCTCCAGTGTGTAGTTATATAGATGCAATTGTAAGGTATTAAGATACTATTTAATGGTTCTGTGCTCTAGTGTGTAGTTATATAGATGCAATTGTAAGGTATTAAGATACTATTTAATGGTTCTGTGCTCTAAGGGTGAAACATACCTCTAGATTCTGTGACACCTTCCCCATTGATGCTCATTCAAAGTCCAGGCATGGAGCTCCTTGATAAGAATTGGAAACTGGCAGTTGTATAGGAAAGGCACCCACTATCCCTAAACTACATAATGACAGTGTAATCTTATTAAGTACGCTTTGCTAACAATTCAAGGTTCTTTAAATAAAAGAGTATTTTGAGCTATGCACTCTTCAGTCTCCCGTTTGAGTTTTATTTGGATATTTTTAGACTAGTGGCAAACAATGTCATATTAAAGACACTGCAAACTTCCACTCAGTGAAAGGAGGATTGCTGTTAGTTGATAAAGCAGGTGTTCCTCTTTGGCGGTGTCCACGTTTTAATATTTCCCCAATAGTGGCTGAGATTCAAAGTACTGTGTGTAATATTTCACACGTGTGCAAGGACATTTCAGTTTCTCTCTCCACCCCCACTCCCCAGTGGCAGCCCTCAAGCCCTGCTTTGAAAGTGGGAGGAGCCTCTGGATGGGTGAGTGAAATTGCTGTTGGAAGTGACCAGTCACTTCCTCATGTGCCCAGGAAATTGTTTTGCACAATATTCACAGGCCTCTCTGGATCCACTACTTCTCTCCTATTACGTTCTCACATGTATAAAAAAATGAGCTGAGCTAGATCCTAAGCTGTGCACAAAAAAGTCATGTATAAGTATGCACTCTTATCCTCATCATCAAACCTTTTATTGGCATCACATACAAACACCCAAAACAAATCAATACGGAATTACCACTTCCCCAGTGGCACAAAACATTTGCTAAAAGAAAGGAGGCAGAGCAGTCTGTCGTCACATCTCTTGGTCTCCAGGGAGATCAGACGTCTGTGGTGTATTTTGACGACAAAAAACCAAATAGCAATATTTAGCCACTAACCTGGTGAGCTCCTGATCATTCCCCAGTAATAGAAAATGTACGACCTCCAACTCTGGTTTCCATTTGGGGATGCAGAGTTGATCTAGAAATTGCTGACGGAGATCAGCATATGGTTTGCAATTGAGAACCATACGTGTAAGGGTTTCCACCAGGTGGTCTTCACATGGGCAAGTTCTTTCTCCTCCCACCCTGCCTGAGAACCTTCCCCAAAGGAGGTTTGATGGATTTGAATTAAACCTGGCCAGCGAAAATGTCCTTCTTTCTTGAGGGCCACAATCTGGGGGATAGGAGATCTACAGCTTTCATTGTACTGAATTCTTGAAGGTATAGTTGTGGCATTTTGAGCACATTATTGTCTGCTACAAGTGAATAATATATATTATATATATTTTTCTCAGTTCATGTTTAATGGGTTATTTACTAGTGGTTGTATCAAATGTTAGTTCCACTCAAACTAAACTCATTAACACTAATGGACATGACTAACTCAGAGCCATTAATTTCAGTAGGTCTACTCTTATGTATATTCAACTCTTAGGAATAAAGTGAAAGGATAGAATCAAAGTAAGAAACATTTGCTGTTGACAGATGCTCAAAAAAAATCAGTACACTATTCAGAATGAGATACCCAAAGGTATATGATGGATGATTTACCTTCACTGAGGTAAAAAAGTAACCCTGATTCCCCATCATACAATGTTGGCTAGATTTTAAGACACTCAGTGGTGAGGTGGGCATAGAAAGCAAATCAATAAAAGCATTCAGTATTGCAAATATACTTCTTGCTTATGGAGACCATATTACATATGCACTCTTGATCTTCCCAAGCAGCATCAGGGCCTTAGATTATATCTGTATCTTCTCCCATACATTCGTAGTTACAAGTTACATTAATTATTGAAGCATCATGTTGCCAACTAAACTTTGCTTCATCCCTTAAAATATGTCGTTATGTGAAATATGAGTAGAAAGCTGAAGGAGAAAAAGAGAAAAATTGCTTTATTCGGTTGGGGCAAGGATATCAGTTGTAGTTTTGATGCAATGTTTAGCTGCTCCAGCAAGAAAGGAACATGTCACAGAAATGCAAGACTGTGGTCTGCCTTCGGGCATATAGGTTTCCATAGTACTGTGAATGCTTTCAAAGGAGGAATCATACGTTTTTGTCAAAGGCTTTTGGAGTACCAGGTTGTAGCTGGGCATTTACGACACGTGAGCTCTTTATTTCAGCCCTATATTTCACTGCTGTCCATGGAGGTGCAGGTTAATTCTGTTTCCAGGGTGGCTGTCTACCAGCTCCATCTGGTATGCAGGCTAAGACCCTACCTGCCCGCAGACTGTCTTTGCAGAGTGGTGCATGCTCTAGTTATCTCCCGCTTGGACTACTGCAGTGCGCTCTATGTGGGGCTACCTTTGAAGGTGACCCGGAAACTGCAATTAATCCAGAATGCGGCAGCTAGACTGGTGACTGGGAGTGGCCGCCGGGGCCACATTACACCGGTCCTGAGAGATCTGCATTGACTCCCAGTTCGTTTCCGAGCACAATTCAAAGTGTTGGTGCTGATCTTTTAATCCCTAAATGGCCTCAGTCCTGTATACCTGAAGGAGCGTCTCCTCCCCCATCATTCAGCCCGGACACTGAGATTCAGCGCCGAGCGCCTTCTGGCAGTTCCCTCATTGCGAGAAGTGAGGTTACAGCGAACCAGACAGAGGGCCTTCTCGGTAGTGGCGCCTGCCCTGTGGAACGCCCTCCCTTCAGATGTGAAGGAAATAAGCAGCTATCTTATCTTTAAAAGACATCTGAAGGTAGCCCTGTTTAGGGAAGTTTTTAATATTTAATGCTGTATTGTTTTTAACACTCGATTGGGAGCCACCCAGAGTGGCAGGGGAAACTCAGCCAGATGGGCGGGGTATAAATAAATTATTATTATTATTATTATTATTATTATTATTATTATTATTATTAATCATCAGAACAGAACAGACAAATGATGGGCAACATTGTTCTCCATGGATTCCACCCCCTGATAGCTGTCTCAGTGATTCAGATACTGGGTTTTTGTTTTAACAAAACACAAATAAAACATTTCCTCTCTAAAATAATATTCAAGACTTTTCATTTGTCTCCTGATTCTCAATAAATTTTCTTTGTAAGTTTCTTCTTTCCGTGATACTACTGCCAGCTTCATCTGCTGCTGTTTGAAGAGCCTTCGGAAAGCTGCTGCAGGCAGCTGTCTACTGACTCATCTCACAGAAATCACATAGAAGGGTAACTGCACATTTTGCTTCAAAACTTTCTTTCGTGGGGGGCTAGAGTCTTCCTTTTTAAAAAAAAGAAGAAGAGCTTGGAGTTGTGGGCCTTCTACATCAGGACCTGCTGAACCTGCCTCTTGGCAGTCCTGAGAGCAACCACAGGGGATATACTCTGAAAAAAGGAACTTTGGTGCTCATGGTATTTGTCTCTTCTTCTAGTTCAGGCTTCCTCAACCTCGGCCCTCCAGATGTTTTTGGCCTACAACTCCCATGATCCCTAGCTAGCAGGGCCAGTGGTCAGGGATGGTGGGAATTGTAGTCTCAAAACATCTGGAGGGCCGAGGTTGAGGAAGCCTGGTCTAGTTATATCCTGCTTGTTAGCAGCTGGGCCCAATTTCATCTAACCCAGTACTCCTCATTAACATCTCAGAAACCCTCTATTCATTTGTGACATTTAAATGCTGCACTTTAGTTGTTTAACAAAATCTGAAGGGCCGCTTACACGTAAAACAATGTCAGGATGAAAACTTCGTAGTTGGAAGAGATGTACAGATTCAAAGGTAAGCTTGGAAATGTATGGGGAATTAAATTTCAGAAGCAGAGGGAGGTGCTGAGTGGGATTTCCAGCTGGCAAAGCTTCAGCACCCTCCATAAATCCTTGCTACTTCCTAAGATTTGCTGAAGCAAATGTGCTTAATTTGCATAGTTTATGTAAGCTGCAAGACCCAGCTATTCTAGGCACTTATTTTTCTATTCAGTGTATTGTTTAAAGTAGCCCATGTATCTGCCTCTGCCAGAAGTCCTTTCCCCTCTTTATAGAGAACCTCTTGACATCTTTTTAAAAGAAAACGAACAAGGAAGCTTGGGGTCAAGTCGTAAAACCAAACTGATGTGCTAGAAATGTGGGTTTATTGTATCTGCCAAGCTCCAAAAGTACATTGTGGCTCATGTAAGATAGGTTGCAATCTAAGCTTGTACAGTGGTACCTTGGGTTAAGTACTCAATTCGTTCCGGAGGTCCGTTCTTAACCTGAAACAGTTCTTAACCTGAAGCACCACTTTAGCTAATGGGGCCTCCTGCTGCCGCCGTGCTGCCGGAGCATGATTTCTGTTCTCATCCTGAAGCAAAGTTCTTAACCTGAGGTACTATTTCTGGGTTAGCGGAGTCTGTAACCTGAAGCGTATGTAACCTGAAGCGTATGTAACCCGAGGTACCACTGTAAAGTCAGCCTAGATACTTTCATTCTTAGTGTGTCAACATGGTCATGTGAATTGACCATCATTGTGAATCCAGTTTGAAATCATCTCCAGTAAATCGTGACAAAATCCTTATAAGAAAGCTATGCGCGCGCACACATGCCTCTTACTTAACACTTTGCAGCTATTGACATGATGATGAGCGTGGAAGACATGGGTCTCTCCCTTAACATAACAAAGAAGTTTAATGAAACAGCACCAGTCGTAGACAAATGTCTCCTTTAAAGAACAATGAAAATATTCCAATACAAGTACTTGCTTTATAGATTTGCAACCTTATGAATATTTTCTGAGAGGTACATCACAGGCTGCTGACCTCTGACACAGTATGAAAGATTTTTGTTGCCGTGACTGCAGTATATAAGCATTATTTATTTACTGGTAAATTATTGATAGTCCTCTAATTCATGTGTGATGGGAGGAAGTAGGTCTGCAAGTGACTTATAAGTGGAAGTGTGTCGAAAACCTGTAGAAATCAATGATGAATCTATCTATATAGTTGGTCCCAGTGTAGGTTCTGTTTATGCAACAATGATGAATGGCAGATCTGCTAATGGAGAGTTTTTAAATGTTGTTATCAGTGATTAATGTGGGGAGCTTCGAACCCTGGAAGATGGGTTTGTTTTCTGCGGTGTGTGTAAAGGATTTCTTAGAGCCCACTACTAATACCTAAGAGGGAAGGAGCAACATGTAAAGATTTTCCCCACCCTCCCAATCGCCAAGTAATTTACAGAGTCTATTAAAAGAAGTCTCATGCATTAAGCAGTCTAATGATAGGGTTCATCCAGGCACACTCTGGGATGTACAGGATATTCTTAATTAGAATTGGACTTATATTTTCAACAGTCATTACCTTAAAAAAAAAAATCACATCGGTTTATAGTCAAAGTAGAATTGAGATCAGTTTGGGAGGAAGTGATTCCCTCCCTGCTCTTAAATATTTATAAGCCTGCTGTAAAGCAGTACATCATAATACCATAACAAAATTGGGGGGGGGGTGTCTAGAAAAACAATACTATAATATACCAGTATAAAAACATGTTCCAAAGCAACAGAAGTAGAATCATAAAACAGCATCTCTGCATAGAGGCGAGGTATGAAAAAATGTGGTTTCTGTAGCTTTCCGAGAAGTTGGCCACTGTAGTGCAGTTCTTTAGGGGATAAACTTTAAAAATACAGAGTTTATATCATTTGATATAATCAGAAGATCCAAGCAGAATACCAGCATGGCACAATGTGCACTTAAATGGAACCAATGCGTTATCTGTTTCTTCAGAGTCCAGATCAACTTGGTGGACAGAATTTGCAATTATTATCAGATATTTCTGTGAAGCAAATGACGAATTTCAAATATGTTATAATAGTTCTATATTTTATTTTATTAATATTTCCTGTCATTGACGTATTAAGAAAAGGGGGGAATCTTCCGGCTGTCTGTAAACGTGCATACTTGGATTGATTTTCCAAAAATAAGTTACTGAATAAAACCACAGCAATAAAGCTGAAAACATCACTACCATTTTTAAAGAGCCAAGCAAACTTCCATTGGAAGGGAGTGCCAGAAGGTAAGAGCCACTACTGAGAAGGCCCTGTCTCTAGCGCCTACCAATTTAACTGATCTTAGGCAGGTCATAAGCAAGGCCTTCATATGAAGAAGAAGAAGAGTTTGGATTTGATATCCCGCCTTTCACTCCCTTTAAGGAGTCTCAAAGCGGCTAACATTCTCCTTTCCCTTCCTCCCCCACAACAAACACTCTGTGAGGTGAGTGGGGCTGAGAGACTTCAAAGAAGTATGACTGGCCCAAGGTCACCCAGCAGCTGCATGTGGAGGAGCGGAGACGCGAACCCGGCTCCCCAGATTACGAGACTACCACTCTTAACCACTACACCACACTGGTGTAGTGCCCTGGTCTCAAACCATTTAGGCCTTTAAAAGTCACCATCACTTTGAATCGTGCCCAGAAACGCACAGGTAACCAGGGGAAACCGCAAAAATGGTACGAAGAGAGCGGGGAAAACAGCAATCCCAGGAGCCTTTGCACCAACCGTTCAGGACGGTGGAAAGTTGGCATTTTTTGCATCTGGTAAGTGCTGCAGGTTTTTAATGGTTTTTTAAAGGGTTTCCAGAGGTTTAGAGGGCGTTTGCAGGTTTTTTAGATGGTGTTCCCCACCATATGTTATTTTATATATATACGCAGTACCTAGGACTCTTAACTGCTGCGTAAGCAGGGAAATACCTGCCCTACCACATTCTGTTTTCAAAAACCATCTTTTCTGGACTGTCTTTTGGACAACATATTATCTCCCTTCTCAGACTAACCCTAAAGGCAGGTAACTGAACTGAGTGCATACTCATCTTCTTCAAAAGGAATGCGGGTGGCGCTGTGGTCTAAACCACTGAGCCTCTTGGGCTTGCTGATCAGAAAGTCGGCGGTTCAAATCCCCACAATGGGGTGAGTTCCCGTTGCTCAATCCCAGCTCCTGCCAACCTAGCAGTTCGAAAACACGCAGAACAGTGCAAGTAGAAAAATAGCTACTACTGTGGCGGGAAGGTAAATGGCTTTTCCGTGTGCTCTGGCTTCCATCGCACTGTTCCGTTGTGCGCCAGAAGTGGTTTAGTTCTGCTGGCCAAATGACCCAGAAGGCTGTCTGTGGACAAACGCCGGCTCCCTCGGCCTGAAAGCAAGATGAGCGCCGCACAGTCACCTTGGACTGGACTTAACCGTCCAGGGGTCCTTTACCTTTTAATTTTACCTCATCTTCTGCTTACCTTTGCCTTCATCTCCCTTCACCTGTTGCCTTGCTTGTGTTGCATTTTAAGGCAGGGATCTATCATTGTCTTGAAGTTCCAAGCACATGGATGGTGCTAGATAAACAGCGGCACAACTGTTTCACAGTAGGTCTGGCTCCATAATGAAGCTGGCACCATCAGCCAATAAGGGTTCCAAGTTCAGAAACACAGGCAGGTGAAACATAGTTGGTTGCATCCCACAAAATCAAACTTGGAGTAGACCCATTTAAGTTAGTGGACATAACTAGCTTATGTGCGTTCATTTCTGTGGGGCTACTATATTGCATAGAGATGTATGCTTACACATGGCATACAAGATTTTAAAGAGACATAAAGGTAAAGGTGTTTATTTCTTACTGCTGGACAACATTTAATTTCCTTATAACTGAACTGTGGACAAGCTTTTAATATATCTTGATTAAAATTTGGTAGGACACTAAAAACCAGTTGAAATTGTTTCATGAAGCTTGGTTGGCCTTATAAACGTAATACCCTAATGCCTATTTTGGAATTTTTCTTATGGGCAATCACAGCTGCATTTGATTTTTTTGCCTTCTGTTTAGTATGTTAATTCCATCTTAAACCAGCAGGTGGCATCCAACAACCCAGGCTCCAGCACTTTTTTATTATTATTACCTCAAAGCACATTATGTTGTATATGCAATATGCTGCTACTTAATCTGATTACTTAGGCTGCAGTCCTAAACATACTTATATGGGAAGAAGTTCCCACTAAACTCAGTGGGACTTGTTTCTGAGAGGAGAGCACTCTGGATCTGCAGTGTTTATTCATGGAAGAAGGAAATATTTACGAATTTGTTGGAAGTCAGATGTACAGAAGATACCAGTAATGTAACAGCATTCTTTAAGGAAGGAGGAGGAAGCATGTCTAAAATGGCATCAGTTTCCAGTTGCCAGTTGCTAATGTCTGCAATATGCACTGGAACTTTGCCTACCTAAACAGGTCTGTGTGTATCCATGATCTGTAATGAAATTTTCACCTTCAGATCAAATTTCTTCCTGCTAATGAAAACTGAAATGTATCAGGGGGAGGAAACCCCAAGCAGCTGACAGTTGGCTGTCCTTAGTTAACTGTACAAGGCACCCTCTAGATGAGGCACCCCCAACCTTCAGCCCTCCAGATGTTTTGGATTACAGTTCCCATCATCCCTGACCACTGGTCCTGTTAGCTAGGGATCATGGGAGTTGCAGGCCAAAACATCTGGAGGGCCGCAGCTTGGGGGTGCCTGCTCTAGGTTATCCCATATTATGTTCATCTTACTGCAGAAGCTTCAGTTAGCTAAAGATAACCAATTACTATTACTATTTTTTCCTTCTTGCAGTATTGAAGGTCTACCTACCTTTAAGATGGAAAGATAATGGGGGAAAATATAGTAATAGTGGGGGGGGGAATATATAGGCAGAAAATGACATTTAAGCAAAGACAATTTCTAAATATTCATGTAAAGGTAAAGGTAAAGGGACCCCTGACCATTAGGTTCAGTCATGACCGACTCTGGGGTTGCGGCGCTCATCTCGCTTTATTGGCCGAGGCAGCCGGCATACAGCTTCCGGGTCATGTGGCCAGCATGACTAAGCCACTTCTGGAGAACCAGAGCAGCACACAGAAATGCCGTTTACCTTCCCGCTGGAGCGGTACCTATTTATCTACTTGCACTTTGATGTGCTTTTGAACTGCTAGGTTGGCAGGATCAGGGACCGAGCAACGGGAGCTCACCCCGTCGCGGGGATTCGAACCGCCGACTTTCTGATCGGCAAGTCCTAGGCTCAGTGGTTTAACCCACAGCGCCACCCGCGTCCCAGTATTACAGTGACTCAATTGAATTGGCCGCATATCACCCTTGTCAGTGAAAGGGCCCTGTCCCCTGATTTTCTAATTAAGTGGCTAATGACTGAATGAATTCCAGGTCATTTGGCTGGAATATGGGGAAACCCATGACCACAGCCCTGAGCTCCTAGGAAGATGCACGTAATACAGGTGGAATGGATGGCTAGATGAGTAGGTATTGCTAAACAGGAATCTTTCTCTTGCACACCCCACAATTGAAATTAATGGGATTTCTGCAATGTGCCCTGTCGATTTAAGGAGTGCTTGCACAGGAGAAATTCCAGTTGCATTGCACCCTTGGTTATGGTAAAAAAATTAAAAGCTCCATATAATGTTTACAGAACTGAACAATATTAATACCAACAGTCCAGCAATATTGCAACATGACCTTTTTGTTCATGATGAATGTGCTTAACAAGGCTGCCAATTCTGAATGAGATTTAAATAGCCATATCTTGGAAATGAATAAGAATTAAGAAGGTAAATTAATTCCTAAGGGGAATCGCAGCAGAACTCATTAGTTCAGGAATAAAAATACCTCAAAACTTTTAATTAAAGATATTTACTCTGAATGAATACCACTTGGCAGGTTTCTGCAGACTCCATAATCTCATTTATGCAAAAGTTTTCATATATTACTGGCGACATCATTAATCTCATTGGCAATGCCCTCCAGACTGACAATCCTGTAGCTGCGAGATGATTTCCTCCCAAATCCTTTTTATCTGTATAAAAGAAATCTAACTCAATCAGACAACAATCGTAGAAAGGCTTGAGCAATTAGAGACATCACTCTCAGAAATGGGCTACTGACATTAGCGTGTTAGTATGGCTCTCGTAATGAGCTCCTTCCTAATAAGAGTGTCTTTTGCCTCAAACACACGAAAATAATTAAGTTTCTGAAGCTCCTCCTCCTTATTTGTTCAACAGGACATTCTCAGAGATTTGAAGGAAGTGAGGAAGGTGATTCTATCTCCTAAAGTGAAATAATATTTGAGAAATCAGTAAATACGCATTGTCCACAGCAGGCCAAAGGCTTCATGTTGCTCTCTTGTTAATGGTAAAGAAGAGAGAGAAATTTTGTTCTTCTGTAATGAACATCCTAAGAAGGCTGCGCTGTGTGTTCTAGCCTAATTTATGATACAACTCTTTGGACATCAACTACAAATGAATGCAGCATACATTATTTATTCAACTAACTCAGTGTGGGAGATGGCAAAAATGATATAACCAGGCAATAGCAAATATTCCATGGGATAATACACTCCAGAAGTTGAAAGTCTGCATGCCTCAATTAGGGCCAATTTTACTACTGCAAGATGTGAGATAAATAAGAAAATGCTGGTATATTACTATGAAGAATAATGAATTGTTTCATTAGTTGAAAATAGGTACAATAGGAAGCCTCAGCTGTGCACAACTTTGGAGCAAGTCAAATCCATCCTTTCAGGGGAGAATCAAGGACTGCTATTTGCTAAAAAATACACCCATTTTATAACATTCTTGACATCCAATAAACATAATAGTGTTTGGCATGTGTGAAATTCACTTTAAATATTAACAGATAAATAGATGGGCTCTTCAGTTTTGCCACGTGTTGAAGATAGGAGGAGCCCAACAGGATATACCGTATTTTTCCGTCTATAAGATGCCCCCATGTATAAGACGCTCCCTTTTTGGGGGGACTCAGATTTAAGAAAATGGAGGGGAGATGGCTCAGAGTATAAGATACCGCCTAATTTTTGACAGTATTTTTTAGGAGGGAAACCTAGTCTTATATACGGGAAAATACGGTAAATTGCCTGTAAATTGCACAGGGTATGTAGTCAACAGTGGAAGCTCAGAATATCTACTGGCTGTTACTTCCCTTGATCTGGAAACTATATACTTTTGTTGATGCCTTTTTGTGTGTGTGTTTTTGTGGTTTTTTTTTTTTTGAGGAAGGAGACCCTATTTTGTGAATTACACCAGGGGCGCCAGCCAACTCAATCCAGCCTTGAGCATGGGATAGACCTTGTTATTTTCCTACTGGTTATTTTGCTTTTGAACTGGGCATGGTTTGTCCCCAACCCCTGAGCTTTTCAGTTTGCACAGACATGTTGTTAGTATTTTAAAGATCCCAAGTGCTTCTCTCCTCTTGTCCAAAGGAAAAGATGTAGCAGCATAAACTAAAGGTTGGAAGATCTTGTGATTTAATTAGCTAGAAGCATCTTAACCCTCAGTGAAGCCTTCCACAAGGTGACACTGTTTTTATACGTCCTTGAAAAGTGACACTCAAAGTTTGGAAGCTACCGTTTGGAAAAACACAGAAGCAAACAGTTATCAGAACACACTCAACACAGAATATGCCTCACCCAGTGTGTCTCTCTATCTTAGGAGAGACAGCCAGCAAATTCTGTATCCTCTTGCCTTTATCTAAAACTAAGCACTTGATGCTGAAAGTTAAAACCCAACAAACTGCGCTAGTATTGAGAAATGGGATTGCCATTGGGAATCAACAGCGACAGCTACATAATGAACTGAGTAATATACTAATTGTATGATTATGTTTTTGCTGTAAAAGCACTGTAATTAATACTCTCTTGAACTGAGTGATTAAATCCCTCCTAGATTCCCACGTGATGTCCAGTTGTTGTAAGTGAGTTGTACTTCCGTTAGCAAAAGCTTGTCATAAATTGCTTTTGAGGGAGAGAATGAATGGAAGCTGAGAATTGAATTCAAGGCTGGAACCCCTTGAAAACTCTTGAGTATTTATGGCATATGAACTACAGCACTGTAAAGGGAGCTGTTGCACTCATCAGGCTCCCTGGAGGAGTTTGACTAACTTAGGCTGGGGTGAACTTTGGTGAATTCACAAACTGATGCAGCATGCCTGGCATTGTAGGGTTGGGCCAAGATCCTGGATAAACTTAGACCTGTTTTAAGGCGTTTTAGTTCTCCTGAAAAGGACACAGATGAGGGAGCTTTTACTTCTGTTCTTCTTCTTCTTCTTATTTGCTGTATTTTATAGACCAAGTAGCTTAAACTCTAATTCAGTAAAATTACACAGGCTCTTAGTTTTGAGGACAATCAATCTGTGTTAGTTTTAAGTTTGGCCTTGATGTCTTATTATTACTGCTGTATGTTGATGGCATAAGCCTTTTAAAAGGGGCATTCTCATGCTGTGATTTTATGGCAAATTTATTTGGTTGACCCACTGAAACAAATTGTTTTGTAAGCCCTTTCAATAAACAGTGTGGCCTGCTTAAAATCTTTGTGCTGTTCTTTATTCCAGTTTTTCTCACCTATAAAAACCACAGGTGGCTGTGTCCTGTTCTGAATCAGGCAGCCTCCTCTTTTAAGCCTAATCTTTTTTCAGTCCAATTGGAAGATTTTAACTTTTTCAGACCCACTGTTTTTCTACAAAGCAATTTTAAAACAATCCAGAATGCTCAGTTCATATTTCTCTCATTTCTGTTGTAATTCAGATACCCATTTACCTTGTATAATAGTAGCATGCTTTGACCTTGAGAATGAGTTTGCATATAGGAATCAGCTGGGAAGTGAAGTGAAAGGATAGTTGGCACCATTTTAGATTTTTCTGTGTTTGATGTATTTGTTTTAGCTATTTATATCCTGCCCATCAAAGAAACATTGCTAGGATATATTTAAAATAAGGTAAAGGTAAAGTGACCCCTGACCATTAAGCCCAGTCATGGATGACTCTGGGGTTGTGGCACTCATCTCGCTTTACTGGCCAAGGGAGCCGGCGTTTGTCCGCAGACAGCTTCCGGGTCGTGTGGCCAGCATGACTAAGCCGCTTCTGGCGAACCAGAGCAGCGCACAGAAACGCCGTCTACCTTCCCGCCAGAGAATCTACTTGCACTTTGACGTGCTTTCAAACTGCTAGGTGGGCAGGAGCAGGGACCGAGCAATGGGAGCTCACCCTGTTGCAGGGATTTCAACCGCCAACCTTCTGATTGGCAAGCCCTAGGCTCTGTGGTTTAGACCACAGCGCCACCCACGTCCCAGCATATTTAAAATACTCAAGTGCAATTATACAACAACAATGATAATATGTGTACCAAAAACCACAACAGCAATAAAATCTAAAACAGCAGGTGGCAGAGCAGCACAAAAACTAATCATTGGAAATAAAGCTCACAGTTAAAATGCCTTGGAGAATAAAAAGGTATTTGCAGCTCAGAATAGGTGTTAGGCAAACAACACTAGCAATGTATTCCACAAGCAGGGTGCCACCACTGAGAAGGTCCTTTCCCTGATTATTGCCTACCTTATATTTGACAGCAGGGGCATCCAAAGATTGACAGTGATACGCAGAGGACCTGGTCTTGAATATATTCCACTGCAAAACAGTCTATTTTAAGAACATTTGTTGTTACTTTTTAATAAGCAGAGATGTTGGTACTCCTGAGAAATAATCTCATGTGGCCTGAAATAAATGGCACTCCACTGACTACTATGGGAGCAAGTTCCATAGTTTAACTATGCTTTGCATGGAGAAGTACTTTCTTTTATCTGTCACTTGGATCTACAACCTCTCACAACAGGTCCTGCGTGCTACTCAATATTAAGTCCATGGTCACTGCCCTCCCAGTCAGACCAGCTGTTGTAGGGCACAATCATTTAGGGCACCTACAAATGTTAGCTCTTTGTTGTGATGAACACATTATGTAACCAGTCTATGAGGCAGTAGCTGAAGTCACCTATTCTTGCAACTTTTTGATGTTTCCTTGATTTCATTCTTTATCTCAGTATCTCCTGAGCCTTTTGATCAGGGGCACAACAGCATGTCCCCAGCACTATGTTACTCTTGGGGCCTGGTATCACTACCCACAACAGTTCTGCAGAGGAGTGCCCCTTTTGGGATTTCTAGCTTGCTGGACTCAATGCCCTCTTTGACCTCCAGGTGACACCACCTCCAATACGTCCTTCCCTGTCCTTCCTATAGAGTTTTTATCCAGAGACAACCATGTCTCACTGGTTCTCTCCATTCTACCAGGCGCCCATTATGCCTTCCATATCAATGCCATCCTTTAAGACCAAGCACTCCAGTTATTATTTTTTAAAGTATTTTTAAGGCAGTCTTCAGCCAAAGCTTGCATAGCAGCTTACAAAATCAAGACAGCTAAACAGAAGGATCACATGGTAAAGTTGAATAAAATGCTAGCATAACAAACCTTGTGGATTAACAGAGCATTCCTAAGTAAGAAACTTTGAAATTCCAAATTCCATCCAGGAGTCCCTGGGAGGGTCTTCTGCAGGCTGAACCAGCAGGTGAGGTGGGCCCAAATTTTGAGCATTGCACATAGGTCACATGACCATGCTGAACAGGGTTTTATATAGGTCCTTGTCTTGTCTTGCCCTCACCACTTCCCCAGAATGCCCCATTTTGAGGATTTACACTAGGGCAAATTAGGCTGGCTGAGCAACTACTGCCAGTGTAGCCCCAGCTGAGCCAAGAAAGCCCAAGATCCCCCAATCCCAAACTCTTGCATCCCAGCTGATCTCATGCTGTAAAACACCTAAAACAAATGGGCTAATAAAATATAAATGATACAAAATACAGGATGCAAACATGGTTGTTTTACATAACTAATTCTTATTCCAGATGACTGAATTTTGATTTATTACTTAGTATGTCTTTTCATACCAGCTGGGCAACCTGAGTCATCATTCTGTCAAAGGAGGTAACTTTAAGGTTGTTTTAAGGACACATACTTGTCTAGCTATTGTTTATTTTTTCAAACATATTGCATCACCTGAGCCCTGAGAATGGAATGTCATTTATGATTATGTAATTTAAAGCAGGACAGCTTACTTCCTCTAATGATTCAGATCATATTTCCACTGCCATCACAAGAATCCAATACTTAGTTTTGTCAAGTAAAAGGGGGAAATGAATGATAAACCATGTCTTACTTATGAGTTTGGGGGTGCCAGAGTTTGTGGGTGCAAGACACCAATAATTCCTGGATTTAGTTAAGTGTTCAGTGTTTGCAGGGTTAAAATGGGTTGCTGGACACTGAATTTAGCAGTGTCAAAATGAGTGCTCACTGGAAGGACAGATCCTGAAGCTGAGGCTCCAATACTTTGGCCACCTCATGAGAAGAGAAGACTCCCTGGAAAAGACCCTGATGCTGGGAAAGATGGAGTGCACAAGGAGAAGGGGACGACAGAGGACTAGATGGTTGGACAGTGTTCTTGAAGCTACTAACATGAGTTTGACCAAACTGCGGGAGGCAGTGGAAGACAGGAGTGCCTGCCGTGCTCTGGTCCATGGGGTCACGAAGAGTCGGACACGACTAAACGACAACAATCCATGATGCAGCTGCATTTGGAATGGTGCAGGGTGGTAATAAAACAATTTATTCTGATAATGCTGTATACAGATTTGGTTGCCGCCTCTCAAAAATGATAAGAGAGTTGGAAAATGCATCAAAGCAGCATGCAATTTAAATTACATATTAATAAAACAACTCAGATATATTATCCCGCTTTTAAAAACTGCTGCTGGTTTCTCTCGTTTGCAAGATGTGTATGCTTTTTATGTATTCGTTGTTATACCAGACTCCTGTTTAAATTTTATTTAAAAAGCAAAAAACCCTCTCAAGGATGGATAAAAAGGAAGGAAGGAAGGAAGGAAGGAAGGAGGGGTGGGCAGCCTTCATGTTAACTCGGAGCTGCCTCCTTGGCACCGCGATACCCATATGAAGGGTAGCTTCTCCCCGGAAGCCGGAACTTTGGGGCGGAGGGGAGTCGGCGGCGTCGGAACAGCGAACTGAAGACCACTTAAGGCAGCCGGGCCCCAGCGGGGAGGCCCCGCCTCGGAGCCCGTTGCCATGGCAGCATTCCTGCCCTATTGTCGCCCGCCGCCATGTTGGATGCTCGCCAGGACCAATGGGAAAGAGAAGCGCCGGGTTCCGAGGGGGGCGTGGCGAGGGGAAAGGGGCGTGGCGGCCGAGCGGGCGGTTCGCCTCCTTAGAGCCCGTCGTCAGGGGAGGCCCGCGAGCGGCGGCCACACCTCGAGCGGGACGCGGCGGGCTGAAGGAGAAGCGCGAGAGGCGCCTCACGAGCCGGAGCCATGTTCGGGGGTTGGTCCAGAATCTTCGAGGAGGATCCTTTCTTCCGGTGAGGGGGGTCGGCCTGGGTTATGAGGGGGGGGGCTTCGTGGGGTGGGGGGGCTCCGTCCCTCCCGGCGTCGCCCTGAGGGAGGCAGTGAAGGCGGCGTTGGCGTTTCCCCCATTTGCCCCATAGACATTCCCTCTGGGATGCGCATCTCTCCGTTGCCTTTTCCTCTTCTTGTCACCCCCCGCCGACCGTTTTCTGACGTTCCTTCTCTCTAGACGTGCCAAAAAGAGAGAGCGCGGAGCCTGACGGTGGGGGGGGGGGCTCAAAACCAACAATAATTCACTCCCCCTTCCTTTTCAGGTCGCTGAATTCTCTTTTACTATCCTCCCCCCCCCAAACCTTGCTTATTCACTTCAGCAGAATTTGCCTCCCCGCCCCCGTTGCGAGGGTGCAATAAAAAAAGTTGCATTTTCATGTCTTCGCTGGATCTGGGTGCAGGCCCTTAAGCGTAGCTGTCAACTTTTCCCTCTTTTAAAGGGAAATTCCCTTATTCCGAATAGGATTCCTCGCAAGAAAAGGGAAAAGTTGACAGCTATGCTCTTTAAGTTAGCTGCGCGTGCACCCGTTGAAATCGAAGCGATAACAACTGCGTTGTGGCCTCGTCGATTTCCTTGGGGGACCCTAAGCTCGACTAAGTGAAGTTTGGATCCAGTCCAGACTAGTCCCTCTGCTCCCACGGAACTGTGTTAGGCCTGCATGAGGCGTGCAATGGAAAAAGAGGGCTGTAGTTCATGAAAGCTTGCTCTACAATAAAGCTGTTGGTTTTAAAGGTGCCCCTGGTGTTCCCCCCCCCCCCCCAATTTTGGTGTGTGTCTGAAGCCTTCCCAGAGTTCTGGAACTGAGCCACTGGCCTCCTCAGGAAAAGAATGGTTGGAGTGTTCTTTTGGTGCCTTGCTAAGATTTGGTGTGAGCAGTGCTGTTCTCAGGACCTGGAAGTAAAAAGGGTTCAGTCCCATGTTTCCAAGGTGCTGAAAATGGCACCTATATAAACAACCCTATTTTCTCTTGCTCCCAAGAAGTTTTTAAGTTTCATGCTGATATGCTGAAAGGGATGCCTTTCTAAAGCCTTTTTAAAATGCTGCGTGTTTTTATTTTTTATTTATTTTTCAGATAACAAAGAAGTGCTTGTTGTTTTCGTGTTGACGTTCAGAATCCTAGCATCTTTTAATGTGTTCCCTTTATCATTGTTACTTCCACAGTATAAAAAAAGTGGTCTCCAGTAGCATGAAATAACATGAAAGTGCACAGCAGGAAAAACACAAAGACATTTTTAGAGAGCAGTTAATGACCCTTTCACAACTCAGGTTTTTTATGTTGAGTAAGTACTGAAAATTAGAAGGCATAAAACTTACTTCTTTTTTTATTTAATTTTTTAAATTGAGTTGTACATAACATATTACAATTTAAACATATCATTTGCCTTCACTTTTAGGATTCTCAGAATCCCTAGACTTCCCACCGCCCTTCTCTGGTTTTCAATGTCAATCCCTTTTTTTTTCTTCAGCTTATCCATATTTTAACTAATTTGTTAACAACAGTATTACCTTTTTTCCATTGTGTTTTGTACATTGCAAGTATTACTCTAATCCTGCCAAAGTTTTAGTTGTTTACAATGTTCTCTTAAATAAATTCTATATTTTTCCCATTCTTTGTTAAACTTCTTCTCATCCCAGTCTCTGATTCTCCTGGTCAATTTTGCCATTTCGGCATAGTCCGTCATCTTCATTAGCCATTCTTCTTTGGTTGGAACTTTATCTTCTTTCCATCTCTGGGCCAGTAATATTCTTGCTGCTGTTGTCGCATACATAAATAGTCTTTTCTGCTCTTTCGGAATCTCTGTACCTAAAATGCCTAACAAAAAAGCCTCTTTTTTCCCCCCACTAATGTTATTTTAAACATTTTCTTCAATTTGTGGGAAATGATATATAACGTATTTCATTTTGTTCTGTCACAATAGAACATGGGGTGGGGGAGAGAAAAGGATTTATGTTCTTTTAAATAGCTTAAAATACTACTTTTCTCCTGCTGTAATCTAGGCCAAATGCACCTGGGAATCATTCTTTTTGTTCATATAAATTTTATATATGTCAGGCATTGTATCTGGTTAATCCTAAACACACTTACTAGGAATAAAACCCATTGATCACAGTGGGACTTACTTCTGAGTAAACACTGCATAGTCATACTTTAATTCTGTAATCCTATGTAGGCTTACCTGGAAATAAGGCTGAGTAGATGGGTATTATAAAAAGAAAAGGCTGTGATCCTCTGTGTATTTAATTGAACTCTATGTGGCTTACACTCAACATGTATAGGATCTGAAGTTCTGCAACTTTCCTTTAATTACATGTTTGTAAGCAACCCTAAATAACTCCAGCATTTGACATGGTGGGGGAGGACCTATGTAGCAAGCTTGTGGTTGACCTTTTAACTTTTATGGCCTGGTTAAACCCGGAATGGTTTTAAAACCCAATTCTGATACAGTGTTAGCTTTTGCTTGATGAATGCCCAGACAGAAGTTATATAACTCAGTGGGCCATCTTCATGCCTAGGTCCATACTTAAAAGTTGTAATCTGTCTTGATTATATAGCTCAGTTTAAGCTGGATTCAGGAGGCCTAATGCTTTCTTAACACTGTATGTGCAGGTGTTTTGGTTTTGGGAACTCCCTTAGTTGGTACACACCCAATCCTGTCTCTGGTGTATCCCCTTAAGCTAAAATTGTACAAGGTCACACATCCTTTGAAATCTGAATGTAACTTGTGGATGATTTTACATAGTGTCAGCAACTTTTTAGATTGCTCTTTTAAAGTCCTTGACAAGGTTCTCAGCTTTTATGTCAGCTCTGCAGCCAACTCCTACTGTATTGAAATCCAGTGGCACTGATCCAAAGGCTTGCATGCACAGGCAGGTTCTTTCCTTTGCACTCGATCCTCCCTCTTCTTAACCACAATCTTGTCCTTTTAGTCTTCATGTAGAAGTCTAAACTTATCTTGCTGCTGCTTAGGAAGAAATAGATGGGAGGTGCAAATGAAGCAAAAGTATTGGCCTGCGGATACTCCACTTCTAGAAGGTCCACAGTAGTGTTGCTGGATTGGGACCAAAGGGTTCATTACTGACTCTGAGCCTCAAATTAATCCTGCACCTAGTTTCTTTTACTAGTCATCTAATTTCCTTTGCAATTTAGCAGAAATTAAGTTTGAAAAGTGCATAGCAAGCACCCACTAAAGCGTTTTGGGAATAGTCTCTACAGGATGTTTGTTTTGGTTTCTTTATTGTCTGCCTACTCTTTTGCATTTGGAGTGACATGAGGGAGTGCCTGTTAATAGAACCCATGCTATGTAATGTGGGAAGCAAAAGAACCACGGATGGATGCTGTGACCAGCAATGCACAGAGTCCTATATAGAAACTGTCAACATGTAATGGTAGTCTGATAAAAAGAATCCTATCAGTATAGGGAAAGGAAGTGTGAACTACGAAGCTCCTAGTTCAAATCTCACAATTTTATGAACCCTTTTCCAAAATTCAGGGCTCCCAACTATTACAAAATAAAACAATTACAAAATGTGAGTGTGTGTGTGTACACCCACACACCTTGTAGGGACTGTGCAGTTCTGTTATTTTAGTAGCCATAATTGCTGACCATTGTCTTGTTTGGAAGCTGTTCAGAGTCTAATCCAAATTGTAATAGCAAGTACTATTCTAGACATTGCAGACTAGATCATCATGCAAGTGGATAGGGCTACTTCACATTGGAATTAATTTCTAAAACTGTGTACTAATATGAAAGCTTCCTCAGCCTCACAAGGAGAGATCTTGATCTGGCAAGCTAGAAATACTGTCTAGGATAAAATTGGTTTTATAAATGTCTCCCTGACCAAGCAGCTGTTCCAGGGAAGCTCTAGTTGATCTCAGTCAAAATGTTTTCTGGTCCTGCCAAGTTTTTTCCTGAATAGCGCAGACAGGTGCAGAAACAGTTTCCCTCCTGCAAAAGACAGTCCTGTGCATTTAGTTAGCCAAGAAGTTCTCTGTATTATCTCACTCTTGATATTACAGTCATCTGCTGTGGCTGGTTTCTTGTACTGAACCATCTGTTCTAATAAAGCATTTCTGTTAAAAAAATAAATTATGCAGACTAAGCTCTTTTCAAGGGATAAGAATCTATAGGAGAACAGTCACAGCAGACTGGCTGCTGTTTCCACGTTGAAATGATGCATATTCAGGTGCCAAGGACAGAACAATTATATACACTATCTCAGTCATTTCTAAACTGCATGCCAGAACACACCAGTGTCAGTTGGAAGAACTACTTGCATGCTCAGAGAAATGGTTTAGACTCCTATAAAGCTCTAAAAGCCTTTCAATTGGCTTCCTTTAAGAATAATAAATTTTGCTGTGAATCTGTATTAGGAGTGATAATATTGAATGAACCCATTCTACCTGCTACAAAATTATCTGACCTTAGAGGATGTCATGTGGCTACTCTGTATGAGTCACTATTTCGAGTATGCCACCTCCTAATATTCTTTGTGTAACAGCGAAATGTGTATTGATTTTAATTTAAGACAGCAGTATGCTGTGGCTGTTCTAAGTAGGGTAAACACTGCACTCTCTCCATCAAGATAGCAGTTTTACACCTTGGAATCTTGTCTGTTTTTTCTAAATGCATGGCTATATATGAGCTGTTTCTCTCTCTCACCCCCTCCTTAATATTATCTTTAGGGATCCATTTGCCGCACACAATGACCATATGCGTCGTTTCTTTTCTGAACCTTTTGGACGAGATCCATTTCTCTCAATTAAAGATGGTGGGGAAGGAGCTCTACATCAAAGAGGACGTCCTGATTCTCAGGTTGCTTTGAGAGACAATCACAAGGTATGTCATTTTATAGTCTTGCAGGTTACCTGCAATCAGTGACAAAGTATGGTGGATCTCAGCTTGCTTCCCCACTCCCCCCAGCTGATGGTTTGGTACTTGGGCCAGTCAGTTTACTCTTGGTGCATCTCTCATGTAAATTAGAGATAATGATGTTTAACTCTTTTTGTAAATAACCACCAAAAACTAGAATATTAACTCATGGAGCAAATAAATTAAACAAGGTTTAATGTTACAGATAGGTAGCCGTGTTGGTCTGCCATGGTCAAAACAAAATAAAAAAAATCCTTCCAGTAGCACCTTAAAGACCAACTGAGTTAGTTCTAGGTATGAGCTTTCGTGTGCATGCACACTTCTTCAGATACGTATCTGAAGAAGTGTGCATGCACACGAAAGCTCATACCTAGAACTAACTCAGTTGGTCTTTAAGGTGCTACTGGAAGGAAGGTTTAATGTGTTGAAACTTGCCTTCTAACTGATCCCGTCTCCTGTAGAAAGATGTATTAGTTGGCACATTGATCCTTAAGTTTATTTGATTATGCAAACCTGTAACAGTACTATAACATCATGCTTAGTGACGTGATAGTATATTCCATCCAAGGCTGCAATCCTAATGGTGAACCCCATTGAATTCAAAAGGACATAACTTCTGAATGGACATGGTTAGGGTTGCAGTCTTGCTGGCATTGCAAGTCTTGGCATCAGCTGATAAAGAACTTAAATAAATTGACAGGAAACTTAATAGACATAGCAATTTCAAATATGTAACTGTAATACGTTTTGCTTTACTTATATATTCACTATTGTACAAGGTATCCACTTATGTAATGATAAAGTAATATTTCTGCTTCAAAAAATGTGATGGTTACATTTTTATTTTGGTTCCTGGCATTTCGAAGACTGTATTTATTTAGGTGTGTTGACTTTGACAATATCTTCTGTTGGCTACTTAGTGTCAAAACTAAGCCTGTGGAATTTGCATTCATGGGTAACATAACCACAGGGGGTGTGGAATTGTGCCAAGATCAGTAAACTATACAGTGGGAACTGATGCTTTAATAAAGCTAGCAGCAGCAGAAACTGTCACCTGCGGGGTAGCCACCGGATTGTGTGCTTCTAGTTTAGAAGCATTTCTATTTGTAACGTAACAGTTGGGTTTGCTTCAGATTCAGTTCTGCTTTTGTGAGCAGCAACAGACTTTTCAGCAAACGTTTAAACATTTAATCAGATATGCAAAGATGCACTTGGGCTTCTCCATCTTTTGTTGCAATTGCAAGCCTGGGAACTTACATTTAGTTGAATGTTTCCCCAAACTCTGATAATGGCTCTTGCTTGTCTCCAGGAGGATACAGGGGTGTGTGTGAATGTATGCATAAACTAGTGTATTGTACAGAAGTAAAAAAATGACATTAGCTGCTGTACTGACTGTTATGTGACCCTCAAAAGGTTGCCCAGAATGGAATGTGGCCCTTGAGCTGAAAGAGGTTCCCCACCCCTGCCTTGAATTACAGGCTTATATCTACAATTCAGAAAAGAATACATAGTTAACTAATCATTTGTCTTTGAAAAAGACCAGATAGAGCAATGCAAACACCCCCATTAAAGCCCTCACATTTTATTTGCTATTACAAATTCCAAACACTCTTGCTCTGAGTGCCTGTCATACATATTGCACATCTAAGAGTACGTTAGAACTTGGGGAGCTACCTTAAACCATTGCACAACTCTACACTTGACAGTAGAAATCTTTTTGGCTGTGGAGATTCATATCTTACACGGATCAGAAATCGGGGAGTTATTCTGACCTGGTTGAACAGAAAAGGGCCCAGAATATGTTCCTTATAAACATACTTGGTATCTGTTAGTATGCCAATTCAATTCACCTATCTGAAACAATTGCATTTAAATTGATGGGCCAAGTTGGTACAACAATTGTTGGAACACATAGAGACTGCCTAAGCACTGTTTCTAAATAGAGTTCTTTCAGTCATTCAAGTTTTTCACAAGCTTGTTTTTCTGGCAATGGCAAAAAAATTATTTTTTAAGTATTTGATGCGGACCAGTCTATATGCTTTGTTGTTGTTTAGTCATTTAGTCGTGTCTTAAAACTTCTCTGTAGCAGAGCTGGGGAATCTGTAGCCTGCTGAATGTTTTGAACTTTGAACTTCCATTGGTCCCAGCCAGCAAGGTGGATGGTCAAAGATGATGAGTGTTGTAGCCTAGCATTGTATTTTGAACAAATAAATTTTAAAAATCATGTTAGTTGACAGCCGCTGAAACAGTGTCAACATACAACACTCTCGGTTGCACATGGTAGCTTATTTTAAAGTTCAATGACTCTATGTATCTTAACACTGTATATTGTATGTGACTTATTATGGTCTAAAAAACCCCCAAACTTTGTAAGAATGCTATTTAGGATTATAATGTGTGTTGGGGGACCCTAATAAGCCCTTCAAGCATAAGTATACAAAGGGGCTGCAGTTTATAACCAGAGTGCAATGCTTTTTTAGGAGTTGAAAACAATCCTAGGTCTCAATATATCCAGTTACAGAAGGATACACCAAAGCAGTGGGAGTTTGACTGGGGGATAAAATTACCCAGCTGGAGGGGCTTTGCATTTAGGAAGTAAGGCTGCTGTGCTGATGACTGTCTCTGCACCTGATCATATTATTAGTTCTTGGATTTACACAGACTGTGTGTTATTGCATTCATTTTACAAGGACATAATGTGTAGAAACCTGGAAATAATCAAGTTCTCTAAGAGTAATGTTTAAACTGATTCTCCCTCTGAAATGATGTGAGCTTATGTTACTTCCACGTATTGCTTTTGTCTGTTATTTAGCATTATTATTTCCTCTCCTTTCTCCTAATAAAATCAGGCCCATTTAACACAAATCAACCCATGTCTTTTGCAGCCGTCAGTAGTCTAATTGGGATTGGTCATACGTAATGTTAAAAATATTCCTTCGTTAAGAGATTAATCTTAACACCAATTTGAGCAACCTTCACTATTCCAGCTGCTCCTAAAAAGCTTCTAGTCCGTATTTGTGGAAGGCCAAACAATAGACACTAAGACTGCAACTTATGTGAGGGTTACATTCTGGGGATTGCATCTAAAGCCAAAACTGCATATAGTCAAAATACATGAGGTGCAATGGTGGGTGGGATTGCCAAAGTCCCCCCCCCCCCGATGCCTGTTCCCTTTCTGCTCCCCTTTTATTTTTTTATTTTTATTTTTTTGCAAAGCACGTAAAGGTGAATGCACACAAATTGAATGTGCATAAGCTTACTTACTTTTTACTATATTGCAAAACAGGCTGCTGTGGCAGCATCACTTACCAGAATAAATACTCCTCTTTGGTTGAGTGCTGGGAAGATTTTCCAAGTGTGTGTCTGAATTCCTCCTGCCCTCCAAAATAAAGTTAAGTTACTGTTGTCTGACTCTGGGGAAACAAAGGAGTAGGGATTACATGAGGATAGAAATAAATGAGTTTTGGGAATGAAGGAGATAGAGATGGTAGGTTATAGATGGGCAGAGTTGGTTTTGCATGTCCATGAGCCTTTGCGTTGTAAAACATAGTGTTAAATGAATAAGTACAAAATGACTATTGTAGTAAAATACATTTTGATGTGATAGCTTGATGTAAGTATACCTTTCATGCATGCTTTGGGGAATTCAGATTTATATCCAGACTCTCCAATCATTTTTTCATGCAGAGATATTCAAGACCAGTTGGCTGAATTCTCATATTAGATGGTGTTTATAGCATCATCTATTTATATGTGTGTACTAGCATATAATTTCTTCACTGTGGATTTATAAGTCAGACCATTCTGTATATGGTGATAGATTTACTCAGAACTTCTTTGCAATGACCTTTGAAACTGCTGACATGGGAGAGATGATTTGGTTTAACGCCAGGGTTCTATGAATATTTTAGAGAATATGTATGTATTTCATTGCTAACTCTACATTAATCTCTTGCTTTTACATAAAATGAATGCTTGTAGCAGAGTAGCTGCATCACTTATTTTAATTTTTGTGACCTGCAGTTTATTCTAGCTCTTTGAAATTTAGTTACCAAAATTTATCTGTTGAGTAGGAACAGATTTGTTGGTTTTAATCAACTTCTCTCCATCTGAACTGGCTAATCGTGACTGCAAATAAATAGAATTGAATATCTGGAAAAGCAGGAAAACTGTAAAGTACTGTACAGAACTTAAAGGTACATGGCAATACTTTGGTACACAAAAGCACATGTATTCAAACTTAGGGACTTTCAATTTAAACATAGTTTATACTATCTCAGGGACCACATTAGATGTGACAGAAGCAGCCACTTTTCTTCACATTTCGCTGGTCATGTACAAAGCAGGGGTGGGGGGCATCTAATTGTAGCATCAAAAGGGATGCATAGGGGTGAGAGGAATGGAATAATCCTGCTTCCCTTGTCTTACTTGTCTGTAGCTTGTTGCCCATGGCACTGTTCACTCAGCCTAGTTCACTTCAGATAATGGATCCAGGTTGTTATGGGAGGAGTTTGGATAATGGATCATAAGAAGATTATGTGGTGGAGGGTTTGTCTCTTATCCCTCCAGTAGTAAAAATTAAACCCATCCCCTGCTTACATGTAAACAGTATGGCTGCCACTGTCACATCTATTTTGGTCCTTCATTGTTTTGGTTATGCTGTGCCTTATTTAAATTTGAGCTAGGGAGTTTTAAGTCCCCCCCCCCCTATTAATTTGAACCATCTGACACACCGTGCAGCAATTCACATAAGGTGATATTTTTCTTTCAGACGAGCTGTTCCCTTATGCCTTTTGGCAGTTTTGGTGGCATGGTTAGTATACTAAATGCTAAACTCTGTCTTCTGGTGATCTGGGCATGCCTTCCTTCTGTATTTTAATCTTTAAACCATGTTACTAATATACAGATTTACGTGAACTGATGCTTCTTTTTCAGGCAGCGAGTTTTCCGCTTATGCCTTTTGGCAGTTTTGGTGGCATGGTCAGTATACTAAAATACAGATCTCTAATGCTTGGTGATATAAGCATGTTGTTGTCCTAAGGGCCCATCCAGAATAGTATTCACTTTAGTTTTTGGTCCTTCTCTGTTCCAGAAGAAACCGTAAAATACTTCTGCATTTATAAAAAATATAGTATGTTAAAAATAAATGTATATGGATTAAATTAATAATTTCATTTAAATACATTTGTATTTGACAAATATGTATGGAATTAGTGTTTTTCTTTCCATTCTTTATTTTCTTTTTGTTGTATTTTTTATGCACCTTTAGTTTCCTTTTTTTGTCTTTTTCACTTTATTTTGTTTAATTGAAATGTTTTCAATAAAATATAAATAATTAAAAAATACATCTCCTGCATACAAGTTTCCTCTTCCACTCTGTTGGAAGTGTAGGTTCAGTTTTTTAAAAGTTGTTGTGTGAACAATGCTGAATCTGCACAATTCCATTTGCACTGGTCTGCTCCCCAAATTGTCCCAAATTGTCTCAAATGGGCCAGTGGTAATAAGACAGGTTAATGAAGTAGCTGAGCTCTGGGATTATGACATAACTAAGTTAGTCTATAGCATATTAAATCTGCAGCTGGAAATTTATGAAATTCCTAGGTGATCAATTACAATGCTGAAATTTAACAGTTTAAAAACTCAAGTGTTGGGGTGACAAAAGTTCCAGTAAAAAAGGAGACAAGGCAGGATGATGGTACAAGACATTTGCCTGCACCAATATCACATACAGCCTCTTCAGTAAGGTGAAAATGTCACTCAAAATTTAGAAGGTAAACTAAGTGGCAAAAAGTGTGAGCTGTGTCACTTATGCAAATAGCAGCAGATGATTTCATGAAAAACCACATTCTGAATGTACCCTGCATGCTTTCATTCTTTAGACCAGACTTTGCCATGCCGATGGGAGTTGTAGTCTCCCATCAAGAGGTTGCTAGGTTGGCGAAGGCTGCTTTAGATAGTAGCACTAATGCAGTAATTTATATGAGCTGGTATTTCTCTTTCAGGCAATGAGTTCCCCCCTTATGCCTTTTGGCTGTTTTGGTGGCATGGTTAGTATACTAAACAAACATGAGTTTCTAATTTTTTGCTGATGTGGGCATGTCTGTCTGGTTCTGTTTCTGCCCCCTCCCACAATGCAGTAAGCTTTGTGAAATGCATTTTAGAATCCTCCCCCCATTTGTGAACTGTTAAACTTCCTGTGCGGACTGAAATTATGCTAATATGCAAGACCATCTCTCTTTTCTGCATGCATGAAATAAATTGCCACAAGGGTAAAAACACACAAGATTTCCATAAAGTCTCTGAACTGTTTTCGTTACAATGAATTGGAGTACAGTAGTGGTGTTTGCATTGAGAGAGGTCTAGAATGTTATTTATTGGACTCATGCTATTTCCTTTTAATATGTATAGAATAGTGCACGTTCCAAAAAGTTACGTTACTAGAGAATAGCACTATATCAAGCAAGTGGCTGGTTCAGCTTTGGGTCTACTATGCTAATGACATGGGCTTCTCTCCTTTGACCTTGAATAACATTTCTGTGAAATGTGGTAGATACCCAGAAACTTCTTTAAGGACTCTTTTTCCACCTTTGGGTTTCTTCTGAGACCTTTTTCAAATGAATGTTGAAAAGTAGTACTTCTACTATAGAGGCACCACATTTTCCCAGCATTCAAGTTGGAAAAACTTGTTTGTTTGTTTACTGATTTCTTCTTTTGCTCAAAGTACGTCTTGCCCTTCTTCCTGATGGCATGTCCACTGCTGTTGCTATGGAGTGTGATAATGTCTGTGATACTGTTACTCAAGGCAGGGAACCTTTGTCCCTCCGTATGTTGTTGGACTAAACCTCCATCATCACTGACCACTGGCCATGCTGTCTGGGACTGATGAGAAGTGTCCAACAGCATCTAGAATGTTGCCTACCCCGACCTTTAGCAATGAGCGAGACTCTCCGCATCCGTGTGCCTTGCACTGCTCTGTGGTATTTAGCCTGCTATTTTGCAAGCTTATTCCAGCATAGGAGCACTCACATAGCTTTTAAAGAAGCAGTGAACATCTACCATCCACCCCCCATCCTTGTAACATTGTCCTGGCAGTTGGCAAACAGTTGTTTTTTAAAATGTTAATTATTTTAATGGTCTGGTCCCCTCTTCAGTGTTAAAGTACAGATTTGAACTCATTGGGTTCTCTGCTTGCAAGAAGATAAATAGCAGTAAAATGATTTCTTTCCTCCCTCACAATCCATTAAGTGTAGAATGGATATCTCACAATGCCTTTTACTTGAAGCTAGGGAGACAGTCTAGCTAAATGTGGTTGGGATAGGCTTTGAAGTTTGGTTGTCTTCACAAGCTTATCTAACAACTTTGACTCTTAATTGTTGGCATTCTGTTGCTGACTTCTTGCTGAGCTTGAAAAATTGCTTCCTTTTCTTTCTATGCTTTGCCTAGGACTATTATAATTTTGAAGCTAATAATTTTTTAAAAATTGATTGTATTCCACATATACATAAATCAAAACGCACAAACTTAAATGGAAAAAAGAAAATATAGAAACTTATGTAGAGGGAGCAAAAAAGAAGAAGAATAAAAGCAGAAAGGAAGAAAGAAGTAAGAGATACGAATATATACCTTTCATAATAATTTTCTTATCAGTCTGAATTGTCTCTCCACATTATGTTTTGCATCTGAGTGTATTCCACAGGGTTGTGGATTCACTGGTCATGGAATGCAGGGAGCATTGCGCTTATAAGAAAAACAACTTCTGTATTTTTTGGTCTACATAATTCCAGGAGACAGTTTATAAATGTATGGGTACCATTGTCTGTTTAAGTTTAAATAATCAGAGATGCTTTAATGAAGCTTCCAGAAATTATGGCTTGGAAGTTAATACCACAGCTTCTTGTTTTCTCTGGAAGGTATACCATTTACTGTTTTTGAGGTTCAATTTCCCTGGCCATTTCTTTATTTGCTTCACTTTCTTTCTGCTTCCCTGGCCCTTTTCTCAAAAATTACAGATATGTTTGCAGCCTAGCATAGACTATACCAAGCAAATATAAGATGTGCACAGTTCTGCCCAGAATTTGGGTTTAATTGCCAATGAATGTGAAGCTTTTTGGCATGCAGTGTTTTGCCAATTAACACTGCATGTTCTTTAAAAGATCTTTTGTAGTCAGTCTATGAGGGAAAATATATTTTTATTTGAACAGAATAGGAAAACCTCATCAAACAGCAGCAACAACAAAACCCTCAAACAGTAAACCTTCTTACAACGAGAAATAACCCCAAAGGAACAGTTCCAAAGAAACAATTCCCGCCCCGCCCCCCCCCCACCAGATCCAACTGTGGGAAGCCTCAGCAGTGTTTGGTCCATCATCCTCTTCCTCCTCAACCACTTTGCCCTGCACTATTTGTACCTGCCTCAACCAGGTGGGGCTGGATGTCTCCACAGCCGTCACCTGTGCATATAAGGGCTCCTGATCTGGGCAATCAAGCCCCAACTGGGCCACTCTCAAGGGCAGGAGTGCTCCTGCAAGGACTCACAGGAAGGGTTGGCTGCGTAAAGCCAAACCTACACCACCTCGCTTTTTCTCCTGCATTTTCCACTATACATGGTACATAAAGTCACCATTATATCTTACATTAATCCTCTCAGTGAGCCCAGTTTACTTCCTATAAAGGCTTTTGCATGCTTCTGCTAATGTTTCATATGTCTTGTGCTAGTAATCCATCGGCTGGAATGCATGTGACAAATGGTATCTGTGTAAACGGAAGCCTTGGTAACTGAGAAGTCATAACAGACACTGGAGCCAAGTCAACAGTCTTTCATATAAGCCTACTTGTTGTGCACTCTCAACAGACCATATTCTCCTTTGCAGCAAGTGAAATTTTATTCCTAAATTACATATAATAAATCATAGACTGGAATCTGAGTCATAGATTCTTTCATCAACTCATAAATTCCTGATCTAGGCCTCGCCAATTCAAATAGTCCATACAAAAGAGTGCAGCTTTTTTGAGCATTTAATGATAAAATAATAATTAATTTTTGTTCCCTTTACCCCAGTGAATAACTACATAATGTTAAAATGTTACTGTATAAAAGAAAAAAGGCAGCAACAAGGTGTTGCCTTTTAATACCTTGCAACATTCTTAAATTCAGTTGTGGAGGGCTTTCATTTTTTGAGTTGGCTTTTTTTCCAACATTACTTTAGTTACCTTTGTGATAGTTACTTCAGGCAATTACTGTGCAGTAGGATTTCAGAAATTTACAATGGCTGGGAAATCTATCCTAAAAATTATTACATGAAATCAGTCCATCCTTTGACCAAGTTCATTTGAGGTTAATGAGAAAAGCCTTTCTGATCCCTTTAGAGAACTGTATTTCAAAAAGCCTCTCACACTTTCCTCTCTAGTAGACTAAGGGCCAAACTAGAGGTGACATGGGATCTGCCCTGGTTTTGGTTTTGCTAATTAGAAACCCCACAGAGCTGCTTTGGAAATTGGGGAAGTGTCGCTTTGGAAGAAGGTGCCTAAGCCTTTCTAACTAATGTCTTTTCTGCACTCTGAATTACTCCCTGCTTCCCAGCTGCTATTAGATCTGCAGAGGGGGAAAGACAGATCCAAATCAAATCAAAATGCTTGGTTTAAAAAGCATCATGTGCTCACCACCTCTCACACATGGAATCTTTGTTGTTGTACCTTGTACTCGTGATACTCTTGCTTGCTTTTAATGTTCGCTTGTGTTTTTTTTAATGGGGATTATTAAAGGTGGTCTCTTCCCTTCTTCTGGTGTGCCCTTCAAAGAAGTAAAAATGTATTTGTGTGCATATATATATATATATATATATATACACACACATATATACACACGCACACACACAGTGTCAAGAACCTCATGGTGAATGTATGTTTCTCTCTAATTATCTTTTCAATTCTCTTCTGGCAGAACATGGATTTCAGGGATCATTTCTCTGCAATGGACAGAATGATGTCAAACATGAGAAACAGTATGATGGAATTGCACAGAAATTTTGTAAGTTGGTATTTTCCTTAATGTTTAAACTAAAAACTACACAAGGATTCTTCATTAAATTCATATGGTGTCCTGGAGTGTATTTTTACAAGCTTCAGGTGTCCAAGCAAGTGGCTGCTTACAAATCTGCTGTTATGTACAATAAGCGTGGTTCTAAATTCTGTTCTCCAAGTGAATGGCTTCACTGCTTAGTCATTCTGAACACTTGGCAGGCTTAGGACAGCCATTATGGCATTTTGAAGACTAGAGAGAGTTGCAGTCCCTTAAGATTTTCTCCTTTCCTAATCTAAATGGAGCAATGTACAACATTAAATCTAGGCTTCTGCTACGGACTCCTATCTTGGTGTTTACGCTGTTCTTAATCATTTATTATGTTTAACTTCAGGATAAAATGGCACTTGATCCAAATGCTCACTCATTCAGTTCTTCCTCAGTGATGACTTATTCCAAGAAGGGTGATGAACCTCCAAAGGTTTTCCAGGCTTCAGCTCAGACACGTGTGGCTCCAGGAGGGGTAAGTTAGTCTCTTGGGGTTTGGGGGTTCCCTGTTGAGATAAATCAACGGATTTGAATGAAGGATGGGGCAGTAATAATGCAGAGGGAGCATAAGCTTTGTAAATCTTCATATTCATAACAAATTGTAATTTTACCATTTTAAACCCCATTTACAACCCTGGTTTGCAGAGCAAGTACAAACCCTATTTAGATGTGGTTTGCTGTGGTTTCCTGGAAGTAGACAACTAAGTGGTGGGCACAAGTGAGTTTGTGAGCATAGAGTTCATCCCATAGTGCCAAACCATGGGTTTGTGTTGTGTAACTTGGCCTACTGCTTCTTATGGCATTTATCAGTGAGATTAGTTGAAGAGGAACATTGAAGAAGCTAAGCAACAATACACATGAATATATCCTACAATGCTACAAATACCTGGCAGTGGCATAAAATAGGTGTCATCTGTTCAGACCAAGTACTTGATTTTTAAATGCTTATATAATGCTTAAGATGCCCTTTCATTGGCTTCCTCACAGCTGTTGCATCTAATTTTGTTAAGAAATTTGAATTTGAACCCTGAAGTCAGGTTCATGAATGATTATATATAAGCAGAAGGCTGTTGAAAATAACTTATAGCAGATCACTTCAGAGCTCTAGCCAGCACTTGGTTATCAAAAAGCTTCTAATAATATACCTATGAGCATGCCGATAAGCAAAGCCAAGATTGTCAAGTTGGTTAGCATGACATACTAATAGTTGGTGTCCCTTTCATGTAGCAAATACCAACACACACTTATCTCTGTAGCCGAAACGTCCATTCACAGGCTATATTTAGATTAGGCTCTGGTGGTTTTTGAAACCATTCTAACAGAGAATAATATCAAGACCTTGAGGTGGTAGGAATAGATCTCCTTTTTTGTGTGGATCACAGACATGCATGTTGTGGCCATGGTTCAGCAAGTAATAGTGAATGCAAGTAATAGTGAATTAAGTACACAACTGGGTATTTGCCTTCTCCGCCCTCTTTTTGCTGCATCAGTTCTTGCTGCTGAAGAAACAAGCTGTTTTTTAAATGGAACAGCCGCTTATCTCTTCAAAGTGGCAACTGCCGCAGTACAAATGAAGGTAAAGCTCCAACTGTGTTTGGTTCTATATTGTGTTCAGATGTTAGCATTTGTTGTGTGCTTGACATGCTGTTTCCTTTTCATTTCACTCCCTGTTTACAGCAGAGACAAGATATGTGCATACACTGTGTTCATAATCTTGCACAGTTTGCTTGAAAAGGGAAATCCAAAATACTAATTGAAAATATTGTTTCTCAGTGGTGACTTTTTAATTCTCTCTCTCTCTCTCTCTCTCTCTCTGTGTGTGTGTGTGTGTGTGTATACAGATTAAAGAAACCAGAAAAGCACTTAAAGATTCTGAAAGTGGGCTTGAAAAAATGTCTATTGGTCATCACATTCAAGATCGTGCTCATGTTGTTCAGAAGGCCAAGAACAACAAAACTGGTGATGAGGAACTGAATCAAGAATTTGTTAATTTAGATGAAGGTAAGAAACCTTGTGGCTTACATGGGTTTTTGTTTGTAGTAACACAGTTCTGCCAATTTTTTACAGAGGTGCACATACATATACATAAAATTTAGTATGGATGTTTTCTCTCCACTGCACCCCCTATTCGTGTTTTGTATTGGGATATAGTACTTTTAAACACTTCCTGCGCTGGTTGCATCAACTAAGGATGCTCACTTTAAAATTTCATTTGTTGCACAGGTGAAGCTCATGCATTTGATGAACAATGGCAGAAGGAGATTCTGAAGTACAAACCCTCTGGAATAAGAAATGGTATAGATGCACCAAGACATAGAAACAGCCATCACATAAGCAAGGAAGATGCAGTAAGAAGGTAGAAATCATTGTTGTCTTGCTGCTCTGCTTTCCCAGTTTTCTGTAAGAAAAAAGAATGTCAAAATGCTCTCACTGAAGTACATGTCTACTGTGCTTTGACAGTTTTGTGCAATTACATTTGTTGACTGCTGTTGACAAGTGTTGTGATGCACCACCCATGCAAGCACACTTGTGTTGCAGCTGGATTGCAGGTGTGGGAGACCCAGTCTTGATCCTGAACTTTCCAGTTTCAGTTTGACACCTTCATGAGAAGGACCTTCTGAAAAAAGAGCATGTGGAAGAAACAAGGGATTGCCTTAATGGTCCCGCATGGATTGAGATGAATGTAAATTGGGCTGGGGGGAAAGGCTGTGTCGTATCTGGCTACTTCACTCCCTCTCCCGTTAGGAAAGTCTCTGCATTTACCTATGGGTGTATATTGATTTAAGCAGTAGTCTTGTAATTCTTTAAATGAAATGAAAGAGGGGAGGGAGAGTTTGAACCCAGGTTTCACCTTCTAATTTTGTGAGGAAACTGATAATAATACAGTATAGCCTTTGCGGTTGCTTGGTTGTTATCTGGCTATGAGAGTTCACTGCCCTTATTTTTCCTAACCTGTTTCCCAAACATCAAGTATTCCATCTTTCTAAATACTATTTCAGAGAGAAGACCCCCCGCCCAAGGGTATCCATTGAGGGACCCAGGAAGCCTAAACCTTCTGTGGAGAAGCTCAATATCAAGGGATCACATGTTCCGCTCAAAACCAGCAAAAAATAAATTGCTGTGTCGCTTTTCATGTCATCAGGCTATTTCTTCGGAGGACGCAATAATTCTGGATCAACGACTTAAGACCAAGCTCTCTGTTTCTAGCAGTAGTGAATTTTGCTCTCTTGACTATTGAATGTTTGTGATAGCTCCAGCTCCTTGGTAACATTTGGCTTTGAGAGTAGTTAAGGAAAACACTGATGCTGGAAAGCACCTTATGGAGGTTTTTTTTTTTTTTTAGTATGAGGCAGAATGTCAAAGCAAATAGTTTGCATTAACAGTGCTCCAGCAAGTGTAGAGCCAAAAAACAAAAACAAAAAAAAAACATGTATCATTGCAGCTACATGTACAGGTATTCAAGGAAGTACAGTTAATAAACTGCAGTTTTTAACTCAAGAAATACGGGTGTAGTTTTGGTGAAGATCCAATCTGTCAGTGTCTAAAGCATTGTAAAGAAGTATCTAGATCTATTAAGCAATACTTTACGAAATAGCATGTATACTACACTTCTAGTCAATACTGATGAGTAACAGTCTTGCAAAAAAAGTTAGATAAGCTGCATAAATAAAATTGAATTTTATCACAATTTTTCTGTTTTGCATATCTCTTTACACAACAACCATTTCCTAAATTGTTGGCTGTTCTGCTTCCTTGAAAGATAATCCTCTGTTTCAGCTCTACCATGCTCTTTTCTAAGATTAAAATGCATGTTACTAGCCTCTTCCCTATAGCGAGACAGTTACTGTCCTACATATTAAAATGAGCTCTAACCTTTTGGGCAGATTGAAGTTAGGAGTCATACTTGAGCTAGAGAACAACCTAGAGTATAATTGGTTGACATTCTTGTGAAGGAAAAACGGTTTCTGGATATAATTATTAGATGTAATGGGCTTTTAAATGAATTGTGAATGGAAAAACCATGAACTAACTTGATCCAGTTTCCATGTTGCATCTGATTGCTGTTCAGATGTTATCAATATAGGTTGCCTAAATAGACCCCATAAGACTTTTGGGGGGCAAAGAACACGAAGAATCTGAATTGCTGCACTTAAGTCATTGGGACATTACAGAAGCTCCAGAAATGGGTTCTAAATTTCTCAACATGACTCACTTGGATCTCTATGTATTGGATTGTACTGGTTTGTTTCCCCTGTGGTTGAATAAAGTAGGTTTTCTTTCACTATCTAATTATTACAGTTCCTTATATTATAATGCTAATAATTCCCTTTAAGATATATAAATTGTGGCCACTTGATGCTGGTAGTGCATGTAGGAATTCAAAGAAAGTGACCACTGAAGCCCTTTTCATCTTCAGCCTTCAAAATGGGAGCAAAAATGCAGAAAAACCACTAATGGTGATTGAGGGCTCTAGCTAATATTACACATAACAATTTAATGCTCTGCATCTTCTTTTCATTTGTGATCATACTTTACCCCCTTGCTTGTTCATTATTATTTGGTTCTTCTATTGGTTGGTTTCTTCTCTTTTTCTCTTGTAAGTTGTTGTAGTTGATGAAAAAATTGTAATAAGACATACTTGCTTTTTAGGCTTAAACCCAACACTGAGTTAGGCATATTTTAAATCCATTGTTAGAGTTAGGGAACAGTGAAGAAGCTGATTTGCTAGATGTGTCCTCATTGAAAAATATACAGGAGGCTCCCATTCATTTTAGAGATCAGACTTCATAAAGCATTTTTCCAAGTATGGTCATATTCAGCCAGTTAGCTGTAAATTAAGTGAAGTAATGAGTTACTCTACAAGTTTGGTTAAGGCTTGCCAGTTCAAATATTGCTCTTGTATAGTTTCTTGAACTTTCGACACTTGCATTGTTGTGTGTTAGGTAATTAACAGAAGGTACAAAAAGGAAAGTTCAAATTAATTAAATTTCAGCATGTTATCGTAGAAGATAATCAGCTAACTCATACTGTGAGTAGATCCTTTGATTCAATAGGTCTACTCTCAGTACGATTACCACTGGCTATCACCCAATTACTCAACCCTTTAAAGTTGCACATGACATTTATATGTATGTATGTTCTTCATGTTGTATAAACAATAGGCTAATACTCATTATTTGAGCTGCTAGTATTGCATCAAAATTTATGAATCTAATGGAGAGTTCATGGATAACACTTGCCACTTTATTAATAAAGGTCTATTCAACATAATGCTATACTTGTCATCTAGTTGTGAGAGTTACATCTTCTGCTAAGGAATAGGCATTTTATATAGTGGATATCTGAGAAACAGCATGATTGTATTTTAAGAAAAGTGAGTATTAGCATCACATTTCCCAAGCTTGTAATTTACCCATGCTGTTGTAAACACCCTTATATTCTCCGGCCTTTTTTTTTTTTTCCTGGGCAGGAGGGGTAGGAGAGATGTTATTATGCAACTCTCTGTTTGCTGAAATTGTAGTCCATAAACCACTAGCTCCCTAAAATAGGAGCCTAGCTCTCTAAAACTAGTGAAGATAGTTCACAGAATCTAGTAGATGCTGCCAGGAAACGTGATTCTGCCCTGGGATGTGGAAATAAATCCCTTGATTTATTAACCTACCATTTAAGATTATGGCTGGCATGTAATCAAGTTAAGAAGTGCAATAAACAAAGATTTTGAAATTGCCACCTGTTCAGTTTGCTTCCCTGCTCTTAATGTAGGGAACTCCAACATGGATTAAACCACATTTATAGGACAGCAGGTATTCTACATAATGCCACTTTTCCTGACCAGGTTACCTGGATTTTTGAGTGAAATCTATAGTAACTCCCTTACCTCTGTTTCTATTAAAACAATGGTGCAAAGTTAACAATTCAGTTCAGCAAGCTCATTGGTCTATGACCATAAGAATAAAGGAAATTTTTGAGGTTGTTGAGTCAAGTTTTCAGAAGCAGTTGCATAACAGATGCCAGTAGTGCTGTGACTGAGTGAACTCCTCCAGTTCAAATTTTGCCTCACCCCTCTAGTTCTCCCAGTTGGCAATGATAAAAGCCTAAGTTCCATGTGTCTGTGGTTCCTGGCCTTTCAAAAGGTTAGTTTAGTTACCTAGTTGATCAGTTAGTTTATATTTGCCAGTTCATACATAAAGGACAGTTTTATGTTACCAGTACTAGTAATGCCAAGTTTATATGTAATTGCAAAGTTTTAAAAACACATTTCCTGACTCAGGATGAACATATCTTTTTACAGCAATCTTTAAAGCTCGGAAAGCTAACTTTTGGCTGGGATCAAAAGCTTTAGTTTGAAAAGGTTCTCTTCACTGTCCCCCATGAAAGATCCTCCAAAATTCTAGCCGTGCTGCATGTGCTTGTGGCATTCCACATTCTGTACAGCCTTTTAATTCTCAATTTAGAAGTGCCAAACATAGAGTAGTGAAGCTTGATGAGTCTCTGGCTAGATGCATTATTTGGCTCACGGCCTGAGTTGCTTAGTTACGCTGACCTCCCAAATATTCAAGAATCTTAAACTTGAAAAAAACAACTAAAGCAGGGGTTGGCAAAGTTTTTGTGGCTTGAGCCGGTTCACGGTCTCGCAGACGCCACAGTGGGCCAGAGTGTGTGTGCGTGCGCAAATGCTATTTCCAAGGCTCCTTCCAGCGCAGAGGTGTGCGCAGCTTCCCATTGGCTGCAGGAGCTTCCTGCAGCCAATGGGAAACCGGCCAGCATCGCGGAAGGCGATCCCCACTCTGCTCTGTGCTGGTTTAGCGTGGCACATGGGAGCCGACTGAGCAGGCGGTGGGGGTCCATGGGCCGGCTAAACGACCCCCATGGACTGCTTGTAGCCCATGGGCCTTAGATTGCCGACCCCTCAACTAAAGTATATCAGTTCCTTCTCAAAGAACTGTGTATAAAAACATTTTCAACTTGGAGATAACTCATCAGTAACAATAAAAAGGTAAAGGACCCCTGACAGTTAAGTCCAGTCACAGACGACACTGGGGTTGCAGCCCTCATCTCGCTTTACAGGCCGAGGGAGCCGGCGTTTGTCCGCAGTTTTTCCGGGTCATGAGGCCAGCATGACTAAACTGCTTCTGGCGCAACACCAAAACCAGAGCAGTGAACAGAAACGCCGTTTGCCTTTCCGACGGAGTGGTACCTATTTATCTACTTGCACTGGCAGGCTTTCGAACTGCTAGGTCGGCAAGAGCTGGGACCGAGCAACGGGAGCTCACTCCGTCGCAGGGATTCGAACTGCCGACGTTCCAACCGGCAAGCCTAAGAGGCTCAGTGGTTTAGACCACAGCGCCACCTGTGTCCCAACAGTAACAATACACAAATACAAATACACAACACCGCTGTAATCATACTATTTCACACCACCGGGCTTTTTAGAGCTGTGTGTGCACTTAGAATCGGGATTTCTATAGAATTACCATCACTCGGGATGAAATTGAGATTCAGTTTGTTGTGTGCCCACTTGCGTAAAGTTTACTTTTGAAAATACCTGCATCAACACTTGCAGTTTTTATTTACAGTATTTATGACCTGTGCTTCATTGTAAGGTCCCACCAATTTAAAAACACAATACTAACTGTTTGAAACAAATACAGCATGGCTCCTAAGAACATATAACTCAAATGTCAGCAGCCTCACGTTGGAATTCCTTTGCTTCGAGCACAGCTACCTTAAGGCCCTGATCCACTTCGATTTCAGAGGCAATGGATCTGGGAGGAAGAACAGCAAGGAGACCATGTTCGACGTGTGTCGAGCTGGAGCTGTGTTGCAGCCCTCTAACCCACAACAGTAACTTCACACCCTCCAAAAGAAACCCATGAATGCAAACGAATTGTAGCTTAAAGCAGCAAATAATCCATTTGCGGGGCGGGTAGGGAGAGGACATTACAGTACATGCAAAGAAGTCAAGAAAAAGCAAGGTTGCTTCCTTGCTTCCAAAGATGATTCCCCTTCGGAGCAGTTCCTCCCTCCTCTCTAAAGGGGGCGCTGCAGCGGAGTGTCCCGCTGGGCAACTCTATGGCCCTACCCCGGAAACGCAAGCCGGCTAAGGCCGGAAGTGGGGCTGGGAGTCGTGGACGGCGTGACATTCAGCGGCGGGGACTGAGAGCCTGTGCGCTGCGCGTCATGTTGCGGTGCCGGAGGATCGTGGGCTCCGCGTTGCCTCGGCGACAGGTACTGAGGGCGGCGAAGGGGGCTGAGCAACCCCATGCAGGGTTTCGGTGGGACAGGAGAACGAGAAGCCTCGTTGCCTGGGCAGGATCCCCAATGCCCTGCTGGGGACGGTACTCGAAATTTTAAAAAATAGAGTTGAATGGCAGACAGAAAACCTGCAGGTGAAGCTTCTGGAGGGCGGATCCTCACCGTACATTTAAAAACACATGGCTTCATTTTTGGCAACTGTATTTACACACACACATCCTTAGCAAACCCAGGATTCTCGGGGGTGCGACCCACGCACATTTAATATATGGTGTCCCTGCAGCATTAGGGGAAATCCTCATTGGTATTCCGCCTGCCTGCTTGTTCTTTGTTCGTTCCTTACATTTATATTGGCCACCCACCAGTAAAGATTTCTTGGGGTAACTTGCAATAAAGTTGCATTTGGAAGATGACATCGGCACAGTGGTACCTCGGGTTACATACGCTTCAGGTTGCAGACACTTCAGGTTACAGACTCCGCTAACCCAGAAATAGTACCTCGGGTTAAGAACAGGATGAGAACAGAAATTGTGTTCCTGCAGTGCGGTGGCAGCGGGAGGCCCCATTAGCTAAAGTGGTGCTTCAGGTTAAGAATGGACCTCCGGAACGAATTAAGTTCTTAACCTGAGGTACCACTGTATTAGAATCGACAGTAAACTATAAAAGATGGGGCGGGGGGGGACCAACCGCTTCTTTACAGCAGAGGAAACTGCTGCTGAGATAATGCAACCCAGTATAGACAAATGAAAGTCGTTCTTCACACAGCAGATAGTTACCGTATTTTTTGCACCATAACACTCACTTTTTTCCTCCTAAAAAGTAAGGGGAAATGTCTGTGCGTGTTATGGAGGAAATGCCTACGGGTAGCATGCCTACGGATTTCCCTCCTCTAAAAGCTATGTGCGTGTTATGGTCGGGTGCGTGTTATAGAGCGAAAAATACGGTAAATTATGGAGTTTGTTCCCACAGGATGTGGGACGGCCTGGACGGCTTTCAAAGAGGTTTAGACAACTTCATGGAGGATAAGGCTAGCCATGGCTACTAGTTACGGTGGCTGTGCTCTGCCTTCACCGTGTTCTACCTTCACTGCCAGAGGCTGTATGCCTCTGGATACCAGTTGCTGGGAGTCACGACTGAAGAGAGCACTCCTGCACTCCAGGTTCTGCTTGTGGATTTCCCATAGGCATCTCATTGGCCTCTGTAAGAACAGGGTGTTGGATTAGATGGGCCTTTGGCCTGATCCAGCAGGGCTTTTCTTGCATTCTTAATACTGTATAGGGCTTACAGGAGTAAGTCCTATTGAATTCAATGTTTGATTTGACCTTAGATTTTGAATTTGATGGGGCTTCCTCCCAGCCCAGGTAAGTGGTCTTAGGATTGCAGCCTTATTAAACCTCCTCAACCCATGTTGAACACTTCTTTCAGTGCCGGATTTACATATAAGCTAAACAAGCTATAGCTTAGGGCCCCACTCTCTTGGGGGCCCCAAAAAATTTAAAGGAAAAAAACCTGGGTGTACGATAAAAAACAAATAAAATAAAAACTACATACAGCAACAGTGGCAAATGGCTTTAGATACCTATTAGGTCCATAAATTACCATATAGCATATATTCAACATAAAAAACAGCGGCAATTTTTTGTTGACAAAGGACAGCTGGACATATAAAGGGCCCCGTTACCTTCAGTAGCTTAGGGCCTCATCAAACCTAAATCCGGCCCTGACTTCTTTACATTAAACTAAATTATTGCATCTTGTATGGGTAAAGGATGTAAGTCAGCTACTTTCATAGCACTCTGTTAATGAATCTTGGAAGTCTTGACTTCAGAAAACTCTAAGCCCAGTTCTTGTAGAAAATAAGCATTTTGTTTTAGTTATCATAAATCTTGGGAGTATCATACATATTCAGCCCAGAATACTATAACTTTAAGATATTAAAACTCAGGTTATTGTGTCAATTACTATAAGGGTTGGAAGTTAAACATGAACACATGTTCTAACAATTAGAACACTACTAGAATAGTAGCTAGAAAGTTATTACTATTTTAATTGGTATTGTTAGGTGGACACAAGGGAGTACAAATATAGACTAAATAGATACTGTAGCTATTAATTTTGTCACTGCAGGAAGTAAAACAGGTGACACTGGAAAGTATGGTATTTAAGAAAGATAATTGAGGGAGAGACAAAGGCGGCTGGTTCCTCAACAAAGATGATGGAGTAGCCCTGCTCCTCTCTTCCTCCGCAACTTGGTGGAATATCACCTTCCAAACGGAATGATCCTCCCTCCTTCTGTGCGCTGTTCTGGGGGTTCTCTCAATCCCCAAAACCAATTTCAGGGGGCAAAGTGGGGAATCCCTTTTGTAGAAGAAACACCATTTGTTAAATGAATCCTAGCAATAATACTGACAGTTTTTCTGTACTGTACTTACTGTTGTCTTGTGTATTGTAATCTTTTGCAATAACATTCCATCCCATTTTTGTATTTCAGCTGTTTTTTAATAGCTGCAGATGGTGCTCTTCAGGAATTATTCCCAATGAAAAGATCCGCAACATAGGAATTTCTGCACACATTGACTCTGGAAAGACTACGTTAACTGAGCGCATTCTTTTCTACACAGGAAGGATAGCACAAATGCACGAGGTACTTCTGAATGTGATCAGAGAGGAGGAGGACTCTCCAGAGCAGAATAAGCAAAGAGCAGATTTGGAGGGAGCACAGGGGGTTGCAGAGGGGGAGAAGGGAAGGGAAAGCCCTGTTATGCAAGTGGAAGTCTACTTGTGTGATGTTTGATTTGACCTTAAATTTTGATCTGTCAATTGGGCAATAAAGCATCTCGGAGCAGATCCTTGCCTTGTACAAGAGGACACAGGTGTACAAGCAGAAATGCACTGACTTGTGGAAATGTTGATATGCTTTCTTTCACCTTAGGTAAAAGGGAAAGATGGAGTTGGTGCTGTCATGGATTCAATGGAGTTGGAACGACAACGGGGGATCACTATTCAGTCTGCAGCAACTTTTACCATGTGGAAAGACACCAACATTAATATAATTGACACCCCAGGTAATAGTCATGTAGAGTACTAAATATGTTTCTAGCACTTGTATGCCTGGCATGATAAACATACCCAAGTGTTAAGAGTGTATAATTTTTACCCATAGCCAAAATGACATCTGCTATGTAAATTGCTTTCTAAGGCTGAAGGCCTAAGCTCTACTCCCTTCCCACTGGGCTTTTTGGAGCACCATCACAGGTGCAGCACAGCCACTCAGTGGCCACAGAGGAAGTGGGGCAGGGCAGTTGGGCCTGATCTCTGTGCCATTTCCAGGTTGGCTCAGTGATGGTGGCCTTTGTCAGTGCCTGATGGCAGTAAGACCAACTCAGGATCCAGTGGATCTCGGGCTAGCTTGCTCCCGCCCTTAAACACCCTGTTGTTTTGACAGCATGTTTGATGGCTGGCGGGAGGCTGATTCAACTGGCAGAGGTCAGAGAAGAGAAATGTCTTCTTAACCCAACGCCACCATCCCCTACAGCCCAGTGTAAAAGGGATTTAGATGGCTTTGCTTTCACCTGTTCAGTAAATGCTTCCTGAAATTCTGTTGTGTAAGGTTCTTCAAAGCAAATGTATGAAATGAAACTTGAACTAGTCCTATTACTATTGACTTGTAAAACCTCTAATCTTGATAGCCTGGTTGTGTTGGACGTAGTGCATAGTCCTTAGGGCATAACATAGCCTTCCCCAACCTGATGCCCTCTGTATGTTTTTGACTGCAGCTCCCACCAGGCCCAGACAGCAGGAAAGAGAACCAAATACATCAGTAATTCTCAGCTAGTTGGAAGCCTTAACATTCCTGGATCTTTTTACTTCCCTTTCAGGACACGTTGATTTCACTATAGAGGTAGAGAGATCACTGAGAGTTCTTGATGGAGCCGTCCTGGTGCTATGTGCTGTCGGAGGGGTTCAGTGCCAGACAATGACGGTGAATAGGCAGATGAAGCGATATAATGTCCCGTTTTTGTCCTTCATCAACAAACTGGATCGTATGGGTGCAAGTCCAGACAGAGCTGTCCAACAACTTAGGTATGAACATCTCAGTTAGAATTCCTCCCCCTGCCCCCTACCCATATCAGAGAGGAAGATAGAAGATCTTTCTAGAAACATTGTCAAAAGATGTATGTCTTCAGTGTATTGTTCTGGGCTGCCATGCTTCTTAAAGGTTAGGTGGGTAACCTGGTCAACACTGAGTGTCACATATGAAATGGGCTGAAGGATCCTTGCTAACTGAATTCTTTAATAGCTGACATCAGCTTTCCCCACCCTGGTGACCTCCAAATCTTTTGTGGAAGGACCTCCCCAGGGAGTTTCTGCTGGCGCCTTTAGTATACAGCTTTAGGCATCAGGCGAAAACATTCCTCTTCAGCCAGGCCTTTGACTGATTAACGTCCAATACCCTTTTAAATGTGTTGTTGGTGGTAATCGGTTTGCTTTTGTTCTTATTTTTATTATGTGTGTTGTGTTTTTTATCTTGTACTTTTGTGAACTGCCCTGAGATCTACAGAGGAAGGGCTGTATACAGATTTAATAAATCATCATCATCATCTTTCGGATTATAATTCCCCCCAGCCTCAGGCAGGACTGCCAGTGGCCAGGGATGATGGGAGTTAAGGTCCAAAACATTTGGAGGGTACCAGATTGGGAAAGGCTGGCTTAGATGTACGAAGTGGGTACCAGACCTCACCCCCTGAGCCTTTGCCCTTCCACCTTACTCATACTAGAGACTTAGACCTTTGATGTTGTTCCTTGTATGACATTTTATTTTCTGGCCCAGCGTGGGTTGTGGTGTCCCCATATACAAGCAGAATCCTGCTACCACCAGAAGGTAGTGTGTCCAAAAAGGTGCATTCTAAATCTTGAGATGATTTGTCTGTCTTTTCTAAAGTTCTGTTATGGCAACTGGCCTTCCTTACCTTTTGATCTAGAGCCTTATCAGGGCCTCCCCTTCAGATCTTCATGGGCAGATGGACTTGTGAAGAACCAGCTTTTTAGACCTGGAAATGCTGTCTTAAGAGAATTTTATTTGTTTTTAACTTCCCAGATCCAAGTTGAACCACAATGCTGCCTTTATTCAGATACCTATGGGTTTGGAGGGAAATTTCAGAGGGATCATTGATCTCATTGAAGAAAAAGCTATATACTTTGAAGGTGACTTTGGGTAAGGGTTCTGAGCAGTTTGAAATATGGAGGCATTTTACATCTGATCATGCTTTGGGAGTAATGTGTTGTTGTTTTATAAGAAGTATAATTTAGTGTTTTGGTTACTGAGGAAGAATTAGTTTTGATTAGTATAGCCATAACACACCTCATCTCGTAACTATAACACAATCCTCCCCACCATGCCTCTCTATTCAAATTTTCTCGGCTGCTTATAACCATAAATGAAGGTGATATTGGTGCCATAGCTAATGCAACCCGGGGTTCCAATCTTAACAGAGGTTGAAGCAAGTTAGTAAACCCTGTTTTATTAAGGAATCCTTGTTTGCTGTAACCATGGTTCAGCTTATGCAGGGCTATGGCTGTTGGGGCTTTTTAGGTGACTATGTTTGGCTGTGGATTTGCACAGCAAATGACCCTTGGGTCATATTCATTATGTGTGAATTCTGTGAAAGGGGAAATGTGATAATTGTATGGCAGACAGGCAATTAAATATGCTTTGCTCTTATTGTGGGAGAGTTTAGCCATGTAATCACCATCTTGCCTTGGGTGGACAAAATCCATATAATAAAAGTTAACTCCAGGCTGGCTTTTGAATCTCTGGTATGTGAAAATACTCAGGGATCCTGCACCTTTGCAGGAAGCTGCAGTGAGAGATTTACAGTTCATTCCTTAACATGTCTATTGAGAAGAAAGTGGGGCTTACTCTCTGGTAAAGCAAGTGAAGCCTTTCAGCTTTAATATTGGTTCTTTTGAGTGGAAAAAGATTTCATTGGCCATTTTGTCTTCACATTTGTTTGCTCATAAGGCAAAGTGACATTTTCATAGGGGAATGAGAATTGAATAGGAATTGAAATATAAATATGATCATATTCATACCCTCAAACAGCAGTTGCTCAACTGGAGCTATAACTTTGCTCTATCCAGCATGGGTTTTAAAAATTTAAATGTATCTGTGATTCCTTCTGCGTAAGATGGCTAAGTGAGCCTCTTTCTAGGAGAACAGTGTTTGTCACAGGAACAACCCATCCAAGAGTGTCATATTTATATGGATCTTTGTGTACACCTGAAATTATTGTGTACTCATCACGACAGAGCATTAAGAGAAAAATGTCCATTATTTGAAAAACACCCAGCAATCTTGGTTTTATTGTATCCTTATGATGTCAATCCTGGTTTCACCCCACAATTTTAAAGGCACATAGGATTATAGCCTATGTGAATATTATTAGACAGAAGGTACAAGGGGTCCAATTTTAAATCAAATGTGTATTATTGCTAGCAGAGCTTTGTTGTTAGATTTGCAGGTGTAAAAAGAACTGAAAATGTGTCACTCATGAGAGTGGAATAAATTGATGGTTGTGGTTCTCACTGAAGCCCACAGGAACATGTGAGATTTCTAACATTTCTAGTTGGTTGGCTTCTGATGGTCTGCTTGTTTTCTCTGCTTCTGTAGCCAAATGGTTAAATATGACGACATTCCCCCTGAGTTCAGAGCAGAGTCTACTGATCGCCGCCAGGAACTGGTTGAATGTGTTGCAAACTTAGACGAACAGATTGGGGAGCTTTTTCTTGAAGAGAAAATCCCAACAGTGACTGACTTGAAGGTAAAGGGACTTCAGTTTTCTCCCCATGGCCCCAAGGATTGCACAAAGTCCTTTGATGTATGCATTTGCTGCATAATGTTTTGCATATATAAAAGCGAACAGGTGGGGCACTCTCATGGGAATTAATCAAGGATAAGAGCCTTAAACTAGTCATGGCAGGTGGTCAGTGATGATGGGAGTTGTAGTCCAACAACATCTGGAGAGCCACAGGTTCCCCACACTTTCTTTGGACTAATACTGGTTACATGTCCTATAGTCACAAACTCCTTAATGCTATCTGAAAATAATAGCAACACCTAGCTTTTATAGAGAGAGCTTTGAACATTCAGCCTGTCTTTTTACCTACCTACATACATACATACATCTCAGTAGAACCATGCATGCCATCTTGAGCTGCTTGGGGGAAAATGGGATATAAATGTAATTAGTTAATTATATATTTAAAACAACCCTAAAAGGTAGTCCAAAAAAATTAGCCTTCCATACTGCAGATGGAGGATTGAAATAAGAGAGAATGGCTTACTCAAGACCGTTTAATAGAATTGTAGAGTTGGAAGGGACCCCAAGAGTCATCTAGTCCAACCCACTGTGATGCAGGAATCTCAGCTAGAGCATCCATGGCAGATGGCCAACCAACCTCTGCTTAAAAACCTCCAAGGAAGGAGAGTCCACCACCTCTTGTGGGAGACCGTTCCACTGTCAAACATCTCTTACTGTCAGAAAGCTCTTCCTGATGTTTAGTCGGAATCTCCTTTCTTGTAACTTGAATCCAGCACCCAGCACAGGGAGGAAGAAGAAAGCCCACCCACTTGGTCGGAGAAGGAAGCTTAGGTGCTGGCAAGCCGGAAAGCACCACCTGTGATACACCAGCAGACCAAAACGCCATGGTGATCTGGCCCTCAAACTGGTTCTGGACGTTGTTTTGAGACATCACCCAGGCCCAATTCTTAGGGACCCATATACTTTTAAGATAAGGAGTCAGTAACACACTGCCTTCTTCTCTGGCTTGGCATCTGGGGGCCTTCAGGTGCTGCCCCTGTTCTGATGGGTAGAGCATTGACGTTTGAACTTCTGCCCTTCAGTTGCTTAGATTGGATAACTTAGATGGTCTGTTTTCGCTTCATCCATCCGTTGATATCTATCAGTCTGTCTCTGTATCCCACCTTTTCTTCAAGGAGCTGAAGATGGCATGCATGATTCCCACCCCCCTCTGTTTTACCCTCCAAACAATCTTGTGAGGTACGTTAGGGTGAGAGACAGAAGTTGGCCCATGGTCACCCAGTGATCTTCATGGATGAATAGGGATTTGTCCAGCAACTGTTCCACATTGGATCTCTCTAGATGTGCACTATAACTCACTCTCTCTCTCTATATATATATATGCACAATTGTGAAATATAACTTTATAATAACTGTTGCATATTATAATATGCAGTATTTGCAGTAAAAGCATAAAACGTACTTGCAGGGTTCTGCAAGGGTGAAATATAAAGTCTTTAAATAGAAATCTATCCTACCATTTAGTTGGACTGTAATTTTAAATGAATTAGGTAGGATTAATGGGTAGGATTTTTTTTTTTTTAAAAGGCTGTGATGACCCTGCTTCTTTGGTTGGTTGGTTTGCTTTTAATGGGATAATTATATTGCCACTCTCATTCAGAGACAGCTTTGTGTGTTGGGACATCACATTTTGTTGCCTTTAGAAGCTAAACGAGTGAGCTGGGCTTTCTGTGTCTGCAATATCTTTGTTATGACGCTTTGCTGCTATCCAGGGAAGTGGCAGGTTTTCAGTACCAGGCATTAATAGCAACAGATGCCTGGAGGGGAGAATAGCTGGCAGAAGGAGACCAGCTGTTTGGTGTGACAGACAAAGTTGTGACAGATCCTAGAGGTCACCTGTGATTTCTTCCTCTTCTCCTTATAAATATAAATGCAATATTTGTACCTGCGTACTGATATTTGTTTCTAGGCAGAGCCTAATGCCCTCTGTGATCTGTATATTCTGACACAAGGGTTTACGTGCAGGTAGAAATCCTTCACTGCATTTCAACACCCCCATCCTCTTGTATCTAAATTGATGTGCAGTTGGTGTAAGGAGACACTGTTTTGCCGTAGCTGAACCCTCTTGGGCAAGGACTGGATTTGGCTTGAGGACTTGATGAGCATGGAATATAGAGCTTTGAATGTGGAAATAAATCTCCCGTTACCCTTGTTAGCCTTTGATGACTTTGCGGTCTGGAGAATTGCTGCATGGTGGTTGTTATGCAATGGTTTCCATCTGTATTCCAGGCTCTTACAAAATGCTTAAGAGGAAGAAGCCCATTTTGAGCACAGCTGAGTGATCAGGTTGCTCCCAAGAGTCAAAATACACTGTAGGAATATTAATTTCGAAACCTCTATCCTAGTTACAGCTTTTGATGTTGTCCATTAACCAAACAGTCCAAGGGACATTCAAATAATCTGGATATCTGTATCCGTGCCGTTATTTGAAAATTCAATGGAGAGATTTGTAACCTCATATACTTTTACTCAGAAAAAGTACCAAAATTCAATTGCAATTACTTCCAATTGTTCACAGGATTGCACCCTTGGACTCTTTTTATCCTCTTTTAGAAACTCCGTACTCCAGTCAAATATGTGTCTCTTGATCTGTGCTGAAAATAAAAAGAGTAAAAAAGATTGGGTCATCTAGAGCGCCTTCTGATCCTAGGCATGCTTTCACCTCTTTACCCAGCACGAAATTAACTTAATGGTTGTGTTGCCCATCTAGCTTGGATGGCTTCTTAAAAGGATTAGACAAATGTGTGGAAGCTCTAGCTGTTGTTCCTTCTAACAGTGGTGGCTGACTGACTATTAATTTGGAAGCAAAGCAGAGTTGCCCAAAATAAGTTAGCCGTTTCTATAAACACGGGGGACTTCCTAGGACTGCAGACGTACACACATTTGCGAATTGAAAGAAGGAAGGGTGTTTTTTAAAAACCTGAAGGAACCAGCGAGCACCTGTGAACTTCCAAGCTGTAAGGAATGTGGAGATGTCACTTGGGGCGGGGGGGGGGGAGGAGGAAACTGGAGTGGTACAGTCTACTAGATATAGATATAGCAAGTACCCTAAAAGGGAATATTAGGGTTGAGGGCAGTTGTGCTGTGAGCTCAAAGGCTTCACTTCCTGCATATTACTGGGGCATTGCATGAGGAAGCTACCCAGAACCCTGCTGGTAGTGCTATATGGTTATAACATGCTAGGATTTGGGGCTGACACTCTCAAAACTGAGTCTTCTAATGCTGGGGTGCTGCCTTATACCAAGTCTATTATCCAACTATCTCAGTGTTGTCTGTTCTGACTGGCATTAGCTCTCCATGGTATTTCACCTCAGCTGCGTTTAGCCCAGCAGGGGAAAGTCTCATGTGCGAAAGAGAAAAGGTTGCTTTTTCCTTTCCCCCTCCCCTTTCTGACAGCTCCCCCCCAAAGAAAGCATGAACAGGACTACAAGGCTCCTTTTGTAGCCTGGTTGGAGTCCTCAAGAGAAATATTCCTCTTACAGAGTTGGGGATACATAGCAACATTTTTAAAAGCATTTTCTTGGACATGTAGGCATGCTGCTATGGGCACAGCCACACCACACATTTAAATGATAACAATTTACTGTAGTCTGTTGAAGCGCAGAGAGTTGTTAGGATTCCCCTATTCATCTCTTAGAGCTGCAATTCCCAGAGTTCCCTTGGAAGAGAGATTGATTGATAAGCCACTCTGAACTGTCACTCTCCGCCCCTTTAACCAACTCCAGCTTCCAGAATTTTTGGGCGGAAGCCATGACTGTCTAAAGTGTTCTCATAGTGCTTCAAAGGTGTGATGTGCATGTGGTCAAAGTAGTCGATTAATCCTGTGGCTCTGCATCTAGGATGAAAAAAACATCATCTTAAAATCATTTGTCGTATGGGTGGCAAAAACAGTTTTCTGGTTCAAAGCGGCCTTGTCTCCCCCTGCCTTCCTTCTCCCAGAGCTAATTAATTACAAATTACTTAATGGCTGTGGAAAGGCCAAGAGGCAGCTTTGTTTGTGCTAATTTGTCCCCAGTGATGGATTTCTAGCCTGTGGCAGGCAGCCAAGTTCTGGTTTAAAATAATTTTCCATGGAAAATGCATTGGGTTCTTCTTGCGTGCTCATTAGGCATCATGGACTTAAATAAACATCTCGTTTGCTGACAGCAAAACATTACTCCTGAGGTTGAAACCCTGACTGGTGTGCCGCAGCTGCTGAAGTCAGGGTACAAAAGTCATCTGCAGAAATAAAGGGGGGGAAAGGCAAGGAGGGAGTTGCAGTTTCTGTGAATAGAACATAGATATTTCCAGTCAGGGTGCTAATCTTGGTCTCCTGTCTGCGATATGCCATATTCTATTTGCAGGGAGAGGAAGGAAGATCAGGTACTTTGAGGGCTTAAACTTGGTACTTCAGATCTGGCCTGCCAAGGTAATGTGGAGCCAGAGTCCTCATCCAACCTAGAAGGGAATAGGGATCTACAGGGCTGGCCTCTCCAGTCTGACAGATGGTATTAAACCTTTAGGTTTGCCAGGCCTGGTATCAGTCACAGGAGTTTGGCTCTTGGCCCTTTCCTAGCTTGAGCCGCTGATCTTGGAGGCCCTGAGCACAGGCCTAGAGACGAATACATCTGGTGGCAGGTCCAGGCTAGGCCCTGACAGGAATGAGGAGGGCTAGAGCCGAAACGACAGCTGCTGCACCATCACAGATATACACAGAGTTTTGTCCCCTGTCACAACACAGAGATGTCAACCGAACTATCCCAGGTTGATAGGATCATAGAACTGTAGAGCTGGAAGGGACCACGAGGGTCATATAGTCTAATTATTATTATTATTATTATTATTATTATTATTATTATTATTATTTATTTATTTATTTATTTATATCCCGCCCTCCTCAGCCGAAGCCGGGCTCAGGGCGGCTAACAACAATAAAATAATACAACATTCTAAAATCATTTCATTAAAATTAATTCAACTCAAATTGATAGCAACCATTAGGCTAAAGTTCTGTGAAGATAGCCAAAGGAGGGAGTCAGGCTGTGCCCTGACCAAAGGCCTGGTGGAACAGCTCTGTCTTGCAGACCCTGTGGAAAGATGTCAAGTCCCGCAGGGCCCTAGTCTCTTGTGACAGAGCGTTCCACCAGATTGGAGCCACAGCCGAAAAAGCCCTGGCTCTAGTTGAGGCCAGCCTAACCTCTCTGGCCTGGGACCTTCAGGATGTTTTTGTTTGAAGACCGTAAGTTCCTCTGTGGGACATACCAGGAGAGGCGGCCCCGTAGATACGGCCAACTCCCTGCAATGCAGGAATTTTTTGCTCATTGTGGGGCTCGAACCTGTTAGCATTGTTCCAGTTGTAGTTGCTGCAATGCAAGCTTGGCTGTGGCTTTTCTTCCAACTTGTTAAACCCCAACAAATCCTGGTTTCTACTTGGTAGCAGCTTTGTGCTTATGCGTACTTTTCTTTCTTTTCCCTTTTGGCATTTGCTTTCTCTTGCATCTAGTAGGTTGATCCTCAACACCATGACATTCACACTCAAATGCAAGTGTGATGATTACACTAAGGACTTGTTTTCTGTGTGAATTTTGGCCACCTCCTGAGTTACGTAAAGAATAATAATAATAATAATAATAATAATAATAATAATAATTTATTATTTATACCCCGCCCATCTGGCTGGGCCTCCCCAGCCACTCTGGGCGGCTTCCATAAAAAGCAAAAATACAATAAAATATCACACGTTAAAAACTTCCCTGAACAGGGCTGCCTTAAGATGTCTTCTGAATGTCAGGCAGTTGTCTATCGCAGTGTTTCCCAACCTTTTTTGGGCAAAGGCACACTTGTTTCATGAAAAAAATCTCGAGGCACACCACCATTAGAAAATGTTTAAAAAATTAACTCTGTGCCTATATTGACTATATATACAGTGGTGCCCCGCAAGACGAATGCCTCGCAAGACTGAAAACCCGCAAGACGAAAGGGTTTTCCGTTTTTTGAGGCACTTCGCAAGATGAATTTCCCTATGGGCTTGCTTCGCAAGAAGAAAGCCTATAAGGAAATCTCCGGGGACCTCTTTTAAATGCTGGCGGTGGGGAGCAAAGCCTTCCCCCCCCCTCTGGCCTTCAGAAGAGGTCCAGGAAGGCCGGCGGGGGCCGAAAGGCTTTGCTCCCCACCGCCAGCATTTTAAAAGCAGTCCGGGATAGCAGGGAAGCGCTTCCCGCTATCCTGGACGGCTTTTGAAGGCAGGCGGGGGGAGCAAAGACTTTTGTTCCCCCGCCCGCCTTCAGAAGAGGTCCAGGACCTTCCAGGAGGTGAAAGTCTTTGCTCCCCCCGCCTGCCTTCCCGGGAGAGCGGAGAAACGCAGCGTGTTTCTCCGCTGTCCCGGACAGCTTTTGAAGGCAGGCAGAGGGGAGCAAAGACTTTCGCCCCCCGCCCGCGTTCAGGACCTCTTCTGAAGGCGGGCGGGGGGCAAAAGTCCTTGCTCCCCCCCGCCTGCCTTCCCGGGAGAGCGGAGAAAAGCAGCGTGTTTCTCCGCTGTCCTGGACGGCTTTTGAAGGCAGGCGGGGGGAGCAAAGACTTTCGCCCCCCGCCCGCCTTCAGAAGAGGTCCAGGACCTCTTCTGAAGGCGGGCGGGGGGTGAAAGTCTTTGCTCCCCCCGCCTGCCTTCCCGGGAGAGCGGAGAAACGCAGCGTGTTTCTCCGCTGTCCCGGACAGCTTTTGAAGGCAGGCAGAGGGGAGCAAAGACTTTCGCCCCCCCGCCCGCTTTCAGAAGAGGTCCAGGACCTCTTCTGAAGGCGGGCGGGGGGCAATAGTCCTTGCTCCCCCCCTGCCTGCCTTCCCGGGAGAGCGGAGAAAAGCAGCGTGTTTCTCCGCTGTCCTGGACGGCTTTTGAAGGCAGGCGGGGGGAGCAAAGACTTTCGCCCCCCGCCCGCCTTCAGAAGAGGTCCAGGACCTCTTCTGAAGGCAGGCGGGGGGCAAAAGTCTTTGCTCCCCCCTGCCTGCCTTCCCGGGAGAGCGTAGAAACGCAGCACGTTTCTCCTCTGTCCCGGACGGCTTTTGAAGGGGGGGGAGCAAAGACTTTCCGCTCTCCCGGGAAGGCAGGCACGGGGGAGCAAAGACCTTTGCCCCCCGCCCGCCTTCAGAAGAGGCCCTGGACCTCTTCTGAAGGCGGGCGGGGGGCGAAAGTCTTTGCTCCCCTCTGCCTGCCTTCAAAAGCTGTCCGGGACAGCGGAGAAACACGCTGCATTTCTCCGCTCTCCCGGGAAGGCAGGCAGGGGGGAGCAAAGACTTTCGCCCCCCGCCTGCCTTCAGAAGAGGTCCCGGACCTCTTCTGAAGGCGGGCGGGGGGCGAAAGTCTTTGCTCCCCCCGCCTGCCTTCAAAAGCCGTCCAGGACAGCGGAGAAACACGCTGCTTTTCTCCGCTCTCCCGGGAAGGCAGGCAGGGGGGGAGCAAGGACTTTCACCCCCCGCCAGCCTTCAGAAGAGGTCCTGGACCTCTTCTGAAGGCGGGCGGGGGGCAAAAGTCTTTGTCCCCCCTGCCTGCCTTCCCAGGGGCTTTTAAATCGCCGCGGGACAGCGGACAAGTCCTCCGCTGTCCCGGGGCGATTTTTAAATGCTGGCGGTGCACTTCTTGCAGCCGGGTCCCAGGCCCAAGCTGGGCGGGCGAAACCCCGACGGATGCCGGCCTGAGGCGTGCCTAACCCTGCCCCGCCGCAGGGTCGAGGCCTAGCCCTCCTCCAACTGCCCTGCTCCCCGTGCCCGTTTCCTCCGAGGTAAGTGGCTCCAGTGGAGCTGCCTCCCGCCGCGCGCGGACTGGGCGCCCCGGGAAGGCGCAGCGGCGCCCCGACCGCCCCTCTCCGCCTGCGCTCGCTCCTCAGCCGGGCCAGCGGAGCACCGCCTGCCCAGCGCCCGCCACCCAATCGCGCGTCCTGGTGGCGGGAGGAGGGGGCGGCGTCGGCGCCCGGAGCCTGTGAGCCGAGGCGATGTGGGCCGGGCCTAAGCGCTGCCTCTGCCGTCATTGCTGCTGCTGCTGCCGCCGCCGCCATAATGCTTGTTTGCTTTCAATGAGTGTGCCCTCCCACGGCACACCAGGCAACGTCTCGCGGCACACTAGTGTGCCGCGGAACACCGGTTGGGAAACACTGGTCTATCGCTTTGACATCTGCTGGAAGGGCGTTCCACAGGGCGGGCGCCACTACCGAGAAGGCCCTCTGCCTGGTTCCCTGTAGCTTTACTTTTCGCAATGAGGGAACCGCCAGAAGGCCCTCGGCGCTGGACCTCAGCGTCCGGGCAGAATGATGGGGGTGGAGACGCTCCTTCAGGTATACTGGACTGAGGCCTTTCAGGGAAGCCTCTTTGTTCAGCTTAAAAACTGAGCTGGTGTCCTGTTTTAAAGCTTCTTTCCACAGTTGAAAAAGTCCCCCTTTGTATCGTGTAGTCACAAACATTGCTTTTCTTATAATTGTTTTCATTTGGTGGGGAACAGAAAGCATGATGCTGTGCATTCTTGTATGCCAAGTGCCCTTAAGAATCCAGCTGTTAACGCTGTGAATGTTCTGTTTCTCTCAAGCTTGCAATCAGAAGGACAACACTCAGCAAAGCCTTCACACCTGTGCTGGTAGGAAGTGCTCTGAAGAACAAAGGTGTGCAGCCTCTGTTGGATGCTGTTCTGGAATACCTCCCAAACCCATCCGAAGTCCAGAACTACGCGATTTCCAACCAGGAGTAAGTATAGAAAGTGGAGGAAAACAGATCTAGTTTGCATAGGCCTTGTTTTTTTCTAAATTGAAGGAAAAAATTATATTTATTTATAATGTGGCCACTAAGTACCCTATGCTACGGTTGAAGATGAAAGGCAGTGATTTTGTAAGATAAAGCCCACTTTGTCTGAGGCAGGCTTTCGTCTCCTAAGCTGGTGGGTACACCTGTTTGGCCTGTAGGTGGCAGACACATCAAAAGCTGTAGGTCTTTTCTTGTTCTCATCCCCAGTGATTAATCAGGCATCTTTTAAAAAAGAAAGAACAGAAGGTGATATAATAGAGGCATTGTTGCTTGTGATGTGGATGCTCATTCCACTGTTGTCTCTAGTAAATGAGCGTTGCTGGCTTTTGTAGTCCTTTAAAATCCTGGAAACTTCAATTGATTAGAGGTGACACTAGACAAAAGAAATGGGCATGTGTCTATTAAACTACCTTCAGCTCTCTCTTATTATTATTATTATTTTAAAAACCCTTTTGGCTGTCTCTTCAGAATTCAATACTGCAAGATGCTGAGAGGCTGACTAAGATTTATTTATGTTTCGGTTAAAAAAACACACACTTCAAAAATAGAGAGTAAGTATATGCAGCAATTATAGGAAAGGAAAGGGAAATGACACTTGAAGGTGGGAACGGGGCAACATAACAGAAAACCTATAGTACCATGAATAAATTAAAAGGGAAAGCAGCGTCATTTACATTGTCATTCCATAGTGCAAAAACAAGGCCCCTTTCCCAATAAGTTTCTTTTCTTCATTATTACACATTGTGTTTCTCTCATATGTAAGCTAGAACATTAAGAGAGTTCACCAGATTTTCCTTACCCTGTTATGGGAATGTCTTTATTTTTCCGTTTTTGTGAAATACAGTTGTTTTGCTGTATGTTGGCGGTGCAGTAATCAGCTGTAAATCAGTATTAATGACCTCAGAATGAAGTTATCTAAAGGAGAATTTTAGAATTTCTCGGGAGATCATAGCTTGTACTTGTCCGTATAATATTTGGGTGCTTCTCTCCAGAAATGCATCGGGTTTTTTACAACTCCAAAAGATAGGTATTAAATCCGCCTTAACTCACTTACACCTACCTCCAGCAGTGCACATTTTGGCTAAAAATCAAGCCTAAGAATTCTTAGGAAGGAATTTGGTGAGTTCAGATTCTACAACAGACACCTTACCTGCACCTCCTTAGATGTGTGAATTGAGTAAGACTCCTGCCCAATTCCCCAATGTGGTGACCTGAGAGCTGACCCTTTGGGCTTTACTTTCATGTACCAGTTACTTGGAATCAGTTAGCCCATGTCGATCTGGCTGTGTGGGTTGAAAATGTGTCTCCAATTCCCCCTGGGAGCAACAGGACGGGATGACATGCAGTCACTCTCAGGGAGATTGCATGGCGGGTGGGGAAGCTGCTGGATCCAGGGGGACAATCATCATCATCATCAAACCTTTTATTGGCATCACATACAAACATCCAAAACAAATCAATACAGAATTACCACTTCCTCAGTGGCACAAAACATTTGCTAAAAGAAAGGAGGCAGAGCAGTCTGTCGTCACAGGGGACAATAATAATTTCACCCTTACACTCTTTCTGAGATCAAAGACATATTTTTATGCCCATCGCTTCCAGGGGGAATTGCAGAACTCTTTAAATCCATGCAGCAGGATTTAGAATACATTAGCTGCTCCAAGTGGCTAAAATCTGCAAAGGAAGAAAGGAGAGGCAGTGCTTCGACCCCCCTCTTAAATTTTCCTTTGGGGGAAAGATGAGGATACACACACAACCCATGTGGATTTTTAAGAGTTTTCCTTTAAAAACCTGCACGGAAACCAGGTAGGACTGATTTAACTGGTAAAGGTAAAGGTAAAGGTACCCCTGCCCGTACGGGCCAGTCGTGTCCGACTCTAGGGTTGTGCACCCATCTCACTTAAGAGGCCAGATTTAACTGGTAAACACATACAAAAAGGACATAAACCCAACTAAGGCTGTTCTTAGTTATAATTCTACATCTGCCATTGGTCTTCAGAGCCTGTTAAGGCTGCTCATTAGATCGTCCTTCAGAACAGATCCCCACAACAAGAACGGATTGGGAAGTACCATAGAAATATTGCATTTTAAACTTAACTTTTCTCTTCTTCAAGGGATTCCAAGGAAAAATCTATGATTTCGCTGAGCTCTGCCAGAGACGGTTCCTTGCCTTTTTTGGGCCTGGCATTTAAACTTGAGGTAGGTCTCCTCTGACAAAACTTTCTAACTAAGGGCAACTGAGCTGAAACTTGTTGGGACAGGGCTGCTAGGGGCCATTTGCTCTACCCCTCAGGATGTGTGTTGCGCTGATTCCCTCTGCTTCTCCTAAAGTTTTGTCTCCCTCGATTGACTGGCTGCTGTTTTCTGCCGCTTGCAGGCTGGGCGTTTTGGGCAGCTCACCTACGTGCGCGTTTACCAGGGGATGCTGAAGAAAGGCGATTCCATCTACAATACCAGGACTGGGAAGAAGGTCCGGGTACCAAGACTGGTCCGCATGCATGCAGACACGATGGAGGTGAATGTCGAGGCAAAACCCAGTCTGTGAGGCATTTCATTCCACTTCGATCCCTTTCCATTCAGTGAAGAAGATGTAAACAAAGGCAGGGGTTCCCAAACTGTGGCTCCTGGGCGAGTTTCAGTCAGGTGGTTCCTATCATGTCTGCATCAAAAACTCATATTGATCTTTAAATTGTATTTGTTCTTTTATTTCTTATGTTGTATTCTGTTGTGTAATGATTCAGATTCTATGGGATGCAAAGTGTAATGCAAGAAAATGCAATATAAGAAATAAAAGAAGCAATAGAAATACATCTGCAAAGCATACCATAGCAAGCACAGCATATTACTGTCTCTGCAACAAGTGGAATAGTCATCAAGTCATTTGCCAAGGCCACCTGCAATTTTCAAGTGGTCCATGAGGAAAAAAGGGTTTGTAGCTGCGCTACAACATTCTTTGTATGCAATCTGGGTCAAAGAGCAGGCATTTCTAGTTAAAGGTGTTTCAGTTCCTTGCCTGTGCGGTGGGATTTTATTTGCAGATAAATGCTGCTCCTAAAATTTGTTTCCTCTCCCAAAACATCTATATGGTTTTCAGTTGATACCCTGCTCGACTGTACAGTGCAATACTGTTGCCATCTCCTCCCTCAGTTTCGCCCTTGATCCTGAGGACACCTCTCTGTAGCTGCTTTCTCCCATGTCAATTGAGAAGAAGTATGAACAGCAGCATTTGATGCCTTATGTAGTGCAGGCAGACAGGATGTAGAAGATGGAGAGGTGGAGATACAGCTGCTGCTGTTCAGTGTCATCAAGAGCCCTTTTAAAGTTTCTGTTCCCACTGGGGAAGTAGTTAAAGAGCCCTTTGCCTGAGTCTCAGCTACCATGGGAGGGTGTAGCAAGAGCCCTTGCCACTGGCTCTCCAGCCTTCGCTCCTCCATTCAATATGTGGCCCTCTTTTGGAAAAACCAAACAGCTGCTGACCAAAGCTGCAAGCTCAGGAAGGCTTATATAGCAGGCACGTCCAACTTCCAAGAGACTGCAATCTACTCCCACTATCAATAAACTGGCAGTGATCTACCCATTGGGTTGACCAGAGTTGTTGAGCTTGTTTTGGGGAGGAATCACCAGAGTTGTTGAGCTTCTTGGGGGGAGGGTTCAGCAAGGGCGATAGACCACAGTCACCCCACGATCAACTGGTAGATCGCAATCGACCTGTTGAACATGCCTGTTATATAACAATTAACATTCTGCCATAACTGCTCCCCTATTTTATCCACCCCTTGCCCCGAGAACCCCTTTTCTTCGCAAACGAAAAATCGAAACATTCCCATGATGTTATAAAATGTCTGCCTGGGGAATCCCAAGTCGATTTCTTCACACCCAGTGAGCTTTTAAACACCATGGCCCTATAAAAACAGCTGGAAGTGGATGGCTGCCCACTGATCTTTCAACAGTAAGGCCAAAATGGGCCAGTCTTCAATTATTCTTAAGGGCTAAATTTGTCTCCAAGTTCATCTTAGTACAGTCTCAAAAGTTATCTTTCAAGTTGATAGTAAAAACGCTTTTAGTCAATTGGCTTTTGTCATACTGGCAATCAGTCGCCCCATCCTCTCTGGGAGCCACTCGTTCCTGATCCTAGTATTGCACTCTTCCTCATCTTTCTCTGGTTACTACTGTCTTGACATGTTGGCTAATCTAGCAGAAAGAATGTGATTACGGTATCTAACTCCTGACAGGTAGCTTTACCAGTCAGCGTGAGTCAGACTTTGCTGCTTAGCAGTGAGTTTTCAGGATCAGCATGGCATGATCCCATTTTACTGTCCCAGACAACAAATGGGCAGTGGCACTGTACACCAATTGCAGCTTTGGGGCTGTCTTCAAGCGAAGCCCTACACAGTGTACATTGCAGTAGTCCAGTCAGGAGCTTATCAAAAACCTAGACTATGGTAGCTATGGCTATAATTTGTCAGCCAGCTGGAACAAGGGCATAGGTACTCCTTGCCACTGAAACACTGAGAGCCTCTAGTGGCAGCTTGGAATCTAGGAGAACCCTGTTATAATCCGGGGTAGACTATGCATGCAGGTCTTACCACTGCTGTAGAATGGTTGCACTCTTGCCTAATACCATAAAAAGCACCTAGAATGCTATTTTTTGTTTTGTTTCTGCTAGGATGTGGAAGAAGTTTATGCAGGAGACATCTGTGCATTATTCGGCATCGACTGTGCTAGTGGGGATACATTTTCAGAAAAATGTAACACTGACCTTTCCATGGTAAGTTCCTCCTCTGAAGTGAACTGTGTGTTCTCTTTATATTTCTTAAAATCTCAATTCAGATGTTATTCCTTAATCTAAATATCCTCTGTACTAAAGAAACTTTCACAAAAAAAGGTTTTATTTTGAGTCTGCTTTTACAGCTATTACAATTTTTTGTTAAAAAAACCTACAAGTATAATCAGTTTATTCTAATATAAGTTCTGCATTCTGTTGAAATGAATGAGCATGATCAGAAATGTATCACCCAGCCCTTCTATGAAGAGTACAGCACAATTCAGATGTAGCAATCTCAATTTATTAAGATGAGAGCTATGCCCGCTCATGCTTCCTTCTCTCCTCCCTTCTCATAAATGCCATAATGACAAAATTCTGATTTATCCATAGCATCCAAACAGGGAAACTGACTACAAACCAGGGTCTGATCCCTTATTAGGAAACTTTTATTTTAACAAACCCCATAAATTTTGAGTCCTAGAAAGAAAGAGGAAGGCTGCCTGTGAGTTTGAGTGTTAAAAGTAAAGATAATTATCTGGAAAGATAATTTTCAAGTGTTTTTATATTAACAAATGGTTCTTTGGTTTCTGTGTTCTGTTCCCTTTCATAGGAATCTATTCATGTCCCTGATCCTGTCATTTCAGTGGCAATGAAGCCATCAAACAAGGTAGGCATCGGAAGTCCAAACAAGGGTGAATAGTAAAAGTTATCTGGAAGGAATGTTGTGATCTGATTTTTCTTGGAGGAAAATGGTGATGTTTCTGTTGCATTTGGTTCTTGTGTTCGGGAGAAGCTGAGCCTTTGGTGTGGTGGTTCTCCTGCTGCTGAGTTCCAATAGGCTTGATACCCTGGCAATTATGTGTGATCAATCCTAGTTGTGTATTTACTTATCAATGCAGTACTGAGTGGAGCAGTCTCAAGTTTGTGATGCTCTGAAGCCAACACGTTCCATTGATACCCTACAGTTTATAGAAACCATCTAGCTCCATTTTTTAATGGGAATTTGTCCTGTAACCCCAGCACTTTTGACTATCTTGTTATACTCAGTGATGCGAAAGACATTAATTTACCCTTGTTTATTTCCCCGCCCCCCTCTAGAATGACTTGGATAAGTTTTCAAAAGGCATTAACCGCTTCACGAGGGAAGACCCCACTTTCAGAGTTCATTTTGACAGCGAGAGCAAAGAGACCATTGTTTCAGGAATGGGAGAACTGCACCTGGAAATCTATGCACAGGTGATTGTTACAAGATTGCACTGGTCAAGTGTGCTACCGAGTCTCACTTGGCAAAAGTATTTATTTAATTCAGCATTTATAGTTTAGTTGTGCTCCCCAGCTTCATATCTGGCTATGTATAAATTATACAGTGCCGGTTGTAATTCTTCAGCTGGGTCTGTGCTAACAATTTTTTGTGGTTCTCGCTCATGAAGTATATATATAGAAGGTCAGAAATTTTGCATATGTACAGGATGTGGACCAAAAAATTACTCAAAAAACCCCAAATCTGCTCTGGGTGGGTGGACTTCTGTCTGGTCCAGATATAAGAAGCTCTAATTAACTAGAGAGATACTACAGATGGACATTTTCCCAGTGATTGTAGGTAGCATTCAGGAATAATTAGGTGAGATCATGCTAAGCGCTACCCATTTGGCAACACATTTTAATCAGTTTGTTGTTTTTTTGGTGCTGTTTCTACCTAGAGAATGGAAAGAGAATATGGTTGTCCTTGTGAGACCGGGAAGCCTAAAGTAGCGTTCAGAGAGAGCATTGTGGCAACTGTACCGTAAGTGTTCACTCTGGCATGTGAGAGGCACCACACCGAGGCCAGGAAATAATTTGCATTGGTCCTTATACATGTAGGGGTTTCTGAACCTGCGTAAGCCTATTTTATAGCCCTTCCTCTAGCTGTACGAAGTTGTTTTAAAGACATCTGAACAACCTCTAATACAGTGGTACCTTGGTTCTCAAACTTAATCTGTTTCGGGCATCCATCCATTTCAACTGTGAAATGCATTTCAATCCATGAAAACCAAGCTGTGGCTTCCGAATGGCTGCAGGAGCTTCCAGCACTCAGTTGGAAGCCGTGTTGGACATTCGGCTTCCAAAAAACGTTCACAAACCAGAACACTGGTTTGCCAATTTGTTTGGCAACTCAGCCGTTCGGGAACCAAGGTACCCCTGTAGTAGGGTCAAAGTTGTGGCCACTAATCCTGTGCCGCACGTTTTGGCTGACGGCTATTCCGTGTGACTTTAACTCCATGCTGTGGGTTCCATAAAACTTGCATGTGCCAAGGAATAATCTCCTGTGGATTACAAAAAAGAAAAAAGCCCAAACGTTAGAACAGCCAGGGTATTAGAGAAACCAAGGAGCAGCATTGTTATCTCTGCATATCTGGAAAATCACATTCTTTTCCTATCTAGTAACTTCGGGCCAGGTCACATTTCATTCCTCCTCCTTTTTCCAACTCTGAAATTCTTAACAAAGTGCAGTGACTCTCATATAGCAAGGTAATCAAGAATGTGGATGGCAGGAAAAGGAGATAATTGTTTCACTGAAATATTGCCAGGTAGTTCCCCTGCACCTTACTGTTTCATGCAGTGTTGTTTCAAGGCTGACTTTTCAAACCTGTAATATAGGCATGCTCTTTGCCCAATTCATGCACATAGGGAACCATGCAACCAGAAGTGTTCAATAGACAGCAGCCTCACTAGATCACCATCCACAAATTTTGTTCTCATGATACTTGGGAATAAGGTTTATATCAGAGGTCGGCAACCTTATCTGAGGATGGGCCGGTTGACACTCTGTCCATTGGAGGATGGGCTGGAGCGTGTGTACATGCACGCTCTTCCAGGTTGGAGGAACACCGTTGCGCATGTGCACAGGCGCCATCAACCCGGAAGTTGGTGCCCGCACCACGCTGGTAAGAGCTGGTGGCAGGGGGCAGCAGGGGTCGCCATGAGCCGGTTAGACAAGCCTTGTGGGCCGCTACCGGCCCATGGGCCTTTGGTTGCCAACCCCTGGTTTATATCCTCCTGTGGACTTCCTTTGTACTTCTGGCATTCTTATATAACCATTCTGGTTCCTGCACCTTAATCTAAATGAGAGAAGCTGGGGTGGGTAGGAGGGGGAGACACAAGATATGCAATACAAGGCATTTGTAGTACATAAGGGGTGTCACTAGATGAAAAGTGATTTGTGTGCAGGTATGTACAATTGCAATGTGGTGGATCAACAAGTTTACATATCTGATGTCAGATTGGCTAATATTTGCCTTCCTGTGTAGCATGCGCTTTTGCGTAGTTGGGGGATCTAGAATGATTTGCTGAATAGGCACCCACCCACGAGATGGACGTGGGCATTTTGTTTACTCCTGTTCTCTACTTATGGCACAGTTGGGGTTAATCTGGGAGGGGTCACGGTTTGAATCCAAAGCCTTCCTCTGACAGAAGGAGCCTTCTAATGACAGAACCTCTGGGTGGAATTTCTGCTTGCTATATTGAACAATCTCCCCTCTTCTCCCCCGTGTGCTGTTTTGAGGGTTCGGACTGCCTAGAGCTGATTTTTCTTGTAGTGCTCAGCTAGTAAAGTTAGGAAAACACAGCTAAAGGGACAGGGCGCTTCAAGCTAGGATATAGTCAGGGCTGTGTGTGTTTGTGTCCTCTGCACATTAAATAAATAAATGCATACTGTAATCTAGGTAAGTAGGGTTGGTTAATCGGCTAGGGTGGAGGTGGACACAGCCTAGCCTTATCCTCTGCCTTTAGTGGAAGGCTGGCTTGTAGAATTCGGGAAGTGAAGCTTTCATGGTAGGAGTGAACTGATGCTAATTACTGCAGATCAGATGGCTGGCGAATAGAAACCTGTATCAGTGGGACAAAAGTTGCAACCTTAACAGGCAACGCAAATTCTGCACCATGCATTCTGTGACCCGTATAGTTTATGAACATTTGCTTTTAAAAAATCTCATTTGGTGGAATCCTGCACTTTTGCAAAGTCTGCTTATAGAATTGTAGAGTGGGAAGGGACCCCAAGGGTCATCTAGTCCAAAAATCCCCTGCAAACCCCTTTGCCCAATGGGTCTATTCCTTACCTCTGGAAATCTAACTTCTGAGAGTGCAGCAGGCACTGACAACACCCTTCCAGTCTTATATTTGTGGCCAGAAGTATCTTGAGCTTGAGTCTGTGTGTGCATTTGTGTTTTAAATGAATACAGATTCTGAGAAAGGTAAATCCTGTTGCTCCATATCATGGGTCTTAGTCCTGGTTCTGAAGCAGTGCCGAGACCTGTGCCTAACCATGAAGGTTGGCAGTGCCTTGCTTTTCAGACTGTCTCTATCCCTTGCTCTGCTGTACTCTGCAGACTGCACAGGAGGCTCTTAGTAAAGCCTAGGGATACCCGATGTCGTGACCTCCCAGGTATTGTTCATCTACAAGTGCCATCATCCATGGGAGTTGGGAGTCCCATATTAAATGCAGGGCCCTCCATTGGCTATCCTGGTACAAGCCTGTGAAGAGCTTTGGGGCCCTTGAGTTGCTCCTTCCTGTCCTACCAGCCTGATCCTGTAGTAATCACTGTTCCAGGATTGCTTTTTGCAGGAAAGGTCCTCTTTTCTCCCCCCGCCCTTTCCTTTATTTGCTTTACAATTCTGTTACTTACCTGGGAGACAATATCATGGATCAGAACCACATAGGAAAATTCCAGGTAATCATCACTCCTTTTCTGCAACCAACAAAAGAGGGGAAAACCATACCCTGACTTTAGTAAGTACGGCTGCCACCCATGTACAGCTAGCCACTTTCAAATGTTGTTCAGTGAGCGTGGAAACACTGAAGAACTTGAACTACCAGGAGGGAACTAGGTTTCCTTCCTTGCTTCCCTTTAACATCCAGAAGGCAAAGACCCATCATTTAAAACTCTGCCGTTCCTTAATTCTGAAAAGGGATTCTATTCTTATAAGAAGGAATGCTCTCGTTTCCATAAACAATTTAATGGGTTTAGAACTGACTCATTGCTTGTTTTTGTCTTAGTATTAAATCACTATGGAGACACTATGGTGTACTTCTGGGTTCTTCTGACCTGAAATCCTTTAGGGCTTGGTCAGGAGAACTGGACAGAAGAGTTTCCCTTTAAAGAGGAAGTAAAAGGGGGGGGGGATTCTGTGGTTTTACATATCAGGATATAATAACAGCAGGCCTTAAAATTAGGTAAATACAACTTCAGAGGAACAACCACACTTGACATATTATTATATTACACCATGTCCTGATTTATTTAACAAAAATTAAGCCAAAATGGAGAAGCAGGGTATAAATCATTCTTATTAAGAATATGTCAGACTTTCTTAGGCAAGTACAGTGGTGCCTCGCAAGACAAAAATAATCCGTTCCGCGATTCTCTTCGTCTAGCGGTTTTTTCGTCTTGCAAAGCAAGCCCATTGACAGCTTAGCGGATTAGCACTATTAGCGGTCTAGACTCCCCTCTTTGATCCATTCACTTACCACTTGCTTGACACTTTGCACTTTTGCCATTTTGTACCAAGTGTCTTCTGTCGAATTCTGCCATATTACGTAACCACAGGCAACCCAGGCTAAGTGCCGAACAGGCTTCATTTCTTCAGAGACATTTCCAAAATTGTCTGGCAACAGAAACAAATAGCTTGAATCGAACTGGGAATGTATTAAGCAAGTATAGTTTTTTAAAAAAAAGTAATTCCGCCCAAAAAAAGTTCATTAAAGGTGTCTCAACTTTGCACAATCTGAATACTCCACCTTTCATCCAGAACTTGGATTTCTGTTTGGCAACCAGTGGCAGGAAAAAAGGCAGAGCTATGTTTGGGAATATAGTGCGGGTGGCGCTGTGGGTAAAACCTCAGCGCCTAGGACTTGCCGATCGTATGGTCGACGGTTCGAATCCCCGCGGCGGGGTGAGCTCCCGTCGTTCGGTCCCAGCGCCTGCCAACCTAGCAGTTCGAAAGCACCCCCGGGTGCAAGTAGATAAATAGGGACCGCTTACCAGCGGGAAGGTAAACGGCGTTCCGTGTGCTGCGCTGGCTCACCAGATGCAGCTTATCACGCTGGCCACGTGACCCGGAAGTGTCTGCGGACAGCGCTGGCTCCCGGCCTCTAGAGTGAGATGAGCGCACAACCCTAGAGTCTGGCAAGACTGGCCCGTACGGGCAGGGGTACCTTTACCTTTTACCTATGTTTGGGAATAACAGGACTGTGTGAGTTGGCCCATCCTGACTAGGAACCATGGGCAAGGGACTCATAGCTGCAGAAGGCATGCATACATTTGTTGGAAATACAGGCATACCTCGGGTTACAGACGCTTCAGGTTGGGTTTTTTTGGGTTACGGACCTGCTGAAACCCGGAAGTACCGGAACAGGTTACTTCTGGGTTTCAGTGGTTGCGCATGCACAGAAGCACTAAATCACGTTTTGCACATGCGCAGAAACACCAAATCGCAACCCATGCGTCCGCAGATGCGCTGCTGCAGGTTGCAAACACATTCGCAACCCGAGCGTCCACTGTATGTGGGTCCCGCAAACCTGTTACCGTATTTGTGGCTATAGAGATACTACACCTGCTTTATTGAAAATGAAAGCGGTGGCTCTCCAAATTCTGCACCAGAGATCTGTTGCACACACTAAATGTACTATAACACTGCTCTGTGTAGTTTGCTACTTGTTGCAGACACATTCCAGTCTCCGGCTGATCAGCTTGCTTGACCATCTCAAGTCACCCATTTACATGGCAACGAGCTGTATTTCTGAGAACTTTATTTGTAATCTGATACAGTAGCTGAATCCCACGAGTGGTCATTCCGCTTTTACATTGTTTAAGATCTAGTTGCCGTTGCTTTAAAGCAGGGGCAACCAACATAGGAACTTCAGCTGGTCTACCAAGACTTTTTGTCTTGGCCCTTTGCTGCTTTCATCGTAAGTGGGACTGGAGTAAAGAACTGGTCCTTGAGCCCCATTTTCTTTGCCTGTACCTTAACTAAAGAAAAGCTGTGGGACATGTATTCAAGCATCCACTCCCTCCTAATAGCATGAGTGGCAACCAAAATGGAGTTACTGAGAAACAAAGAAAACAACAGCATGCTCAGGGAACAAAAAACCCTTTTCAAAAGGGAGCAAAAAATCACAGTGGCCTAATGTCTGAGCATACTCCATACATAATGTTGGGGGGGGGGGTAGAGGAAACGGCTGGATGGAATTCGAAACTGAAGCATGCCTGTTAGGAGGGAGGAGAAGCTGCAACATTTTGTTGCAGGCAACATTTACCAATTACTTCAAAACCTTAAGTTCAACACTGACACCTCATTCATAAAGGTAATTTCAAGTTGCATTTTTTTTTTTTTAAATTTAACCTGGAAGATTTTGTGCCTCTAATAGGTCTGGCAGGTTCTTGAGTCTGTTGTAAAACTTGTTGTCTGCTTCCTCTGTATTTGTCCCGAACTCCCCTTCCACTGTATAATGCACTTCGGGAGCAACATGTGGGTCGCCGTGATGATACAGGATTTCAGCGGTGCAGTTCACAGGACTGCCCTGTTGGAGAAATAATCGGACAAGTTTAAAAACTTCATTGGAAGGAGCTTGCTATTCTAATGATAAACACATTTTGCTTCGCCCTTGTTTACCAATATCACCTAACCAAAATAGCCATCATTACTGTTAGAATATCCATATCCTTCTCTTACCTAAATCCTTGCTCAGAATAATTGTATATTGCTCTCTATTCAAGGGAAGTGTTATGTGTATTATCTCTCTTCCCCTTTTCTTCAGTTGCTCTGCTATTGAACATTGCATCTCCCCCTGTTGTGGCATCATCCTATAGTGCAGGGGTAGGGAACTTCAGGCATAGATCTTTCTGTTTTGCCATCAGAACTCTCCTTGGGCAGCACCTCTCATCTTGCTTAAACCCGCCCCCCGCCCCCGAAAAAAAGTGTTTTTGCCTTGCTCAAATGTGTCTTTGAACTCTGATAATGCCTCTTGATTGTCTGAACAGAGAGGGCTGTATGTGAGTTTGTGTTGAAACTTGCCTAATATACAGGGGTAAAATTTGCATTCATTGCTCCACCCACTTTTGCATGTGGCCCTCAGAAGGTTACCCAGGAGGGATTGCGGCCCTTGGGGCGAAAAAGGTTCCCCACTCCTGCTGCGATGGGTGATTTGAGCTGAGGTGCTGTCTGCTCCTTGGTGATGTGAAGCGTTAGGCAAAAACAGCAGGAGCCTTTGCTTAGATATTCCGTCAGAGGGTACCAGATCCATTAGGTCAGGTACCAATTTTTTTAAGGGTTAAAATAAATTCTGAAATTTTACATTCTAGAAGCAATGAATGCTTTTGCTACAAATAAGTGGCTTGCATGCAGTTCCTTATTGTAATGTGGTCGTGGGGCTCCCATGTTGGCAGGGTGGTCCTTAAGGTCTCTTCCAAGTCTGTACATCACTTGATTTCTTACCCCTTTGAAGACTGATGTGACACATGATGACACATGTTTGTAATGGCTGATTCATACATGCAGAGTGATGAATATGAATCTCTAAACCAGCAATAGTCTCAGATTTTCATTTTGAGGTGATAACCCAAAGTTCTGCCAGGAACCTGTTCTGCTTTTTCTTGCGTGTTGCATGAACGTTTTAGGCTCCTGGCAGCATCTTGATAAATGAATTTAGGACCAGGGTGCCCAGGAGGCCTAAGAATGTGGTGCTGTCGACTTGTCCTAGAACCAGCCCTCAGCTTTTTGAAGTGGTTTCCAGGTGGTTCATGGCTAGAGAAATCTCATTCAAGAATCATACAGGCAGTGATACAGTCTACTCTGTACCCTCTTGAGGTTTGCCATAAATGAATCCCAACTAACAACAAACAAAGGAGCAGGACTTACTTTCTGAAGTTCTTCTTCCATTGCAAACTTCAGGCGATATTTGTGCCCAACACCTGGAATTTCCTGAATTACAAAGAGAGTACATGTTGTTTATCTTACTTAGACTTCAGAGGACTTGCCAGGGACCCTAACAATATGAGGGTATTCTTTATGTATTCAGTATCCGTATCAAAAACAAACAGTTAACTTGTTGTGGAAGGTATTTTTTTTAAAGGCCAAGCATGTTTAAATCCCATTGATCTCAGTAGGTAAGCTTAACACTCCCTTGCTGAAATCAGCAAGGTGTAAAAAAATGCTTAACTTTAGCTAGTGCCCAGTGTTTAAAAGCAGTGTCCGGCTGCCTCGAAGTACCCCATTATTTAGAACATTTGCTGAGATGAAAGGTGGATAAAAAGCACCGTTATACTTTGGAACGGATGTAACATGCTTAGGACGCGTTGAGAATTCTTGTATTGCAGCTAAGCGTCCAAAAGACACTTCTGGGGCATTTTCTAGCAGCTACGATTTGGGGTGGGGTTCTGCAGGTGTGTGCCTGTTTCGGAAAGGTTAGCGCTCTTATTTGTGGACAGCAAACAGTTGCCAGGATCAACCAGGCTTTCTATTTGTTTTTATTGCAACTGGTTCTGCAACTTATCCCTATAATGCAGCAGTGATAGATTCTAACCCCCCCCTCCGCCCATGGGAGACTGGCATTAGAGGCAAGCCTGGAACAAGAAGGGTTAAGGCAACGAGTTTACTCCGCCTTGAATAGGCGAGATAACTCTGTGGACTTCGTTTTTTTACCGATCGATGGGGCAGGTGCTTTGCCGCTGCTGGACCACGTGGCGCACAAAGGGAGGAGAAAGCTATAGCAACAACTGTTGTCGTTGCCGATCATGGCGATCGCTTGGGGCGCAGCCCCTGGTCTCTTTGTGCGCCTTGTTGAAAAGAAAAGTGTCGCTTCTCGCGGGCCAGGATGAGCCCCGCTCGCCTGGATTAAAAAGTAGCAGAGCTGGGGAAGAGGGTGTTGTGCGCGCGCTTGCTCCCTCTGCAGTGATTGGCGTCTTCAGCCTCGAACCCTTTTAGGAATCGAGCTTTGCAGAGAAGTTGCTCAGAGGAGGAGAAAGCGGCGGAGACTCTGCAAGCGCCTTTTTATTTAGGCGCCCAGATGCTTTGCAGATGGACTTGCAAGCAGCTCCCGCCACGTTAGACGGGCCTTTCTTCCAAGTTAAATCTGGGGAGCGCGACTTTTGCTGCAGCCTTTTGCAGCAGCGAAACCAAGAAAGAGCCCTGCGGTAGCATTTAGGGTGCCATAGGTTTGCTGGGTGTGTGTTTTTGTTTCCCAGGGAAGCGTGCGCGCTGGAAAGCAGCGCCTCTGCGCCCGCGCCTTCCCGGCCCCGCTTACCTCTCGGCTGGCTTGGCGCACTTCCCGCACGCCGAAGATCTTGCTGGGGCTGCCGTGCTGGTAGTTGATGTAGTTCTCGACCACGCCGGCGGCTCGCGTGGCCGGGTAGTGCGACGGGGGGATCTCCATGGGGCCGGCTCCGGGGCGCGCGGAGGCTCGCTCGGAGAGGCCTCGGCGCCGCTCGCTCCTCCCTGGCGGAGCGGGAAGGGGGGCCCGGCGGCGGGGCTGGGCCTGGGCCTGGGCGGTGGCTGCAGCAGCAGCAGCGGCCGCCGCGCACAATGGGGTTTCTTGCGCCGCCGGCGGGAGAGAACCAGGAAGCGGCGGCGGCAGGAGGAGGAGGAGGAAGAGGGCGAGCCGAGCGGGGGCTGCTGGGGCGCAGAGGCGCAAGATCTGCCCGCCCGGGCTCCACATCTGGGCCGGGGGTGGATCCTGCGCGGCGAAGCTAGAAGGAAGAGAGTCGAGATGGGGGCGCTTGGAAATGAACCATTAGGTCAAAATTCCAAAGATCCGTGTATATATCGGGCCGCTCAGGACAAACAGGACGATCTGTGCATGTTTACTTGGGAGTTCATGGGATTCCCGGGACCGCAGCCAAGGGATTTTGGCAGAGGTCGAGAATGACGTCCGAATAAAACCCCGCTGAAATCAGGAGGATCGTTCGTAATTGCGCAGCTTCAAAAACGCGATGCTTCCCAGGGAGCAAGTAGGTGTGTTTAGGACTGGGATGAAGGTGATTTACTCCAAAAGCTTGCAGCCTGCTTCTTCCGATGCCGTATGGAGCATCACCATCCCTTTTTGTGCCTCTAGATGGCTTCCCGTCTGGAATATGAACTCGGCAGCCGAAGTGTTCTGAAATAAGAAATAGCCATAGAGTTTGGGGCAGCTGTGGGGTGAGAGGCTTAAAAAGCAAACAAACTAGGTTTATTAATCTTTGTAAGAATACAAAAGGAACACAATTCTTCAGCCCTGTAAAGAGTTAATTACAAAGGAAGCTGGAGAACCAATATAAGAAAAATAATGATATTAAGTAGCAGACTAAAATACAGTGGTACCTCGGGTTACAGACGCTTCAGGTTACAGACTCTGCTAACCCAGAAATAGTACCTCAGGTTAAGAACTTTGCTTCAAGATGAGAACAGAAATCGTGCTCCGGCGGCGCAGCAGCAGCAGGAGGCCCCATTAGCTAAAGTGGTGCTTCAGGTTATGAACAGTTTCAGGTTAAGAACAGACCCCCAGAACGAATTAAGTACTTAACCCGAGGTACCAATGTACTGGACAGTTTATTTCTCTATTCCTACCATGGAAGGCGGGGATGCGGGTGGTGCTGTGGGTTAAACTACAGAGCCTAGGACTTGCCGATCAGAAGGTCGGCGGTTCGAATCCCTGCGATGGGGTGAGCTCCCGTTGCTCAGTCCCTGCTCCTGCCGATCTAGCAGTTCGAAAGCACATCAAAGTGCAAGTAGATAAATAGGTACCACTCTGGCGGGAAGGCAAACAGCGTTTCCGTGCACTGCTCTGGTTTGTCAGAAGCGGCTTAGTCATGCCAGCCACATGATCTGGAAGCTGTATGCCGGCTCCCTCGGCCAATAAAGCGAGATGAGCGCCGCAACCCCAGAGTTGGCTACAACTGGACCTAATGGTCAGGGGTCCCTTTATCTTTACCTTACCATGGAAGGCTTTACAAAACTAAATAAATACATCACACACCACTGTAGTTTGAAAGAACATGAACTTTGGGCTTTGTTTTTTCCCTTTTTGGGGGGCGGAAGAGGACATTGCTGCCAAATTGCTACAGTGATAAAGTCCTGAACTTCTGCTGTGTTTCCTATAAAGGGCTGTTGTTGTTACCACTGGAAGTAGAAAAGGTTGAGCTGTCAAAAATAACCAGCAAATGCAGTCTGCACACAAAGGAACTAGTTTAGTACTTTCTATTTGTTTTTTATATACAATGGTACCTTGGGTTGCAAACGCTTCGGGTTACAAACTCCGCTAACCTGGAAGTAGTTTCTCTGAGTTGCGAACTTTGCCCCAGGATGGGAACAGAAATCGTGCGCTGGCGGCACGGCAGCAGCGGGAGGCCCATTAGTGAAAGCGCGCCTCAGGTTAAGAACGGTTTTGGGTTAAGAACAGACCTCTGGAACAAGTTGAGTTTGTAGCCTGAGGCACCACTGTATATAGGTCAGGCCACCCCACCCCATAGAGTTCTTTGAGCAGCCAAGAAAATCATACAAATATGCAACAATACAATAAAAAATTCTGGAAAGTTAAATGCAGCATTATCATCTCATTTTCAACAGTGAACAGATGCTGATCCTGATTAGCAATCATTTTTGTTTTAGCTGCTGGCCCTAGCCAATAGGACATATTTGCAGTGCAATCTTAACCATGTCTATTCAGAAATAAATCCCATTTACTTCAACAGGGCTTATTCCCAGATAAATGGGGTTAGGATTGCAGCTTTACTAGGACATAATGGAGACGGTCTGGCAGCACCACTCAGGGCTCATAGAAAATGCACTCCTCTGTTACTCTCACACAGGAGGGAGCGATGCTGATAGCAAGAGGGTGCCTACTAAAATATGTGCATGCCTCATTGGAAACAACCACAAATAAGGTTTTCTTCCCACAACTATTCTTTATTTCAGGATGAAGTCTGCATAAATTAGCATAAATTAATACTCATTTGACTAACTAAGGTACAAAAACACACTTCAGCCAAAACACCTCATTTGCGGTGACAGCAAAGTGGGAGAGGGCACTCAGTCCCAGCTGTTTGGATGTTCCAGAGGTCAGCCAGGGCTTCAAAAGAAGCGCCAATCATATCAGCTGGAAAATTGCTTGTGTCCCCTTCACTCGATGCCAAGAAAGGGGTACCAGTGTGGTGTAGTGGTTAAGAGCGGTGGACTCGTAATCTGGTGAACCGGGTTCGCGTCTCCGCTCCTCCACATGCAGCTGCTGGGTGACCTTGGGCTAGTCACACTTCTCTGAAGTCTCAGCCTCACTCACCTCACAGAGTGTTGTGGGGGAGGAAGGGAAAAGAGATTGTTAGCCACTTTGAGACTCCTTAGGGCAGTGATAAAGTGGGATATCAAATCTCCTCTTCTTCTTCTTCTTCTTCTTCTTCTTCTTCTTCTTCTTCTTCTTCTTCTTCCTTTCATATCTTTGGCTGTCACCTGCAGCAGCAAAGTGTTCTGGGCTGGCCTTCCTCTCAAGACTCCTTTCTAAAATGCAGTGGAACTTGGAGACTGAGCATTCGACTGGCCCAGAGAGTAATAAGATGCATCCTGTCCCAATAAGATGCATGTTCCTGTGCCAAATCGGAGTGCAGAGGGACTGATTTTAGGCAGGCTGAGTCACCATGGCAGTGTAAGGCCCTTTGCTTTGAAGAGCAGAGACATGTGGACTGGCCACTTACTCTGCATGCCAATTCCAACTTGTGCTAGGTATCGAACAGGGGAAATGTCAGTATGAACAGGACTCTCGCATGGAGCCTCCCAGTTGCTGCTTCCATATCTGGAGAGGCTCCAAAAAAGACCACCATGGAAATGGTCTGGTTATAGAGGGAGGAGGAATCTTTCTCAACCCAAGGTCTACACTCCCTTCTGGGTCAGCCTTCCAGGGGGTTCACATGCCAGTGCGGGCAAAATAATGAATATGAATTTTGCAATAATAATTAATAATTATTATTTATTATTTGTACCCTGCCCATCTGGCTGGGTTTCCCCAGCCACTCTGGGCGGCTTCCACAAAGACCAAAAATACACTAATATGTCACACATTAAAAACTTCCCTAAACAGGGCTGCCTTAAGATGTCTTCTGAATGTCAGGTAGTTGTTTATCTCTTTGACATCTGATGGGAGGGCGTTCCACAGGGTGGGCGCCACTACCGAGAAGGCCCTCTGCCTGGTGGCCTGTAACCTCGCAGTGAGGGAACAACCAGAAGGCCCTCGGCGCTGGACCTCAGCGTCTGGGCAGAACGATGGGGGTGGAGACACTCCTTCAGGTATACTGGGCCGAGGCCATTTAGGGCTATAGTACTGTATGCTAGTTTCGATATACACTTGCAGACCTGATCTTTCCGCCTTTGAGGCAGGCAAGCAAGAAGCATTACCAGAGTTCCAAGGACACATTCCAGCCAGGCACAAACGCTCAAGGGAGGTGTGAAGCAAGGCCAATGACACATGTGGCCTGGGGAGTGTTGTGGAGGAGGAGACAGGGCTGGGGTTTCTCATCCCTTCTGTAGAAGCTTGTTTGGGTTGTGGTTCTTCCATAAAGTCCTCTACAAGAGATTATATGGGGACGGGGAAGTTCTGGCCATTTGTTAGGTTTGAGCCAGCACCCAGGTGAGAACGTTGTGTGCTTTCCTGTAGATCTAAAGACCAGGATTTGAGCTATGCATGTGTGCTGAGCAAAATGAATAGGCATTGCTTCCCTTCTTTTCTTTTTGCTGAGTTTATGTCTTTTCACAGGTTCGACTTCACTCATAAAAGGCAGTCTGGTGGAGCAGGCCAGTATGGCAAAGTGATAGGCTATTTAGAGCCACTGGAGGAAGAAGACTACACCAAGGTGGAATTCGTTGACAAGACAGTCGGAACGAATATCCCAAAGCAGTTTGTGCCAGCCATTGAAAAGGTGAGGTCTGCCTCACCCCCCTCCCCAGTCAATGCAGTTTTGACAGGATCACAAGCTGGTGATGGGCATCTTCTCAAGCAACAGGTTGGCTGTGAAGCCAAATGAGATCCAAGCAGGAAAATGGTAAAAAACAAGACACAAGGGAATGAAAACAAGAATTCAAAAGTACACACACAGGCATCCACACACCAGAAAATCTTGCTAGGTAATAAAAGAGCAGAGAAAGATCACTCCTATGCATTAAAGATACGTTCTTATTCTTAATGCATAGGTGATTGCAAGCTAGTCTGGTTGACACTGGATTTCTGGTACCTCTTTCTTGGGCCTTCAAGTAGACGGCAAGCTCCTTTGGTTCTGCCTCCTACTTACATCTCTGTGGAAAACATTCTTTAAATGCCCTTGGGCCCTTTGACTGTCTTTCCTAAGTGCATTCCCTAAAGAGGCTGGTCCATTGCATTCTGCTTAGCTTTTGCCATCACCGTAAAATAAATGCCTGCAGTTCGTCCATGTTGACTTGCTCTTGTGAAATTGGTGAAGGAAGCAGAGAGGGATTCTTGCTTTTGAAAACGAGAGAGACTGTATCTTCTACCTTTTGGCAAGGTTACTGTTACATTTTTGTTTTTAAAAAGGTGATGGTTCTGGTAAGATACCCTTCAAATCTGTTTCATATCCTACTTCTATAAGCTGAAATTTGGAGCAGGGTTCTAGGTGTGCTAAGAGACCATGGTTTTGAGCTAGCATTGTAGGTACAGAGGCTTTTTGTGGGTGGGTGTGCATGCAGGACTACTGAGAGAAAGTGGATGTGGAATTCGTGTGGGTAATGAGTGAGTAGAATCTTATTTTATGGGTTTTTGATGTTTTGTCTTTTTTATATGCAGCATTTAATTTTGATTACCATATTTTTTGCTCTATAGGACACACCCGACCATAGAACGCACCTTGTTTTAGAGGGGGAGAACAAGAAAAAAAAATCTCCCCCTCTCTGCGCAGTGCCCCTTCAGCGAAGCGGCAGGAGAAACGGAGCCCCTTCCATTTCTCCTCCCGCTTAGCTGAAGGGGCGCTTCGCCTTAGCTGAAGGGTAGGTTCCTTTCGCACCTACCCTTCAGTGAAAGGAACCCGAAGCCTCCGGAGCGCACCGACCCCTCTCGCTCTCCAGGCTTCAGTGAAGGCAACCTGAAGCCTCTGGAGTGCAGCAGGAGCTCCCGCTGCACTCCGGAGGCTTCAGACAGCTATCTGGAGAACGAGAGGGGGCGGTGCGCACCGACCCCTCTCGCTCTCCAGGCTTAAGCAGAAGGCAACCCGAAGCCTCCGGAGCGCAGTGGGAGTTCCTGCTGCACTCTGGAGCCTTCGGGTTCCTTTCACTGAAGCCAGGAGAGTCTTGGTGGGAGCGCTCCCACTGCGCTCCGGAGGCTTTGCATTGCTATCGCTCCATAAGACGCACACACATTTCCCCTTAATTTTTGGAGGGGAAAATGCACGTAAGTTCCTCTTGTAGTCTCTTTTTTTAAAAAATGAATGTGGTATAAAAGCACTGAAATAACAAATTAGAAATTAACCATAGTAAATGTTGGTATACCTGTTGTCAGGGGCTCAGGAGCAGAGGCACAGGGAAGATGGGAGATGGAGAGCGAGGGGGAGGAATCCGAGGGCAGTGTAGGAGGAGACAGTGGTCCGAGGGATTCCATGAGCCTCTCCAGTGAATCGGAAGATTCACAGAAGGGAGCGCCAGTGGCCAGGGGTAGGGGGGTCCCAAGGGGAACGCCCCAGGAGCAAGGGGGGAGCAGGGACTCCCAGAGTAGTAGTTGGAAATCAGGACCAGCTTCCCCACCAGAGCAGAGTGGGGGGGGAAGGGTCCCAGGCATCGGGACCAGTACTTCCCCCACCAGGGAGAGAAGACAAGGCAGAGCTGACCACGCCTCCCTCGGAGAGTCATACAACGGAGGGGAGGTCAGATCCGGCTAGTGTCCCGGAAGAGGGAAGCAGTGACAGAAGTAGTGTAACGGTTAGGAGAAAGGTCACTGGGTTGGCGCGAGAGGCAAGTTCAAATGTACAGGAGCGCGGGACAGCAGAGAGTGAGGATTGGGAACCGGGTCCTAAAGCACGCCGGAGGCAGGGGGAGGAGCTAAGCAACTCAGCGTCGGAAGAGTCCAGGAAGGGCAATGCCCCAGAGGGCAGGAGGACCCAGAGGAGGAGAGAACAGCGCAGAAGGTGGAGCAGGGCTAGGATCTTAAACTGGTGCGGAAGGGGAAGTGATTCAGATAGGACTTCGCCGATCTAGAGTCTAGACGTAGGGTTGCACGCTCTGGCTTTAAAATGGAAATTATACTTCAATAAAGACTTTTGTACATAATATCAGCCTGGCGTTGGTCCTCTGTGAGCTGGGACCTAGAGGCAGCCCTGACACCTGTAATTCTAGTTCATCAGTCACTTTGGTTTCGAGTTTGCTCTGTGCAGGAGAGAGAGAAGGGGGAGGGAGTGTGTTTTCTGGGCTGTCCCTTGAGTTGGAAACCATTGTTTGCGGAGAACTATAAACATAACAGTTTTGTTGCTCCTTTTCCTTTCAAGTCAGGCATGGTCATTTTGGCTGCAAAGGCCTACTTGTCTGCATGTTTCCTACAGCCACCTGCATGTCAAAGGACTTGCCATCGTTTGAACTGAAGTCGCTAACGCTGAGGCTATTCTTTTATAGGGGTTCCTTGAGGCATGTGAAAAAGGCCCTTTGACGGCTCACAAGGTTTCCGGGATACGGTTCGTCTTAGAAGATGGTGCGAGTCACATGGTGGACTCCAACGAAATCGCTTTCATCCGAGCTGGTGAAGGAGCCTTGAAACAAGGTACTGCTTCAGAGATGGGGCGCTTCCAACCTTAACCACATAGCTATTCTTTATCTCCATTTTTCCCCTGCAGTTTATCCGGAATATTTTTGTGAATAATGCAGTTGCTGCTATGCAGTTTGCCACTTTTGTGTCTAGCTCTGGCTTTTTCTGCATCAACTTTAAGCTTATTTTCCTCCTTTCATTTTAAAGCTGTCCACTTCTGCCCAATTTACAACTCTTCTTCTCTCTGAGGAAGCTCATTGATCTGTATATGCATACCTGCATACTTCATGTTTTCTCCCATGTTGTTTCTCATTTTGGGAACACCTTTTCCTTCTCCCTGTTTGGCCTCACCGTTGCTATTAAGGTCAAACGTGACTGTCTCTCCATCGCATTGCCTTCTTTTCCTTGCCATAGTTAATGCCAATGCTTCCTGCTGCTACTCTTTCCCGTGATAATGTGTGTGCATCTGCTAACTCAAGATAATATATGTATGGAATAAAGCGTTTGCAATAATCAGTTTATTGGACCTCAATGTTCCGCCTGACTTGTTGCTGTCTTTCCACTTACTCCTCTGTGGTATACTTAGACTATAGGTCTCCTGAACACCAAACACATTTCATCTCTGTTCTGTTCAGTACTTAGTTGTGTTATTAGCACTAAATACACATTTGTTAGTGGTTCATTTTATTTTTTAATTAAATTTGTATACCGCCCTTCATTTGAAAATCAGAGCGGTTCATTACGAATGAGTACATGAAAGACGGCTTTTTGTTCAAAATTGAGACCTGGCTATTAGATACTGTATTGGAAACAAATGCAGGCCTGATATTAACTTGTATCTGTGAGCAATATTTTTTCTTGAACATATATAAATTACCTGGCATTCTGTATCCACGAGTGGAGATAGCCCAGGGATTTGTCACTGATGGATTTGTCCCTGTTGTCTTCTGATCCCATCGTGCATTCATCAGGGATTATGTTGCCTCGGAAGATGGATGTTCTGTGTATATAATATGGCTAATAGTCGTGCATTTTGATAAGCAGTTAATTAAACCAAAGTTAATACATTCCAGTTTTTTTCTTAATCCATTTACTCAGTTCCTTTGGTCTGCTTAGGTGACTCCCAAAACTTTGCAAAAGTAGTCTTTGCTGCACTCAGTACCAACACTCATTCTAATATTGTTAGGTGATACATTTTGGCATGCCCAAGCAGTTCTGCTGTTTGCAGATGTTTAATGTCTCTGTGTGCATTTATCTGTTGCTTTTTCATTTCAAACTAAAGGGGGAAATGTATAGATAAAAATTAAGAAATGACATACGAAGGTAAGTGTTCTAACCTATTTTCTTTTGGACCCAGCTTTGGAAAATGCAACCATGTGTATTCTCGAGCCCATTATGTCTGTGGAAGTTGTGGCACCCATCGAATTCCAAGGAGAAGTGATTGCTGGAGTCAATCGCCGCCATGGCATCATCACAGGACAGGACGGGGCTGAAGGCTATTTCACGCTCTACGCTAACGTAGGTGCTGTGAGCTTGCTCAACTATTTCTTGCTTTACGACTGAATCCAGGGGAACCTAACCATATTTTGAAAGCACTGCTTAGGACTCAGAACTAGGAGGATTTGCCCCAGAGGCCTCCTTGTTGCTGCTGTGCAAATCTCCGAAACTGTCTTTCCTCTGTCATCAGTGCTCCCAGCAGCAGAGGAGGAGGAAAGAGGCATCCTGGGGACACACCAGAGGCAGATAAGGAGAGGCTTTGGATGCAGCCCTGGAATGGGGAGAAAACAACCTGCCTGGAGCTGGCCTACCCCTTCCTCCCTAACTCTCCTTTCCACCCAACTGGCCAGCCCATAACACAATATATTAAGAATTCCTCTTTGCTCAGTTAATGTTTATCTGTTGGGCGAGCTATAATCAGTGTCATGGTCCTTTACGGTAAAAAAAAAAAAATATATCCAAATTTTGTTAACCAGTTCAGACACAAATCAGTTTATTAAATGGATAGTTACTTTTGGACCCCTTTTTGTGCTTGTGTCCTAGTTAATTTCAGCCAGTTCTCATGGTATTTGAATGAGTTTCTCACTGCTTCCAAAAAAACAAAACCTGTGGCTTAATTCCTCCCCCTTTAACTAACCAGGATATGTCTTTATATGCTACATAGTAAGATAAGATAAAGGCTCACCATTTCCCATTCCAAATGGGAATGGGATTAAAAGTACTGTGGTTAAAAGTAAGCCGGTTATCAGTGCTAAAACCAGCATGCAGAGAGAGCGGTTAGCGGGGAACTTGTGGATCCAGTGCCCATTCTCAGCTTAATAAAGCAGCATTTATTAAGCAGAGTCAATTACATTTGAACTAGCCCCTGTGCAAAGTATGTGTGTACACTTTGCCTGGTGTGTTTCCCAAACTCTGGCTTTGTAATTCCGAGGAACGTGCTTGGAGTGAGAGAGATGATTGGGAATTGGGTTTAGGTAGCCCTAGTCTAGCGCCTTGTTCTTGCAGCAGTCAACCCCCCAGCTCAGACTAGCAGAGTGAGCAGAGTTTCACTCATGGGACCTCTGAATGTGGCTTGGATGCAATGTCGATTTCCTTAAATATGAAATAATCTCCTTCCCACCAAAATCCGTATCACATGCATTCCCATTTGCCATCAGGTGCCGTTGAATAATATGTTTGGATATTCTAACGAACTGAGGTCGTGCACAGAGGTAAGCGAATATATAATTTCTGAGCTTTATTTTTTAGAACAAACAAAACAAAACATCTCTCTCTTTCAGAAAGCATTGTTGGCTGACGTTTACTGTTTCTGGTGTTGTAGCCACATCCCTACTGCAGCACGCTAAAGGTCCTTTGTGAGGATGGCGCTGTAGCCTTGGGCTACAGTGTTTGGCTGAGTTTTCTTAGCGTCACAGAGCACCAAGGCAAGCAGCTCTAGAGAACGAGGGGTAGACTAAGCAGGTGCCTGAAGGGGAAGGCAAAGAATGTCTGGGAAAGCAATTCTGAGAAAGGAGGAGGAGAGGAAGAGACCAACGGAATCAAGAGAGGGGAAGGAAAATGGTGGAAGCAGCGGGAGAAAATGTGAAGAAAGGAAAGGTGCAGATGGGAAAGAAGCACAGAGGAAAGGGGGGTCTGAAGCACTCATGCTGCAGGCTTGGAATAAACCACCAGATGTTAGATTGCAGCTGCATATCAAGAAAGTGACAATTTTTGTGACATATGATAGGAGTAAGACAACCGCTACCTATGTTACATTTTCTGGTCCGGAGGCTTTCTTAATCCATTATAATTAGCAAACCACCCTCCCATGTGTTCAATCCTTATCCCTGTTAACATAAGGTTACCAGATTTTTTCCAATGAATCCGGGCGGGGACACTTTTCAACTTCAATGGATTTTGTATGGGGACTGATTTGTAAATCCGGGGACTGTCCCCGGGAAACGGGGACGCCTGGTAACCTTATGTTAACATTGTCCTGCATGTTTATCTTCCTGGTTTTAAACTGAGACGCTCTGAAGCTGACAGTGCCCTTGCCGCCTTTTATCGTAAGTAACTATGTACTGATCAGCACTGGTTTGTAAGCTCAGGCACCTGCTCAAGAGGCAGTCGACGGTTGCCACACCACTTCTGCATTTACGGTGTTTAGTTTCACGTGTTACATGGAAACGATGCCACGTTTTGCGTGATGCATAGAGTTAAGAATTTGTTTAATTTGTCCGTAATGTGGAGGTTCTCTTGTCTGCAGGGAAAAGGTGAATACACAATGGAATACGTCAAATACCAGCCCTGCTTATCCAGTACCCAGGAAGAATTAGTTAACAGATACCTAGAAGCAACAGGACAACTTCCTGTAAAAAAGGGCAAGGCAAAGAGCTGATTTCCTGCATGTGAGCTGATTGTGAGGACCTGCCACCAAACATCTACTGCCGCTAAGCTCTATTGATTTAATGACTCTTTAATATTCAGAGCAGACTTCATCCTGGATCGATACTTCGACTTTATTAAGTCACCAAAAGACTGTTGCTGAAATGTTCACATAGAAATTCCATTAATTAGTCACTGTCTTAATTTAATAAAATGTCTTTAGCTTTACTTTAAAAATTATATTGACTGCCCATGTTCTATTTATCCTCCCATGTGAGCCCCATGATAGATAATGCCAGCTGTCCTGTTGCAGAGATACATGATTTTTTTAAAAAAAACTCTTGTCTTGATAAAAGAATTTGGAAAGGTATATATATCTCCAGCTAAAACTGAAGTAGATAATTACATGATTGCTGGAGGCAGGTCAGTCTTTAGTAGCAAATTTATCATGCGTTTCAGAAAGTGTCCCATGAAAAGCAGTTCATAATTTTAATCAGTTTTCACTTTCCCTGCATATTCAGTATCTGCTACACAGAATAATTTTGAAATTGACCAACTCATGTAAAATAAGACAGCATACACGTAATGTACCGGTATTCATTTTATTGGAGATGTTAAAAGTTAGCATCAACTGTTTTATTTTTAAAACTTAAAATATTTTATCAAATATTTATTTAAAATGGCAGTTTTAAGAAACTTAAAAGACATTTGTTTATATATTAAATTTGTCTCATACAAAGTTATCTCCTACCAGAAACTTGGTGACAAATCAGTAGTTTTTACATATATTCTTTTCTTTAAAAAAAAAGTTTTCAGAAGTTTTAGCAAAAATATTTTTTTCTTTTCAGAAATTACAAAGAAAAGAGGATATTTATGGTAGCTCAGAAGTGACTAGTACAAAGCTTTGAAATATGTGGTAACGATTTATATAGAAGAATCACAACAGTGGTTTTGGAATATTAATGGAAGGTCATCTACACCTTCGCAAAAAAAATGTTTACAGCTTTATAATGCAGGCGTTCTTCCTACTTAAAAATTATTTTCATCATATTGAAGTATGACCCCATTAGCAGATCCCTCTTCCACCCCAGAACCATCTGCAGATTCTGAAGAGTCGTCCTCTGAAGAGCAGTCATATTTCACTCGTGCCGTCAAGCCAGGTCTCCAGGCAACACGCACATGGCAGGAAAGGTTCTAGAGAAGCAGACAAAAGTAATCAGTATTTATGTAGCACTGTTGAGTGCTTGAATGCCCAATTCTACACTTAAATACTCTGAAGTCTTATATTCATTTATTTACTAAAAGGCGAAAGATTTATACGATCTGAGGAGAAGCCGGAGTATTTACTTAGATCCCACCTTTTCCCCCAGACAGACAAAATAGAAAAAAAAAACAGTAATTAAAAAGCAATTAAATAGTAATGGAATTAAAACTAACTATTCAAGCATTCAGATAATGGGCCATAAACATTTCATGGCACAAACTCTTTCGTTAAAAGCAGCCAATTCCTCGAAGCCTGTTGGCACAATAAAAGTCTTCACCTGCCAGTGGAAGGACTAGCTTCTTTTAAGCAGAAGTCCCAAAATCTGGGAGCAGCCACTGAGAAGGCCCTCTCCCACCAAGCCTGCCACTTATAAGTCCTGTTAAGTTTAGTGGAGATTATTCCCAGGTGAAAGGGTACAGGGTTGCAGTTTAAGATGATCATAGACACAGTCCCATTAAACACAAATAAGACTTGCTTCCAAGTAGATAAATAAGCCCGCTTACTAGGGAGCGAACCCTGTTGAATTTAGGGGGACTGCTGAATAAACACATAGGATACTGAAGCTTTTTATTCTGTTTTACTGAGCCTGAGAGAGAGAGAACAACTTGACAGACCACATAGTGAATTCATGGCTGATACAGTGGTGCCCCGCAAGACGAATGCCTCGCAAGACGAAAAACCCGCTAGACGAAAGGGTTTTCTGTTTTGGAGGTGCTTCGCAAGACGAATTTCCCTATGGGCTTGCTTCGCAAGACGAAAATGTCTTGCGAGTTTTTCTGACTTTTTTCCCTCCCCCCCCTTTTTTCTAAGCCGCTTATCTGCTAAACCGCTAAAAGCTGCTAAGCCGCTAATAGCGCTAAGCCGCTAATGGGCTTGCTTCGCAAGACGAAAAAACCGCAAGACGAAGAGACTCGTGGAACAGATTCTTTTTGTCTTGCGAGGCACCACTGTACACCCTAATTTCAGCTCAGTTTCTTAGCCACTTACTATGATATTTTTCAAAGTAGATGATTGCTGCACAATCACACTTATTACATGAGTGAGATGCAATCTTATGTATTGTAGTATTCCTACCTCTGAGGAATCACTTGTCAGCTGAGCGGTGTAGTCAACTTCAAAGAAATTAATGTATTTTCTTACCTGGAAGAAGAAGATGGTCATTCAAAAATTCCACCTAGAAAATGCAGTGATTTGCATCCAGTGAAATATGAAAGAAACTGTTATTTGATCCAGGGATGGTGGGGGCGGCTCTATGCAATTTTGTGTTTCACGTTACATCAGCAAAAACTACCTGTTTTTATTCCAAGTGCAGTCAAGAAGTACCATAGCATTTCTGGTATACACAACAAAGCTTCCTTAGGACATCCACACACCCCTCCACTGCTTTTGCAACTAGCTTGAAGCTACTGTTGTTTATCATTGCTTATTGCACTAAAGCTGTGCCCGATCTTGGAACTTACCGTATTTTTCGCTCTATAAGGTGCACTTTTCCCCTCCTGAAAAGTAAGGGGAAATGTGTGTGCGTCTTATGGAGCGAATGCAGATGGGAGGCTCTGCTCAGCGCTCCCTTTAAAGAGCCGCATGGAGCGTGTGTGCGGCTCTTGGGGGCTTTTCCCTGAGGAGGGAGAAGGGCTGCCCACATGCTCAGCACTCTTTAAAGGGAGCGCAGCTCTTGGGGGAGTCTTCCTCCCGCTGCCTGGGAGAGGCTGCGCGTGGCTATCTCATAAGCCAGAACAGCAAGAGGCTATCCCAGAAGTCAGATCTGGCTTCTGGGATTCAGAATATATTTTTTCTTGTTTTCCTCCTCCAAAAACTAGGTGCGTCTTGTGGTCTGGTGTGGAAAAAATACGGTTCTTGATAGCATCACATTTGTGTTGTTTGCATTTGATGGCAGAGAAAAGTGAGTCACCCTTTTTTTTAATTTTTTTTTAAAAAGCCCTACTGATTTTAAGCTTAAAACATACTTACCAGGGAGTAAGCACCACTCTACTGCGTCCAGCCAGTCCATATCACACACACACACACACACACACCTCATCCTCTGTACAAAGGCAACACCAAGACTAAAGAGGCTGACAGGCACCACACCCCTTAGACTGGCTGTAAGTAAGGAGGCAGGCAGATGGAAGGTTGTCCGAGGGCAGAATGAGCTTTGCCCCCACTGCTGCTGAGGCCTGCAAAATCTGCTGCACAAGGCCCGTTTTCCCCTTGTGCAGGTGTAGAATTTCACCTACCCACGGCTTCAAATTCGTCACTTGTGTCACGGTGTAACTTCTGCGTTCAGATGATTTCTCCCATGAGATGTAACTGTTTCCAATGGCGGCCAAATTCTGCAGAAAATCCTGAGAGGGCTTGTTGCCACCTGCGGACAGAAAAATAGTGGGGGTTTTGTGTGTGTGTGTTTTAAGGAAAAAGGATATTGAGATTCTTTTATGACAAGCAGACTGAGGCTCTCCTGGAGTCCTGTGACGGATGCTCAAGGCCTAGTTGCACATGAGGCAAGCTTCCCCCCACCCCATGGGAATTTTAAGAACTAGGGTGAGAATAGTTGCCAATGTTAAGAATGGCAGAGCTGGCCTGATCATGCTTCCATTTCTTGGAAAACAAAAATCCATTTATCTCGGGTAAACTTTGGAAAAACAGATTATGTGAGTTTTTGCCTCACTTCAGCTTCAGTGGAGGGAAGCTGGCTGCAGAAATCACCAATTTGACCACTATAGCTCAGTGGCAGAGCATTGAGAAGATCCCCAATTCAATTCCTGGCATATCCAGGTAGGGATGGGACAGATCCACTCTGGGCGGCTTCCAACAAAGATTAAAAATACATTAAAATGTCACACATTAAAAACTTCCCTGAACAGGGCTGCCTTCAGATGTCTTCTAAATGTTAGGTAGTTGTTTTTCTCTTTGACATCTGGTGGGAGGGCATTCCACAGGGCGGGTGCCACTACCGAGAAGGCCCTCTGCCTGGTTCCCTGTAGCTTTGCTTTTCGCAGCGAGGGAACCGCCAGAAGGCCCTTGGCGCTGGACCTCAGTGTCCGGGCAGAACGATGGGGGTGGAGATGCTCCTTCAGGTATACTGGGCCGAGGCCGTTTAGGGCTTTAAAGGTCAACACCAACACTTTAAATTATGCTCGGAAATATACTGGGAGCCAATGTAGGTGTTTCAAGACCGGTGTTATGTGGCAACTTTAAGAGTTTTTGAATTCTGCTAACACATTTCTCCCCCACCATGCCTTTTCCCAAATGTCAGGAGCTGATTTGCAACCCCTCCCTTTAAAAAAGCTTTGGGTGTGGGAGAAGTGAAGGATGAACTTTTATACAAATGAACATATATGTGCCACTTAGAAAGGAAAGAAAGAGACAGACAGACTGCTTCACGAACTCATAATCATCTTGCCAATATGCATGTCTGTCGTGCAAGCTGTGAACCTGAGGGAATGCCAGAGGTGAAGGACCTGCTGCGACTGCTCTTAACATCCTGCTTTTCCACCCACAAAGACGCTTTGGCCAAGCACTGCGCTGGGCTGAAAGGAAGGAAATGGTTCCTCTTTGTGTGCAAATTACACAGAGGGACTGAGTTCCTTATTCATTGGGAACTCAAAAGGATTACGCCTCAGCAACTTGGCTACCCTTCTGCCTTCTCCCACAGTCAGAAAAAGAAAGGGGAAATAGCTACTGATTACTAAAGAAGAAAGCCCTCGTGTTACTAGACTTGCAAACCACAGGCAGCTGTAACAAGCGCAGGATCACGGCATTCACACTAGTCTTCCTGGCATCTCTTATCAGTCTAGGTTCATGCAACATTGATTAATTTTGCTAACTGGAATGAAAGGTACCAGAAAGATCATTTGCAAGAGATATACCTCTGATGCTGTGGAACAAGGCGACGTCCTGTAGCATATTCTGCGGAAGATGACCTAGGCCCTCTGGGTCTTTGCTGTGTGGGCACACAATATCAACCTTCGGTTTAGGCTTTTCTCTCTGGTACCGAACAGTTGCAAGGCATGAGCCTAGATTTTGCTTGGGGGGGGGGGAACCAAAATACAAAATGATGCTATTTACTTCCAATTGAAAGGCTTTTACATTCCCACATGCCTGGTCCAGAGAACCCACTAGTGAGTCCAAGAAGCACATTCTGAGAATAAGTGCTGCACAAGCAAATAATTTATGGAGGCAAAAAGTAGTCTGGGTGTGTGTGCTGGGTCAGAAAACAGTAAGTGGGGGACATATTAACCCATCTTCCACATGCCAGAATGTCAATCTGGACCCCTGGTCTAAGGGCTTATCTCCCTCTCCCTCAAAAGCACCTGTGAAACAATCACTTGGTAAATATCTAATTTAAGCTTGCAATCCTAGAGAACCCATGACCAGTCCATGTGGACTACTGATCTTCAAATGGGTCACAACAGCAGCACACCTACCATACAAATATATGGTTAAAAAGAGGTGTATTAAGAAGGATATTGTTAAGCTGGAACACGTTCAGAGGAAGAGGACCAAGCCTTATGAGGAACAGTTTAGGAAATTGGGTATGTTTAGCCTGGCAAAGAGAAGACCAAGAGCAATCTTCAGCTATCTATTACATGGATGATAAAGCAAGCTTGTTTTCTGCTGCTCCAGACCTGAACCAATGGATTCAAATTACAAGAAAGGAGATCCCGACTAATTAGGAAGAACTTGCTGGTGGTGAGAGATGTTTGACAGTAGAACAGACTCCCTGGGGAGGTTCTGGACTCGCCTTCCTTGGAGGTTTTTAAGCAACGGTTGGTTGGCCATCTGTCAGGGATTACTTATCTGTGATTCCTGCACGGCACTAGATATGACCCTTGAGGTCCCTTCCAACCTTACAATTTTATCCCAAACTGCATTTGAGGACTAAGGGTGGGCCCTTGGAGTGAAAAGATTGTAGACAATGTTGAGTTAGATGAACCAATGGTATTGGGCAGCTTCATGTGCGCTTTTATTTGTTGTTCAGTCGTTTAGTCATGTCCGACTCTTCGTGACCCCATGGACCAGAGCATGCCAGGCACTCCTGTCTTCCACTGCCTCCCGCAGCTTGGTCAAACTCATGTTGGTAGCTTCGAGAACACTGTCCAGCCATCTCGTCCTCTGTCGTCCCCTTCTCCTCATACCCTCCACCTTTCCCAACATCAGGGTCTTTTCCAGGGAGTCTTCTCTTCTCATGAGGTGACCAAAGTATTGGAGCCTCAGCTTCAACATCTGTCCTTCCACTGAGCACTCCGGGCTGATTTCCTTAAGAATAAATTGATCTTCTTGCAGTCCATGGGACTCTCAAGAGTCTCCTCCAGCACCATAATTCAAAAGCATCAATTCTTTGGCGATCAGCCTTCTTGATGGTCCAGCTCTCACTTCCATACATCACTACTGGAAAACCATGGCTTTAACTATACAGACCTTTGTTGGCAAGGCGATGTCTCTGCTTTTTAAGATGCTGTCTAGGTTTGTCATTGCTTCTCTCCCAAGAAGCAGGCGTCTTTTAATTTCATGACTGCTGTCACCATCTGCAGTGATCATGGAGCCCAAGAAAGTAAAATCTCTCACTGCCTCCATTTCTTCCCCTTCTATTTGCCAGGAGGTGATGGGCCCAGTGGTCATGATCTTCGTTTTTTGGATGTTGAGCTTCAGACCATATTTTGCGCTCTCCTCTTTCACCCTCATTAAAAGGTTCTTTAATTCCTCCTCACTTCTTGCCATGTGCGCTTTTAAGGACATCACAAATTTGGGGTGCTGCCTTTCTTAAATCCACACATGACCAGAGAAGTTGCACTTACTGAATTGCAGGCACATGACACCTGCCCCCCAAAATCTGGGACGAGAGATGGAGTCTCGCCTCTTTGCAGAATGTGGGAGGAAGATGCAGGAGGTGTGTTGTTGTGAAGTAGCACCAGGCAGTCTGTGCTTGGGTAGAAGTATTGGGGGTGGGGGTGAATCAGTTGAACCACCAAGGGAGTGTGTGCAATGTACTACTAGGAAGGTGTTGTTGAGCTATGACTAGTTGGAAAACCTGCACATATCTTCCAGCACCACAGGGCAGCAAACGAATTCTTCTAGAACAAGCACCAGTGTTGGCATGATTTATTTATATGCCACTTTTTAAGCCCCTGCCCCCCCCCAAGTGGTGAACTTAATACATATCAATGCAAAAGTAATATACAATAAAGGTAAAAAACATAAAATGCACCAAACAATATAAAAAATGTTTGGACTTTCAATGCCAGCACCATGACAAAAACAATAGTGATAGACAACGGGTTCCCTTAGCTTAAGAACAGCATACACCATAGCTGTCAACTTTTCCCTTTTCTTGCGAGGAATCCTATTTGGAATAAGGGAATTTCCCTTTAAAAAAGGGAAACGTTGACAGCTATGGCATACACCTGCATGAGGCAGGGCAGAGGGGATGTGGGGGGTGTTTCTTGCATCTGAATTAACATTTATATCCTGTCCTTCCCCCAAAACAAACCTATGTGATAGAAATACAACCAAAATTAAAATAAAAACATCCAAACAACAAATAAACTCAATGAAACATGTTAAACATATTTAAAAACAGCTGCAACCAAGTTATACGTCTAGATAGGCCTGCTTATACAGAACAATTTTCAGCAGGTGTCTAGAAGGGGAAAGGGAATCCATTATAGCCAAGGGTTGTGCAGACCCTTGTTTGCCAATAGGTCAAGCACCAAGAAGCCGAGGCAGGTTTGTTGCTTTCGCTGTGGATAAGAGAAGTGACTTGGGCAGGGGCCAGTGATTATCAAAGGAAGACTCAGCAAAAACATGTCTGGGAAGTACCATATGTGAAACAAAGTTCCATTTTATTGTGCAAACTTACCCCAGACTTAGCATCTTTTGTAGCAAACTTCAGGGAGTACTTGCGCTCAACTCCTGGGATAAACTGGAAGACAAAGAAGCAACAGTTGCACTTCACAGCATTTTTTTTAAAAAGAACAACAATGAATCCAGAGGCATAAAAAAGCCGCCTAGAAGCATCACATTATAATAATACTTAGCATTCAAATGATGTCCTGCTGCAGGTTCAAAGTTGGAAACTTGATTGAAAGAAATTGTTCAAATGAGCCCTTTTGTGTGGCGATTTAAATCAAACCTTCCGAACAAATGTTGTGGGGTTTGTTTTTGTTTTTTTAAAAAAGAATGATGAATATGTAGCGAACTTCTCCTTAATTTATATGTTGTAAAAACTTGTCAGCATGATCCAAAAAGAAAACTTCCTTTCCAACCCTCAGTAAAACTTTCAAAAAGTCTTTTTTGGTTTCTGCTTGCCCAAGAGAGGCTGCATTCGTATGATTATATCTTGGCTTATGACTTCAAGGTATTCACAACCATTTTGTCTGCACACACAAACCTCTTCACATGAACTGTGATTAGACCACAAAGTTTCTAATTGAACATCAGGAAGAACTGGCTGCAGTTACAGGCACAAGGGCAGAACGGGAGCTATCCAATTAATTGGCAGCTGTAGTCATCCAACTTCATGATGTGACTTGCCGTGTGTCTGTACAGGGCTTAATTTCCATGCATCTTCTCGGTTATTTAAAAATACCTGGTCATTTGGAAACAGTCCAGTGAATGACACTGGTCTGGTCCCTAAACTCTCGTCCAAAACAGCAAGTACATTTTCAAGCACCATTTCTGCATATCCCGAAAGGATGCAAGCTAGACAGATAAGGAAGGGTGAGGGAATTCCAAAACGGCTTGCTAGAGAGTTTAGACCTTGACGACAATGCACTGCTTGTTTTATAGGCTCCTCGCTAGCAAAGAAATGCACTGAGGAATCATTTTACCTCTGCAAGATTAATCTTTCAATACAGAAAAGAAGAAGAAGAAGAAAAAAATACAGCTGCAAGAGATATCTAGCTTCAGGCATTACATTTGGCCACTGAATACTGTTCAGGTTTTAATAAATGTCACTTATTCATGGATTTGTTTAACAGCATTTCTAGCCCTAGTAGCATCACATTGCTTAGACGCCCCTATCTGTAAAAACGATAGTAACATGGTGTTCTGTTAGGGCTGAACAAAGTAACCTGAGCAATCGTTATATAGCTTTTTATAAGCCAAGACCCTGGTGTAGGGTTGCCATATGTCCGGAATTTCTTGGACATATCCTGAACACTACATTTGGCAGCAATGTCCAGGCAGAAATCATCTCTCCTCTCCCCCCCCCCACCAAAAAAGCTGTCCAGATTTTCACTGTTTGAAACATGGCAACCCTACCCTGCTGGTTCAGATATAATGCTAAGTATGGTTAAATGCGGAGTATTGGGATGTGGGTGGCGCTGTGGGACGTGGGTGGCGCTGTGGGTTAAACCACAGAGCCTAGGACTTGCCAGTCAGAAGGTCGGCAGTTTGAATCCCTGCGACGGGATGAGCTCCTGTTGCTCGGTCCCTGCTCCTGCCAACCTAGCAGTTCGAAAGCACGTCAAAGTGCAAGTAGATAAATAGGTACTGCTCCGGCAGGAAGGTAAACAGCATTTCCGTGTGCTGCTCTGGTTCACCAGAAGCGGCTTAGTCATGCTGGCCACATGACCCAGAAGCTGTATGCCGGCTCCCTCAGTCAATAAAGCGAGATGAGCACCGCAATCCCAGAGTCGGTCACGACTGGACCTAATGGTCAGGGGTCCCTTTACCTCTTTATGGTTAAACACAGAGGCAGTTTTAGGGTAGCACGACTAGTATGGCTGCACTGGGCACTGCTTTGCAGGGGGCACCAAAATAATGCTCTAGAACAGAGTGCAAGAGGCAGCAATGGGGGGAGGATTTTAGTGTCGCACGGGGCGCTGCTAAAATTTGAGAGCTCAATGTTAGCACCATGTGAGTCTCTGGCTTGTATACTCCTCCTCTAGCACCACTAGGAGAAGGCAATCAGAAGCCTTCCTTTCCATTTCCAACCAACCATAGTTTGTCGGTGCATGCAGTGGTATAGTGGCAAATTCAGAGGTTCAGGGTCCTTTCCTGATAGTCACAGCCATGCCTCTCTCTAAAATTACCAGAAGTAAGCCTAAACCTTAACTTTGTTTATTTTAGTTAGAACAGGATGTTTAAACCTGCTGTGGTAAAACATAGTCAGCAGTCTTGATCAAATTTAGTGATAGGCTGATCATCAGAGAGATAAAAATTCGTTCTAATAAAATCCTATATAGAGCTGAAGATCAGTGTAAGTAAAAAAGGACTATTGCTTTTTAAAGTGAATGCCTTGTGGTTATACACAGCATTTTTATAACGGTGATGTTTCTCAGGGCAGTTCATGTGATAAAATACAAGGCAAAACCACAACTAAATAGTTAAAACAAAAACAACAAAACAATAAACGCACCACCACCTCAAAGTCACTTAAAAGATTGTAGCATATTAACCAGTCAAAAGGCCTGGTTGAAGAGGAACATTCTATAAACAATATTATCCACCAAAGTCCAGCCTCCTTTCAAAATTTAGAATATCAAGTCATACAGGAAGACAGACAAGTTTATGTATTATACACAGGTGTTTGCCAGTTTCAAAAGATGTGTGCTGTTTAAAAACTTCTTTTTGTCAGTCTGTTACTAACAGCACATTATCCTCTGAGTGATAATGTATTGCTCATCCCTCAGTGATGATCCTGATTCACAAGCAAACCCCTACAACTGCATTACTATGTCTGACATTTTACATCAACAAGCAGGCCACCTCTGGGTCAAACAAGACCCAACAAAGGAAATGGAAACGTGCGACTCTCTCTATGTTCTCATTAAAATGCCGTAAATAACAGCTGCTTTGGTAATGGGTGGAAAGTGAAACCCACCAACTTTAGGACCACAGGGCTGCTTTCAAATTTTGTCATACTCAAAGCAGACCCACTGAAATCAGTGGATTTAATAGGAGCTATTCGCTGCTTCATAATAAACGATGGAAGCTAAGCACATCTTTTACAAGCCAGCCCTTATAAGGTACTGCCACATTAAAAAATACTCACCCTAAAGCAAGTTCCAGGAAATTAGCTTGTAAGAGCAGGACTGAGGTTGACGTTTGGGGAACTTGCTTTAAGGGACATTTTGTGTGGGGGGTTTTTTGGGGGGGTGAAAGTGGCAGGGCAGTCCCCCCAAAAATGCCCCTCTCTTCAGTACCTTCTTATATGGTAACCCTAGATACATTTGCATGGGAGGAATTCCCTTTGTGCCCAGTAGGGCTTTTTTCTGAATAGGAATGCCTAAGGCCGAGTTGTTAGTTGTGTTAGTCAATAAGGCCCACCATTTATTTAACGGGACTTACTGCCTAATAAGTGTGTTATAGGATTGCAGCCTAGGTCAACTAAAATCAATGAAGTTTGCTTAAGACTTGTGTTGAATAATTCCCTAGGTTAGGGGTCAGCAACCTTTTTCAACCGTGGGCCCACTGTCCCTCAGACCATGTGGTGGGCCAGACTATATTTTGGGAAAAAAATTGAACAAATTCCTATGCCCCACAAATAACCCAGAGATGCATTTTAAATAAAAGCACACATTCTACTCATGTAAAAACATGGTGATTCCCAGACCATCCGTAGACTGGATTGAGAAGGCAACTGGGCTGCATCCGGCCAATGGGCCTTAGGTTGCCTACCCCTGCCCTAGGTGTAGAACAGGAATTGGTAAAAGTCAGATTCAAAGCAGGGAGTTGGGGGCGGGGAGTTAAAAGACGGCCAAATTCTGTTCTGGATCAGATTCCTATCTTTTAGATAGCTGCTTACTAAGGGAAAATTTGGCAAGCCCAACTTCTAATATCACTGTGCTATGCTCTGCATCGGAGCACTCAAGGAATGGGAGCTCTGTCCAAGAGGAGATCTGGCAGCTGGAAAGAAACAATAATGAATTTCACCACTGCAAAGCAAGCTGGATATCTGGGAAGTGAAGGAATCCCCATAATGAATCGTCTCCTTTTATATTTAAAAGCTATATCAAGGTTTTTACTGGGAGGGAAACTCAAAACATCCAAAAGGGAATCATTTTCAAGATTGTTCCAGCATGAGAGAAAGAGATCGGTAATGGAGTCTACCGAGATGGGTTTCGCACAGCTTTTTTCCATACAACCCAATGATGGTTGTGCAAAACCTCCACACAGCCAGTTGCCACTTCCTTTGTTTGCTGTTGGGTTAAGAGCTGTATACGATAAGATTGTGGGCACAAAACTAGGGCATTGCTTAGATCAGAATGGTATCGTTGATAGTGTATTGGATCTGGACTGATGAGACTTGGGTTCAAGCTCAGTGATAAACTTATTTGTGTGATGTGGAGCAAGTCACACTCTTGAGTTATGAGGCTAATGTAATGTTAGAGCAACATGTCGGGGGAGCGAAATGTAGGTAAAATGGGGGGGGCAGAGCTGTTTAGGGGAAGGACAAGAGTTTAAAAAATGGTGGTGGAGGGATAAACCGATTTACCATGGCCACAATGACATCCATGTTTGCAATACTCCAGCAGCAACATGCAGAAAATGGTGCCGACAAGCACTTGCAGGCTTGAGGTTGCAACCCAGAGGGATCACATTGTAGAAAGATACTTCCTTCCATTGGGTATGTGAGCTGCAGGAACATTGTCTGAATCAAATGCAATTTCTATCAGAGGGGTTAGCTAGGTTGGTCTGTTGCATTTAAAAAAAAAAATAGTAGCCAAAAGCCTTGTGGCACGTTGAGGGCTTAACAGATTTATTGCAGCATAAACTTCCTGATGCGAAAGTGAACACCCCTTAGGTTACAGGCTAGAAACTGCCAAATTCTAACCCCAACGAGGGCCATGCCTGTAAAAAGGATATGGTAGGTGGGCATAGGTTGGCAAGGTGTATGGGCAATCTTTTGTAGAAGATAATTGTAATTTCGGGGAGCTAGTGGTCTAGCGTGGTTATCTCTTCCTGCCTCTGTTTACTTCCCCTCTATCTCTTGTTCTGTTCTTTGATGGCTGAGAACAGCCTTTAATTTGTTGGAAAGAAGTGATAATGCAGGGTACCTTCTGACTTTCTTTGATGGTAGACATTGTTTGGAGGAATGTGCAGTATTGGAAGAGGGAGCTAGCGAAATAATAATCTGCACTAGCTAGTAGAGCAAGGCACATAGGCTAACAAGTTAGCTATCTACAAATCAGATGCATTTTGGGCATAGTTCTGAGAAGCTCATGCATGAACTGATGGCCAGTGGGTTGTGCAAACGAAGGCTACTTGGGGTCACTTCGCCACTTCTTGAAGGCTTCCCAGTGACAGATCGAAGTCCTTGCTTGGTAATGTATACAATGCTTGCTGTTTAGAATAAGATCTTTAATCTTCTCACTCCCTTGTGTTTGTATTGCTTCTGAATCTCATTAAAAGAACCTCCTTGCATTTAGCAAGCCACAAGGTGACATCTACCATGCCAAGCAAGTATATATGGAGTCCCTGGAACTGGCAAGTATTTATGCCAAGCTGGAATCAAAGAGGTAGAGTGTTCTGAATAGGTTCTTTGAGCACATGAAATTGTGCTGCGCCTTCCCCACCGCCGCTGCCACCACCACCTGCCCTGCTCCCAAAGCAGTAGGTCTTTCCATTGAAGAATAGCTTCAGATCAAACTTCCTCCAAAGAAACACACTTTTGATGAAGTCCAAAGGCAGGAAATGTTAACAAACACCCTCCTTCAATCCTGGCCAGACAGCTGGTTTGTTTTGTAAAACATTACAAAGAATGCTTACTCTTGTCTTTTTCTACCCAGCGAATACCTCTGAAATACAACAGAGGGTGGGGAGGAGAGAAAACATTGCCCCAGGCTTTTTGCTGCCTGCTTAAGGATATTTCTTCAGATTTTCAAAGGGATAGAATGGAATACAAGATTTATTATTCAAGTGGAGATTAGAGCCAGCAGCAGATCTTAGGAGAGCTTTGGTCTTAACCCACTTGGACTAGGTTTGCAGGGGGCTCTTTGAGATCTTCACAAGTGAGGCTGAATATGTTTATCCTATGCTGTATACAGCCTCATCAGCACTTGGCTGTGCCAGAGATCTAAACAACAAGCCTGGTTTTTCATTAGCATGCTTGGATAGCACAACATACCCCTGGCTTTACAATTTTATTCATTAGCAAACATTGCCTGTTTGGATAACATAATTTTTTTTGGAAATGTGTGAATGGCTTTCATCACAAATTCACATTCTCTTTGCTGCTGACAACTGAGCCTTTGTATGGTTTTGAGTGGGTGGGGGAGGATGTAGACTGTATGCAAAGACCCTTCTAACTCCTGGATCCGGCAAGTGTTAAAATATAAGCCAGGCTAGTTTCCTGTGGTGATAGCCTGGGAGATGGGCCATTCCCTTAAGAAAGGAAGGAGTCTCTGTGTGAGACGGCAGATGGGTGGGATCACCTTCCCAGCTAATGGTTAGTTAGAAAGAGAGTTTGGAAGGAATGTGATCTAGAAGGAAAGCAGCAAGCTAGAGAGAGTCAGAGCAGAGTTCGAGAGCAATGTTTGGTTTCTGTTTGAATCAAAGGCTGTGGCTATGGAAGATCTTGTGTGAACCCCTCCATCATAGGCTCAGGTTGTGTGTGTGTGTATGCTTAAATAAACCATATATCATAAAGACACCACAGTCTCTGCTGTGCCTCAAACCTGAAACCCCTGGAAACTCAAACCACTTGGATATTGGCACACAAGATCCTAAATTGAAAGTTCATTTAGGAAACATTGGCAAAGTGGCTACTCTCTCTTTGTGCCAAAAATAAATAAATTACTGTTAACATTCTGAAACAGCTGTATCTCATTGTGTGAGCATGGCTGTAAAATGTCAAATTCATATGCCTCTCATTATACAAGAAAACTCAGAGACATCCAATGGGAAGGAAATGCAAGACATGAAAAGAGAATTTTACAAAGGAATTAATTAATGCATGAAATTCACTGCCACAAGATGTCGCAATGGACTTTAACATATGATTAGGCTATTGCTGCCTTGTGGACTTCCTATAGGCATTTGACTGGATACTAAGGGGGAAAGATGCTGGTCTAGACAGGCCTCTGGCCTGACCCAGTCGGGACTATTCAATCACAAATGTACAAGGCAGTGAAAGAAGGAACCAATCACATTAAACTGATCCAGTTTTGCTTGGAAAAAGCTATTAGCCAACTTTGAATTATGGTTTTGTGCTAAACCCGGCTGTTCATATATGATCCAATGTCATAACAATACCATTTTAATGCCATTATAACTGGGAGATGTTAGAACAATCAACAGCATCTCAAAATGTGTGACAAATGGCAGAGAGGATACCAATGTGTCCAATGTGTCCTTCATCTCCCTTTCTATGATGAGAAAGTGAGAACTTTGCTTACACACTGCTGACGGGGAGTCTACCCAGATTGACTAAGGGCAGATTCACACTACAGGTTACTTACAAGATTCATACTGCAAGTTAATTTATTCTTTAGGACAGAACGGACTGGTAACTTAACAATGGATTAAACAGTATGTGATCAGGCTTAATAACAGCCCCCAATATGTGGCTCTTCTGGAATTTGTGATGGATGCGATTCATCTGCAAAACTGCCCCTTAAGAACCACTCATCAGGGTTTAAAGGGAGCACAGCAGCAGCCCAGTGTCATAAGTCAGAACAGCTGGGCACTGCGGGGTGGGGGGACCTTCCTATTGATAGACCCTGCCCTGGTACCAGAATTTTTTGCTGCTGAAGGCACTTAACAGACACACCTAAAGAGACCTGGATGCCTTGAAGAAGGAAGTCCACCCACCCAGTAAAGTAGTTCCATCTGGCTGCTTGTAACCACTTCTGCATTTGATAGGGAGGGGGCACTTCTGCTGAGGTTCACACCTCCAATTGTCCCTTGGGGGAAGCAGCCCTATTCCAGCCTCTTACCTCTTTTTTTTTTTATGAGTGTGGCTGTGCTCTGAGGGTTCTGGGGTTTTGTCAAACTAATTTTTGCCTCCCCATCGTTGACAAGAAGAGAGTGGAGGATGAGAGTCACTTCCTTTTTCTTTCATCTCTTATCTGCAAAAGCCAAGGTATGACTCATGGTGCTAGGGCAGTGTCTTCCTCCGAAGACTCTCTCTTTTCGTCTTTTATTTCAGATTAGACTGGGGGGTTGATCTTTTGGGGAGCGTAGGTGGTAGCCATGGGTTCTTTGGGAGTAGGATAACATCAGTTTGTCCATTGTCTGTTGGCCTAGGTATAACTTTTCTTAGAATCAAAGTTGGAAGGGACCATGAGAATCACGTAGTCCAACCTCCTGCAATGCAGGAATCTTTTCACCACCCAACGTGGCGCTTGAACCCACAACCCTGAGATTGGGGGCGCATCGGAAGATGGCTGACAATAACATCTCTCCGACCCACACGAGGTAATTTGGAGGCTATGATGGGAGTAATTAGCCTCCCTACCCCCCCCCCGGATGGTGGGGGGGACTGCCCTTGCCTGCTGTGCCCTATACCACCCCCGAATTTGTGGGGATGGGGGCACTAGGCACAAAGCCCTCCTGTGGGATTCCGGCACTCCTAGACGCCGTCCCTGATCCGCGCTACTAGCTGCAAGAACTTCAAAAGAAACAATTTGGATGAAGGAATGCACATATCTCAAGGAAGGAGGGAGAGTAAAGACTGCTAACAGAAGAGATCTCTGATAAAACAAGACAAGAATAAAACATGAGAAGATACGCCAAGATACGGTATGGCAAATGACTGATGGGGGAGGAGGAAAAACTTTCCTTTCTTTCCTTATGTGATTAAACAAGAATCCCCTCCCCTCACGAGTCAGAATTGTGGTTTTAATAATAATAATAATAATAATAATAATAATAATAATAAATTTTATTTATATCCCGCCCTCCCCAGCCGAAGCCGGGCTCAGGGCGGCTAACAACAATCAACAATCAAACAATCAGATATTCACACATTCTAAAAATATTACATTATAAAAATCAATTAAAATCAAATTAATGGCAACTAATTAAGCAAGATTCTAAGCAGGTTGCCAGAGGAGGGAGTCAGGCTGCGCCCTGACCAAAGGCCTGGTGGAACAACTCTGTCTTGCAGGCCCTGCGGAAGGATGTCAGGTCCCGCAGGGCCCTAGTCTCTTGTGACAGAGCGTTCCACCAGATTGGAGCCGCAGCCGAGAAGGCCCTGGCTCTAGTTGAGGCCAGCCTAACCTCTCTGAGGCCTGGGACCTTGAGGATGTTATTATTTGCAGACCGTAGGTTTCTCTGTGGGGCATACCAGGAGAGGCGGTCCCGTAGGTACGAGGGTCCTAGGCCGTATAGGGCTTTAAAGGTTAAAACCAGCACCTTAAACCTGATCCTGTACTCCACCGGGAGCCAGTGCAGCTGGTATAGTACCGGTTGAATGTGATCTCGCAGCGAAGACCCCATAAGGAGTCTCGCCGCGGCATTCTGCACCCGCTGGAGTTTCTGGGTCAGTCTTAAGGGCAGCCCCACGTAGAGCGAGTTACAATAATCCAGTCTGGAGGTGACCGTCGCATGGATCACAGTGGCTAGGTCAGGGCGAGAGAGATAAGGGGCCAACTGCTTAGCTTGGCGGAGATGAAAAAATGCCGCCTTTGTTATAGCTGTAATCTGCGCCTCCATAGAGAGGGAGGTATCGAAGATTACACCCAAACTCTTAACGGACGGTGCTGGCACTAATTGCACCCCCGCAAGAGATGGGAGTTGCCCCCTCAATCCCATATCATCCCGCCCCAGCCAGAGGACCTCTGTCTTCGAAGGATTTAACTTCAACCGGCTCCCACGTAACCATCCAGCCACAGCTTCCAGACATCTCGCCAGTGTATCGGGGGCCGAGTCAGGATGGCCATCCATCAACAGATAGAGTTGGGTGTCATCGGCATACTGATGGCAACCCAGCCCAAAACTCCGGACAAGCTGGGCGAGGGGGCGCATAAAGATGTTAAAAAGCATCGGGGAGAGAATCGCACCCTGAGGCACTCCACACACCAAGGAGTGGCGCGATGACAATTCCCCCCCGAGCGCCACCCTCTGTCCCCGACCAGAGAGAAACGAGCGCAGCCATTGAAGGACTGTGCCCTGGATCCCCACGTCGGCAAGGCGGTGGTCCAGGAGTTCGTGATCGACCATGTCGAAGGCTGCTGACAGATCTAGAAGAATCAGCAGCCCCGACCCGCCTCGATCCAGCTGCCTACGGAGATCATCTGTTAGGGCGACCAGAGCCGTCTCGGTCCCATGACCAGCACGGAAGCCGGACTGGAATGGATCCAGAGCAGATGTTTCATCCAGAAACCTACCAAGCTGTTCAGCAACCGCTCTCTCAATCACCTTACCCAGGAATGGAAGATTCGAGACCGGGCGGTAATTGGATAGATCTAAGGGATCTAATGATGTTTTCTTTAAGAGCGGACGCACCACTGCCTCCTTCAGTTCCCCTGGGAATATCCCGGTGCCAAGGGACAAATTGATGATATCCCCCAGGGGGGCCCGCACCTCGTCTGGACACGCTCTAATCAGCCATGACGGGCACGGGTCAAGAGGACAGGTGGTGGGCTTTCCAGCTTGGAGGAGTCTGTCCACATCGGCTGGAGATATCCGGTCAAAATGGTCCAATACTGGACCCGAGGACAGTCGAGGGGCCTCCAGTTCCTTTATTGTATCCAAATTGGCAGGGAGGTCATGGCGGAGCAACAGGACCTTCTCCGCAAAAAAGCTCGCAAATGCCTCACAGCTGTGTGTCAGATTGTTATTTAAATTTGGCTGTCCTTCAAGGGACGTTAAAGACCGAATAATACTAAATAATTGCGCCGGGCGAGAGCTAGCGGATGCAATGGAGGCCGAGAAGTAAGACTTCTTAGCGGCCTTCACAGCCATCTCATAGGTTTTCATAAAAACCCTATAAGATGTTCTTGAGGCTCCGTCACGGGCACCCCGCCATACTCGCTCTAGCCGTCTGAGGTCCCGCTTCATTTTCCGAAGCTCCTCGGTAAACCAGGGAGCCCGGTTTCTGCGGGGTCGCAGAGGGCGCTTAGGTGCGATCTCATCGATGGCTGCCAGGAGCTGGGTATTCCAGCCCTCAACAAGCTCAGTCAATGAGTCGCCAGGGAGAGCAAGGTCCCGCAAGGCTTGACGGAATCTATCAGGGTCCATCAGCCTCTGCGGGCGAGCCCAAATCAGCTCGCCACCTAAGCAGGGTGGGGGTGGAAAGTCAATCCTGGCTTTCAGAGCGTAGTGATCAGACCATGGCACCTTCATCGAAGGAGACATGATCACGTCTATACCGGCACCAAAGATCAAATCCAGCGTGTGGCCTGCTTGATGTGTGGGGCCCGAAACAAACTGGGAGAGCCCTAGTGTCGCCATGGAAGACACCAGGTCCAGAGCCTGTGAGGAGGGAGCGGCATCAGCATGGAAGTTGAAGTCTCCCAATACCAATAGGTTAGGGAACTCCAAGGCCCAGCCGGCCACCGCCTCCAGCAGGCCTGACAGGGTGGCTGCTGGTGCGCTAGGTGGCCGGTACACCAGCCAGACAGCCAAGCTCTCCTCGGAGCCCCACACTAGGCCAACACATTCAATGCCGGGGATCGATGGCGATGGTAGAGCCCTGAAAGAACAATCTTCCCGGATTAATAATGCCACCCCTCCCCCCCGGCCCACAGTCCGTGACTGGTGGAGGACAGAGAAACCCGGGGGCGCCATCTCTCGTAAGGTAACAGTTACCCCTTCGCGCACCCAGGTCTCCGTCACACAAGCCAGGTCGACCCCCTGCGAGGTAAAGAAATCTCGCAGGGTGGCGGTTTTGTTGCCTATAGACCTGGCATTGCACAACACCAGTGAAGGAGGTGAGTAATCCTTGCTCACCCTACCCTCGTCTCTCGGGATGGGGCGCAGATTGGAAGGGGTACGAGCATATCCGTATCTCGATCCCCTTCGCTTATAACATCTGCCCCCACCGCCATACCTCCCTCGCCCCTCCACGGTAGCAATCCCAAGCCTCATAGTAACCTCCATTTACAAAATAGAAAAACAAAACAACCAAAAACAATTGTGCCCAAACAAAAACCAATCCCCACCCCACTCAATATCCCACCCCAAAACAGAACAAGATAGAACAAAACAAGAATACATAGATAAAAACCACCATTCATGGTGGTACAACAAAATAAGCAATAAAAACACGTTTAAAACACATTAAAATATATAAAACATCTTTAGCATTTGCTGCAGCAGCACTGTCCTTAAAACTATCAGGGAGGTGAGCCTGGGCCCCACCCCCTAGGCCAGATGGAGTTAGCCTAAGGAGGGAGAGGCCTTACACTCCAAGCACTCACGATGCAGCAGCAGCAATGTCCCTGGCCTCAATGAGGCCTCTTAAAGCCGTGGCGAAGGTGAGCCTGGGCCCCGCCCCCTAGGCCAGATGGAGTTAGCCTAAGGAGGGAGAGGCCTTACACTCCAAGCACTCACGATGCAGCAGCAGCTGTGGATTTAAGGCTGTGTGGAGATAAACTTTCGAACCAAAGCATGTTTTAAGAAGAGCGTGGAATGTATAAGAGCTTTGGAATGACGCAGTTAAAAATGCCATCGCCATATTGGGAAGTTCTGTCGGAGGACTTAAGTCTGAGAGGAGAAATAGAGAAATAGAGCTGTTTTTATATTGTGGGTGAAACTCCTCAGTGGGACTTAAGAATGACAGTTCTGTAATTAATGATGGAAAGAGCGCTGTTATCTATGAAGGTGATGATATATGGAAACCATCTCGATTTGAGGATTGGAAGAACGGAAAATTCACACAGGATTATTATTGGTGTTTATCGGCTTAAGGAGACTATCAGAAGAGATCATAAAGAAAAAAGAGAAAATATATGAACAAGATGTGATGTGGAAACAGCAAGATAAGACTGGATAGAATTATGAACTCTGTTTGGACTGATTTGGATTGATTTGGACATTAACACAGTAGCAAGAAGATGATCAGAATCCCCCTTCGGATATTGAAATATGGGTCCCCCCAACAAAATTTAAAATTCGGCTTTGTAATTCGGAATTTATGTGATGTGATTTAATTTGATTTGATTGGCCGGATAATAAAAAATATTTTTTTAAAAAAAGAGATTGTGTCTCAGGCTCTGACTGAGCTATTTTGCCTGCACTTGTAAATATATTGTACTGATTGCTTAGATTACTAGAGTTGTATTTTTTTCTGCTTAGATCTTGACATTGGCATTATGTTAATTGCTATTTTAAGGCCATGAGGGTTTTGGTGGTGGTTCTTTTGCTTAGCTGCTTTAGGCCTTCTTTAGAAGAAAAAAGCAGGGTGCAAATTCTGAATAATATGTGATCTCCATCTCACAGAGTAGTATACGAACCTCAAATGTTATGGCTCCTCCACCCTAATGAAAAATGATTACAGAGTTCCAACTTCATGCATTGTGTTTGCAAAATACGACATAATGGAAAAAGGAGGTCACCAAGATTTTCAAAATAGAAAACTCATGTTATTTGAATTAAGCAATTTTCTTGGAAAGTATTCACCGTTTGACATAATAACTTAACACTAAGGAAGCGGCTTCCACTAAGGTCTGCTAAATAAAACTGTAGCTCCTTCAAATCAAACACAGACATTGAAATATTTCACTGCCAAGGCAACACCGGGATAAAGCATCCCATCTGGAGCAGCTGTGTGTAACAGAAATTTTAGGACCCTGCCCCCTTGTCTTTCTAAATTGTTCACAAGTGCCCTCTTGGAAACATTCTTCAGGAACAATGCTAAAACTTTCAGTCTAGCAGCTTTGCCAATGACTCCACAGAGTTGGGGGGACAAATTTCTGGTGAACTCATGATTCAAAATACCAATGAAAACAACATCTGGATACTAGGAGTCATCAGTTCTCTGGAAATGTGCAGTTTCAGACCAAGCTGTTCCCATCCTATCACAAGAACTTAAGAGTCCTGCTAGTTCAGACCAAAGTTCTATTTAATCCTTCATCCTGCCTTCACAGTCTTCTTTTTTCCTTTTTTTGAATGTAAAACATTTAATTTAAAAATGTTGACACTACAATATATGAAATAGCTATTAGAAATGCACATAGTGTATTCTATAGCTGCCAGGTTTATGTTCTTAGGAAACTGCAAGTTACACTGTGGTTAAGACTTGTAGTTTTACCCTTCTGAAAGTCCACATTATATCACAGTGATGTATGGTCAGACTTAACAGCCCCAATTGTTAAACACTTGCATCAAGTTATAACCAGTTTTATTGCAAAAAGACCCTGTACACATTTACATCAATTCTAGTACCTTACAATTTTAACTACCCAACAAGTCATTAACATACAGAAACATGCATGAAAAGCAAGAAAGATCACCCATCCCTTCTGCATATTAGCAACTTGTCACTGTCGAGCAACAAAGCTCACATCACTGAGTTTTTATGTGAACAGTCCCTTCTATGGGAAGCTTGCAAGCAGGCCATGAGTGCAACAGTACTCTCCCCAGCTGTGTCCTGCAGCAACTAGTGTCCATTTTCAACCATGTATAAGCTTATCCCGCACCCCTTTTAAAGCCCTTCAAGGCATTGCACACACTCCCATATACTCCGCAACCAGTGTACTCCCACAGCTGGTTTCAGAAGCAGTGTACACACAGCATTAGCCACAATCCATATCTCCCTGGGCATCTATCCTCTTGTTTCTTATGAAGTATTGTGTTTTGATGAGTTTTCCCCTAGGCCAGTTGGGATGGCTCACTCAGTAGAGAGTGAGACTCTTAATCTCAGGGTCAAGGGTTCAAGCCCCATGGTGGGTAGAAGAGTCCTGCATTGCAAAGGGTTGGATTAGATCTCTGACATTCTAGGACTCTAACCCAAATTGAGAAAAACAAACAACCTAGTTCCATTATAAGCCATCAATGGGAATACAGTTGGTGACCATCACTACAAGCCTGCATTATGCCAGAGCATCACACATGTTGGCCACACTCCCAGCAGGCAGAGCAAACAAGTTGCCCTGGAGCCCAGCTGTGATGGTGAGACTTCTTTGAACTTTCCAGCTCCAGTCTTGCGAGCTTGAGGGTCTTCCTGCTACCTTACACCAAGCAGCATTTTACTCCAAATCAAGCACAGGTGTGCATGGACAGGACCCAGTGGGCTCACCAACATGGTCAACTTCTGCGTGACAGTCAGCCTTTTCTTCAGTTTACAAGCAAATTCCAGAGTTGCCAACTTTTTTTCTAGGGAGTCAGACAGAAGTTTAACAAGTGGAGCTTTCCCCAGAAAGGAGCTGAACACACACACACACACCTGCCCACTATACATTTCTGCCACCTCAAAAGGCACAATGGCTCTACCGTGGGGGGGGGGGGCATTAACAGAGGATTTCCATAGGGGGGATCATTTCAGTCTGCTTTGCAGCAAAAGCTGTCTTGTGATGCCTTAAGGACTTGACACATTTATTAAGGAGTCAGAAGCTGCTTTTGTAGAATAGAGTCCACTCCATCTGCAAAGTCCCACAGAAGGCTCTGATCCAGACACTGCGCATGGAGTTTGAAGAAAGCCCCTCTCATGGGTTTGGCGGTGGGGGGGGGGGCAGAAGCTCAGTTAAGCATTTTGTACTTATTTAATTGATTTAGGGGGGCAGCCGCCCCTCCCTGCCCCCGCCCATGGGCCCCACTCCCGGTACAAATGCTTACCCCACCTGTTACTTAAGCCACGCCCCCTTGAACGATTCCCCCGGCGGCGTTCCCAAGCGCCGCGCCTCTGCCCATGTGCAGAGTGCGCTTCCCTGTCCCGCTAGACCCTTCGGCCCAAGGAGCCCTGCCCTGCCTTACCTTGGCGGACGCCTTCTTGACGGACGCCAGACTCCGCAGAGAGCTGGGCGAGCTCTGCAGGTAGTTGAAGAAGTCGAGGGCCGTCTGCGCGGGCCGGCGGGCCAGCGCGGTGTCAGGGTTCAGCGACAGCCGAAAGGGCTGCTGCTGCTTCCAGAGCGCTTGCGGCGGGGCCGGGTCGCCTCCCGCGGGCCAGAAGAGCGCGAGCAGCGCCGCCAAGACGAGGGTCCTCTCCGAGCGCAGCATCTTCTTCCCCGGCAGGAGGAGGCGAGCGAGTGCCGGAGCCGGAGCGGCCGACCAAGTACAAATAGTGCGGGCTTCCCCTCTCCGGAAGCCGGTCCCGCCTCCCCCCCGCCGCCTGGCTCCGGCCCCAGACAGGAGGAGGCGCCCTTCGCAGCAGCGCCCACGCCCGGCGGCCTTCCGCTCGCCTCGCCGGGGCGTCGAGTAGGGCAGCGTGACCCGCGCCCCGGAGGGCTGGGGCGGATTCTCGGGAAAGGGGAAGGCGCCCAGCGGCCCCTTTCCGCCCAAACGACAACGTGGTTTAATATCATCCCGCCTTTCCAGAGGAAGAGCCACCTGTTGGATTTGGTCATTTCCAATAGACATACACACTAGGAACCAGCAGCTGCTTTAAAAAGGCCTCAGTGCACCTTCCAATATTTATTTAGCTGCTTCCTTTGTTTCTTGTTCGCTTTTATATAATATAGGTAAAGGTAAAGGGACCCCTGACCATTAGGTCCAGTCGTGACTGACTCTGGGGTTGTGGCACTCATCTCGCTTTATTGGCCATGGGAGCTGGCGTACAGCTTCCGGATCATGTGGCCAGGATGACTAAGCCACTTCTGAAGAACCAGAGCAGTGCACGGAAACACCGTTTACCTTCCCGCCAGAGCGGTACCTATTTATCTACTTGCACTTTGACGTGCTTTTGAATTGCTAGATCGGCAGGAGCAGGGACCGAGCAACGGGAGCTCACCCCATCGCGGGGATTCAAACCGCTGACCTTCTGATCAGCAAGTCCTAGGCTCTGTGGTTTAGCCCACAGCACCACCCCTTTTATATAATATATATTACCCCTATTACACTATCAAGAGTTACCCCACTATAGTTTGCATCTGACACGCTCACTTAATTTGTAAACCCTAATAAATACTGCAATAGAATAAAATTAATGAGTTTAAATAGTCTCAAGTGTAAAACGATACGCACTGGAAGTAGGTTAGGGTAACAGCCTAAACCGATAAAGTCCTAATAAAGGTATTAACTTTTGCATTATAGTTTAGTTATTCTGTTTCATTTTGTCTTGATTTTTTTCAATGACTGCAGTTGCAACTTTTTATCAAACTTCACTGAACAACCTTTACAAAGTGGCATTTTTTTAAAATAAAAAAAATGACTTCAGCCTTGAGTATTTTACACTTTAAATTACAATTCCCATCCTCCACAAGCAATGTGTTCTAAATTTACAAAGCACGTGTAGTCGCTCTCAAAGTACTATTAATCTGCCTTTAGTGATATGTATTCTTGCTTGAGAGCATAGCAAGAAAACGTTCTGGGCTCCAGCTGAGTGGTAGAGAACAGGGGCGATGGGACCTATAGTCCAAGGATTCCCCCCCCCCCCATTGTTTTTATTAAATATTTTCTTGGGTTACAGAAGTACATACTCTGTCTCTGGTTTCAGTTCATAGAGTCCTTTATAGAGATCTGTTATATTCAAAGTGAGACACTAATGTTATTGACAGTATAAGGTTGGGGGAGAGATCAGGGTTGGTGTTGGTGGGAGACTAGGGCTGCCATCTTTGTTCTGGTAAAATACAGGACAGGTTGGCAGCCAGCAGGCCAGGAACAAGGGGAAAGAGGGTGTTGGGGAGACTTTCTTTTCCACCTGGTGCTGAAATGACTTCAGAGTAATCCATTACAATCTATTGCAGTCGAACCAGATGGCCCTCTGGAATTTCTCTCTCTCTCTCTCTCTCTCTCTCTCTCTCTCTCACACACACACACACACACACACACACACACACACACTTGTAAAACTAACTGTTCTTTGTGACCCAGAGCTGAAATACATGACACATCTTTTCACACACATGCAAGTACTATACAGCCATTCATGCCGACCGGGGTAATAATAATAATCATATCACGATGAGGTGATGAGCTTTGTTCTGCATGTTAAATTTATAAAGGGGGGCGGGGAATATTAGGGGACAAGGGGAAAGGCAAGCCCTGTGGGAAGCTGCTTCTCCCCCACCCTCCTCTCTCAAATATCATGTAGATAACTCTGTTCAGAACTGGGGCTTCTGGGCTACACTGGCACAAAACCAGAGAAACGAGCCTCAGGACCTGTTGCTCTTTGAGGGATGGGTCCCAGGCCAGCACTCCGAGGCTGCAGCTCTGCAGATGGCCGCCTTAACCCAGCCAAAGCTTCGGGAAAGTGGAGGCGACAACAATGTCTAAAACGTTTGCCTTTCTCCTGCCCTCTCCCATTAAATAAAAATGAAAATCCATCTTTTAATTTTTTTGGTAACAATCACTCTGCTAATAATTGCCAACATGTGTCTTTCTACTGTTGTGGAATTAATCTGGACAAAACCCAACGTTCTTGTTTTGTTCCCTGGCATTTCGCAACTAGATTTTACTAAACAAGTTGTTTTTAAAGCATCTTCTTAACTGTGCACACCCAGAATTCAACCCTTTCCCCCAACCTCAGGATAATTGTTTTTCTTTCCATTTATTACACACAAAGCTTGTCCCCATGCCTGGTAAATGAGGAAGGGCCAAAGCTTTGTCCTAGGAGGGCATCTGCTTGGCATGTAGAAGGTCTTGGGTTCAAACCCTGGTACCTCCAGGTAGTTAAAATGGAAAATCTATATTCAGAGGCAGTTATACCTGTGGATACTGAATCCTAGGAATAAGTAACAGAGTTTGTTTGTCAGCTTCTTGGAGAGCATATGGAAGGCACTTTTGAAAAGAGAGTTTAATCTGAAGAGTCATGACCGGAAGGGAAATAGCCACTTGCCCTGTTGCTCAAATGCTTGAACAAACAATGATATATTAAGACTTAGTTTCACTTTTATTGTGCAACACTTGGGTGTGAGTTGCAAAACAGCCTTTCTCTAAGTGGGAGTTTTCACCCAAGCACAAAAACGTGCCTTTGATTGATATAGCTGGATGCTGATATAACTGAACCCATTATCCAATTCATCAGAGTTTCCCCTCATTGATTTACAATACATATTGATGGCTGCCAACTAGGCACCATTCTGACACAAGGAATGATGGGCAAGGAAGAAAAGAGCTGATTTTCACAACCTTTTTTCTTTCTTTTTTTAAGTGGGCACATTGCTATATAATTGGGCTTGTGTGTTTGAGAATTTTCGATTTTCCAGGATAGCAGATTTTACTGTCAACTGTAACAGGGAAATATTTATGGATGGACAATTTCCCACAACTTTTACAGCAAAATATGGGTGATGTAAATGTGAATAGCATGCAGTTGAGGGAACATGAAGAAATATATCATTTGCCTCATAATATAGTTGCAGAAGAAGTTTGAAACAAAATAAACTACAGGTCCTGAGAAAATAAATTGTATCTCTCTGCTTTAAAGCTAAAGCAGAAACTTAGCAGAGGAATGTATTTATCCTTTTCTTCAGTCTGCACTCTCCTGCAATTTCCATTTAAGACAGGGGTAGGCAAACTAAGACCGGATCCGGCCCAATTGCCTTCTCAATCCGTCCCGCGGACGGTCCGGGAATCAGCGTGTTTTTACATGAGTAGAATGTGTCCTGTTATTTAAAATTCATCTCGGGGTTATTTGTGGGGCCTGCCTGGTGTTTTTATAAGAGTAGAATGTGTGCTTTTATTTAAAATGCGTCTCTGGGTTATTTGTGGGGAATAGGAATTCGTTCATTTTCTTTTTTTCAAAATATAGTCTGACCCCCACAAGGTCTGAGGGATGGTGGACCAGCCCACAGCTGAAAAAGGTTGCTGACCCCTGATTTAAGAGATACTTTGCCCAGATAGACACACTTAATGGATCAGTTCTGAATGATACATGAATTTATAAATGCTAGGGTCCCTCTTGTGAGAAGAATGTAGCAAAGGGTTCCTGGTATGGATTAAATGAAAATGAATTTTGAACTGAAAAACTGGGATTTATCCCATGCACCTGCTTTGCATGCAGCAGGGGCCAGGGCCAGTCTCCGAGATCTCCAAATTCTATTGGGAATGACCTGTATGAAATCTTGGAGAAACACTGATTGGAACAGGCAATGCTAACCTAGATCATGGGTAGGCAAACTAAGGCCCAGGGGCCGGATCCGGCCCAATCGCCTTCTAAATCTGGCCCCCAGATGGTCTGGGAATCAGCGTGATTTTACATGAGTAGAATGTGTCATTTTATTTAAAATGCATCTCTGGGTTATTTGTAGGGCATAGGAATTAGTTCATTTTCTCTCTCTCCAAAATATAGTCTGGCCCCCCACAAGGTCTGAGGGACAGTGGACCGGCCCCCTGCTGAAAAAGTTTGCTGACCCCTGACCTAGATAGTTCAATGATCTGACTCAGTATAAGGCAGCTTTCTATCTGCCTGGCCTTTCTAATTGACTCTGTACAAATGAATTTTGTATTTTGGACCCTGTGTGCATTGCAGCAAAGGCTATGGCATTAAGATGAGAGGCAGGAAATCCAAGTTATAGATTCAGCCATGAAGCTCACTTGGGTAGACTGTGTCTCTTGGGCTATTTGCAGTGAGGCTAGAACATCACTCCAAGTCCTTGAACGGAATACAGGCGTAAAGATTCATTACATTAGAGTTCATTACTTGTATCTTCGTTTCTTCTTTTTGCACTTTCAGAGGAAGTGTGCAGATTGCATCTCATTTAAATGAACCACCATGACGACTTTCCCAGAAATGCGGTTTTTATGCTGTTGCAAAATTGTACATTGGTTAGCTGTGCGTTTCCATTTCTCCAGACTAGCCCTGTTCCTCAGCCCCACTGCTGCTTTCATACCCAGCTCAGTTTCTGTGTTAATAAACCAAAGTTTCTGTTCTCTCTTAAAGCCCTGGCAGGGTGGGGCTCAGTTTTATAGCAGTGGTGGAGGAGCTGATTAACCCTTCCCCTCCATTTTCTAGGTCTAAATTGCCCTCCTGAAAAACTGCTAACAGTTTTTAAAATAAGTTGGTTTTGTAAAAAGAAGCGGAAGCAGCATATTTCTATTAAGCATTTTCAATATATAGAAATAAACAAGTATAAAGAACAGTATGATTTTTATAAAAGAATACACCACCCCACCCTTAGCCTTGAAACAAATAAACCCAAAGAGCGGAGGACATACAGTACATGTGAAAAAGTTGACGAGAATGACTCAATTACATTATCAGATTATACCATGTCTTACTATTGCCTTGTTTCCTGGCAAGAATGACTGCAGAAGCATTTCCATGGAAGCAAGAAATCACAACCATTGATCCTTTGACCTTAGGACAGTAGGCTAAGTTCTACACAAACTCCTCCTCTCTATCCTTCATGCAGAAAAGCAAGGTAAAGGTAAAGGTACTCCTGACTGTATAGTTAAATCTATGGTTTTCCCAGTAGTGATGTAGGGAAGTGAGAGCTGGACCATAAAGAAGGCTGATCGCCGAAGAATTGATGCTTTTGAATTATGGTGCTGGAGGAGACTCTTGATCAAACCTATCCATTCTTAGGGAAATCAGCCCTGAGTGCTCACTGGAAGGACAGATCCTGAAGCTGAGGCTCCAATACTTTGGCCACATCATGAGAAGAGAAGACTCCCTGGAAAAGACCCTGATGTTGGGAAAGATGGAGGGCACAAGGAGAAGGGGACGACAGAGGATGAGATGGCTGGACAGTGTTCTCAAAGCTACGAACATGAGTTTGACCAAGCTGTGAGAGGCAGTGGAAGACAGGAGTGCGTAGCGTGCTCTGATCCATGGGGTCACAAAGAGTCGGACACGAATAAACGACTAAACAACAATCCCTGACCATTAGGTCCAGTCGCGGATGACTCGGGGGTTGCTCGCTCATCTCACTCTATAGGCTGAGGGAGCCAGCGTTTGTCCGCAGACAGCTTCTGGGTCATGTGGCCTGCATGACTAAGCCACTTCTGGCGAACCAGAGCAGCGCACGGAAATGCCATTTACCTTCCCGCCAGAGTGGTACCTATTTATCTACTTGCACTTTGACGTGCTTTCGAACTGCTAGGTGGGCAGGAGCAGGGACCAAGCAATGGGAACTCACCCCATTGTGGGGATTCGAACTGCCGACCTACTGATCGGACACTTCAGCTAGACGAAAACACTCATGGGACGAAGCGCAGCCTGGGAAGGATGTGGTCTGGGGACAGTTATGAGACTCCCCATCCTTGAATCAAAGAATTGTAGAGTTGGAAGGGACCATGAGGCTCATTTAGTCCAATCCCCAGCAATGCAGGAATCTCTTGCCCAACATGGGGCTTGAACCTATGACCCAAAGATTATGTCTCATGCTCTACCAACTGAGCTACATCCTTGTCGGTCAAAGGGGATTTGTGGAAGGACAGGCAAAGCTTGAGCAGAACTCAGCAGACATTCCCTGCCATGTCTCCATTTGTGCACAAGATATAGATCAGGAAAAGAAACAGCCTGGCAGAACTACAGACGTTTTCATTCAGGTATTTAAAAAAACATTTTTTAAAAAACCACACACCAGGCATATGTACCACGGAAGCATATTCCCACGGAAGCACTTTGTAAGCACAAATACTATGAAAGGGAAATGGGAAGGTAGCCATTATGAAACTCTGTGCATCTTCAGACTGGACTTAAATGCCTTGCGCTGATGATAAAGATGGGTTGGCAAAGCCCCCAATCAAAATCTTCATGCCCACATTGAGGTACAGACATTCATTGTCTGCGCAGTCACATTGGCATGGGAAACCAGGATCTGGCAGCTCTCGGCATCACATTTGCATCTCTCCACTCTGAAATATTAATTTGGTCCCTGCTGGTGTTCCTTTTTCTCCTTTAAAGATGTCTGGACAGCAGCAAACCCCAAGCCCTTGATACTTTCGATTTTGTTTACAGACATGGCAGCAACAATTTGTCAGGAGCCATTGTCGTCTGTTCTGAAAGGAATTTCGCTAATGAATGGGCTGTGTTGTGCTGGTGATAAGACAAACCAATGTTTGGAAGGGCCGATTGCCAGGTAGCAGAGAAAGGCTTTTTAAAGGCTGAAAGAAGAACCTGGTGACAACTCGTTCGCATTGGCTGCGGCGCACAATGTTGTCCTGGCCCAGGGCTGATGCTTGCAAAGAGAAATCGGGAAGCAACTGTCAGCAGGCTTTGCGGCGATGCTTCCATTGATGCTGCAACAGAGAGAAGGATGCAAACGCTGTGATTCTTCTTGAAGTTTGGCAAAAGGAAATCCTGGGCCTTAGCAACTGGTGGGTGATTGCCAGAGAAGCCATGTCACACTTTGGTTTGCTCTGTGTCTGAATAACACTCATCTTACGAGTTAAATGCCTAAAACTAGCACCAAAATTTTGGCATGAAGGATTCAGATTTATGTCTTCTTGCTCGTCCCTCAGATTGTTTGAACCAACTAGGGCGTGCTCTTAGATCTCATGTTTGGAAACACATGCACTGTGCACTCTAAACCAGGACACCCTGAAGATGTTGTAGGTGACAAAACTCCCATCATTCCTGACCATTAGGCAGGCTGGCTGGAGTGCAAAACACCTGGAGGGCACCATGTTGACTACTGCTGTTCTAATCAGTCCTTGAAGCATTAGGGTAAAAAGAGAGAGGAAAGATCCCCCTCTAATATATTATTTCATGCACCCCTCCAACATTTCTCTGATGAAAATAGGGACATCCCATTCCATAATGATAACTTTTCTATTTATACTCCACACATCTTACTGGGTTGCCCCAGCCACTCTGGGCAGCTTCCAACCTATATAAAAACATAATAAAATATAAAATTTTGTTTAAAAAAACCCTTTCCTATACAGGATTGCCTTCAGACAGCTCAGGGGCTGGATAACTCCATACCCTCCAACATTTCTCCAGTAAAAATAGGGACATCCTAAGGAAAAGTGGGAAACTGGGACAGCTTCTCTAAATCAGGGACGTCCCTGGAAAACAGGGCACTTTGAGAGTCTGCCACTTTTCTGGACAAGGTTGCTTGTTTAATGAAAATGTCTTTTGTTCCTGAAATGGGGCATCCCACCCTCCACCAAGGTGGCTGACAATCAGATAATTAAACAAATAATAAAATAATAAAATTCAATGAAACAAACAATAGAATATAGCAGCAACAGTCAGCAAAGAACCTTGAGGAGATAAAATCAAACAGTGCGCTAAACAAACAGTGGCGGATGACCACGGAAGGAAAGGAGGCAGGAAAGGAGTTTCAGAGAGCCCTGTTGCCACAATGAAGGAGGCAACCTTCGAAGGCCCCCATGCCAGAGGCAGGTGGAGCCAGAGGCGAAGGTGGGTGGAGGCATTTATGAAAATGTCGCCATTGTGCGGTAGGCTAGCCTGGCTAGCTTCTACACACACTTGTACACTTCTCTATCCAAATTAGCAAGAGGCACTGTGAAATATACTCAGAGTCGAGAGTGGATTTCCTGCTCTTTATTCAGCTCATAGTGGTGAGGAGGAATGAAAGTCCCCTCAAAGTATCTGCTTTATATACATTATTTACACAATGGGCTGCACGTGATTGGCTAATTCTGGAATTCTCCTGTAGGCCAATCAGGTTGTGGATTCACTTCCATCTGGAGCCGGATTGGGTGCATTGTTCTAGGACCATTCAGACTGCTGCATTCTGAATCCTATTGTTCTAGGACCAATCAGACTGCTGCATTTTGGATCCTACTCAACTCAGTACATAACACACTGCCAGAGTTCAAGGACATTTTCAACCGGGCAAAAAAATCAAGGGGTGTGTATGCAAAGCAGGGCCAGTTAGGGGTGGGGCCTGGGGAGAATTCCACAGGTCAGGCTAGAATTTCCCAAACTTAGGTCTCCAGCTGTTTTTGGACTACAATCCCCACCATCCCTGACCGCTGGTCCTGCTAGCTAGGGATGATGGGAATTGTAGTCCAAAAACAGCTGGAGACCCAAGTTTAGGAAACCCTGGGCCAGATGGACAGGCCTACAAGGCCATGTTTTCGCCCTTCAAGCCTGAATTTTCCCATCCCTGCTTGAAAATACAGTGGGATAACACAGCTGCCTTTTTATTGCAAGAAACTTACTTCATTTCTAAAGAATTATAGAATTGCCAGAGTCATGTAGAAACTAGGCTCCATCCCAGAACCTCTTTGAATTTTGGAATGCTGATTTTTATCTATTTGCTCTTCTTACTTTGCTTTCCTGAATGATGTTTCCAAAAAGCAACAACTAGTCATGGTCAAAGAACTTGTGCAATAATTCTACTCATTGCAGTTTTGTTCTTGGAGGAACTTGGCTTCTGTATCTGACCACACTTATTGGGAAATCCAGAAGACTTATTGGGTAATAGAGAGGATGTTTTGCTAAAGAACAAATCGAGACGGCTACTGGTTTTTCAAACTTTTATAGCCATGCGGTGCTGCTTTTGAATGCTCAGTGCATTTCAGCCCTTTAATTTTCCTGTGCATTGGTGAATGCGGACCGCAATCTTAAAACATTTTCATTCTGAATCAAGGACGCTTCAGACAAGATGATCACGCTATATGGATTACATTGTGTTAGTGCAAGTGAGAAGTCTTGTGATGTATGGCAGATGCACATACTAGACATGAGGCGCATAACCTTTGCCAGGATTCATTGCTGTTTCTGTTGCTGTGCTTCATACGACGAAAACTCTTTTATTTTCTTCTGAGGCACAGCTCATATTCAGTGCTTAAATTCCCCATATGACAGGCACCACCTGAAGCCCTCTGCTCCTAATCTCAGGGATTTGGAAGGGGGTTGGATGCAGTTCTTTAGAAGTAATGAATGTATGTCCCCCTTCACAGGCTGTATGCCTCAGACCCTCCAAGTGGTCCTCTTTTTCAGGCACGGTCCTGGATTTACAGATCCTGGAATGTCCCACTTTTTAAAAAAGGTAAAGGTAAAGGACCCCTGACAGTTAAGTCCAGTCACAAATGACTCTGGGGTTGCAGCGCTCATCTCGCTTTACAGGCCGAGTGAGCCAGCGTTTGTCCGCAGACAGTTTTTCCAGGTCATGTGGCCAGCATGACTAAGCTGCTTCTGGCGAAACCAGAGCAGCGCACAGAAACGCCATTTACCTTCCCACTGGAGTGGTACCTATTTATCTACTTGCACTTTTGGGCGTGCTTTTGAACTGCTAGGTTGGCAGGAGCTGGGACTGAGCAACGGGAGTTCATCCCGTTGCGGGGATTCGAACCACCGACCTTCTGATCGGCAAGCCCAAGAGGCTCAGTGGTTTAGATCACAATGCCACCCCTATTTTCATTGGTGAAATGTCGGAGGGTATGGTAGGACGTGCCTATTTTCAACAGAGAAACGTTGGAGGGTGTGCTTCTTGCAGGTATCTGGTTGGTCACCATGAGAACAGACAAGCTGGGCCATTGGCCTGATCCAGCAAAGCTCTTCTGGTGTTATTAAATAAAGCCGGGATATTTGGGATGGAGGACTGGTTTTGTCCTCACTGCAACAAGTCTTTTTCAGCAGGTGAGTGGAAGGCAGTTATCACTTTCCATGGCAGGAACACAATTATACTGAACTGCACTGTAATGCGCTGAACTGCAGCAGCTCCTTGCCCTGAGATACTATGGATGGAATTGGTCGTCATTTTCAGACAAAGGAAGTGCTCCACCACCAATAAAACAAAGGTAGGATGGGCTACAGGCTTGGCTTAATATCCTCTGATGGCTCACCTCTTATGACATTTGGCTACCCTGATGGGCTTATCCAGTGGCAGCATTGGTCCTTCAATTGCCACGACACACTCACAATTTTAATTTCCCACTTTGTCCCCGATGTAGCATGGGGAAACAAAAAGTTTCCAAGGCGTCCAGATCAGATATCAGTGGTGGACCATTCTGGAGCAGTGCTCCCCCCCACCAGCTTTCCTTGTGACACCAGGTCTGTTTCAGGAACAGCCTGTGGGTGAGAGATAGAGCAGCTTACCTATCCCTGTGTTCTTGACAAAAGTCCACAGGAGGACCAGGAAGGTGAAGGAAGAGTTCAGGTAAGGAAGTCAGACCATGGACAGCTCTGAGTAGATAGGCAAGCAGAATGCAGAGCAGGAGGTTCGTATGTTGCTCCAGCAAAAATGCCACCACTGAATAGGCCCTGTCTTCAAACATCACTCACTGCACCTCTGAAGACAGTGGTATTCAGGAAGGACCTCTGGTTTCATAGGCATATAGTCAAAATCTTGCAGAGCTGTATTTTTACTATGAAGCAAAAGCTCCAACTCCCCACTCTTCTTGGCCCTGGTACTCAGAAGATCATTCACCCCACTGACCAAAACAAAATAAAAAAATTCCTTCCAGTAGCACCTTAAAGACCAACTGAGTTAGTTCTAGGTATGAGCTTTCGTGTGCATGCACACTTCTTCAGATACACAGTGTATCTGAAGAAGTGTGCATGCACACGAAAGCTCATACCTAGAACTAACTCAGTTGGTCTTTAAGGTGCTACTGGAAGGAATTTTTTTATTTTGTTTTGACCATGGCAGACCAACACGGCTACCCCCACTGACCAAACTCATTCTCTCTTGTAGCTCCTTTTGACCTTGGATTACCCAATTAAATGTGTAAATTTAATGGCTAAAGCAAGTGGAACAGCTGGCTCTATAGACACCTCCGTAGATCAGTCCTGTAAATCTCTTTTAGCAAACTGTCCTTGCTTCTGCTGCCACAGCTGAAGCAACATTCCCAACTGGCAAGAGAGCAGAATTGTCTAGCTTTGCCCCTTGCCAGGGAAACTCCCACCTTTCGCCTTCGATTCAGACAAAGGCATGTGCAGCCGGGGTTTTGTCTGGTTTCCTAAGTTCCTTAGCAGCCTTTTGGCAACAGCAAAACCATCCATCGCAGCACCCTTTAGGGAGGCTAAAATATTTGCTTACAAAAAGAGATGGCTAGGAAGGATCCCCCCTTTTGTTAAAAGAAGAAGAAAAAACACCAGCACACAAACACACCCACATTATTAAACCTTTAATGAATTTGGCTGATTTGAGATAAGCATGGAAAGCAGAATAAAAAGGGGGAGGTGTTTGTGAACCCCCAGTGAAATCTATGCTTGGTATTTCTCAGGTGCCAGGAGATTTGGGATGCCAATGTATTAGAGATGGGGCCCAGTTAGGGTGAGAGGGACAGAGCGCATGCTTTGCATTCAGATGGGGCCACAAAGCGTATCCATAGATCTTAAAGCTAGGAAAGTGTGCAGAAAAAGCTCTTGAGTTGTGGCCATTCAGACAACAGGGTTCAGCTGTACCATTAGGCAGAGTGGAGTGAAGACTCCTCAAACCATATGGCTCACCAATCTTCCTCTGAGCCCTCCTTGAGTGATTTTGCATGGCTCTTGGAGAATGGAGAGAGCAGTTTCCCCCTCACAGAGCTGCCATTTCCAGCACTCTTAACAAACTGCAGCTCCCAGGATTCTTAGGGGCAAATCATGCGCTTTAAGTGTGTGTTGAACACACTTTAAATGTGTGGTGTGAATCTGCCCACAATAGCCAAAGATGACTGGTTGCATGGGTGTCATGTTCATTACCTGACCCCCTAGGTTTGCTGGGATTGTGGACTGTATAAACCCTTTTTGAGTGAAAAATAAATGGCGAAGCAGCAGCTGGTGAAGGGGGAAGGAATGACTGAGAAAAGGCCCCTCCTTCCCACCCCAATGCAAGAGGGCTATTTTACCACATTTTGCAGTGAGTCTAAAATGATCCATCTGTACCACTGTAGACTGCTTAACCCCCCAAATGTCAACCTCCATATCAAAACTGGAACCTTGTAAAAAGTTCTGTTATAAAACTTCAATGCAGCATGAATTCTAACCTCGTTGTGGGCAGAACAATAAAAACCATATGTTCCTTTCAGGAAATGATGCGTCGCCCCCACGCCTGCCGCTTTTGAGAAAGCAGAAACGAGAGTTCAGCTCATTTATTTAAATTCCTTCTAGCATAAGACTTGATGCTTTCTATAGGTTACGTCTGGATCTAGGGGGGACGACAGAACCAGATATAGATGCACATGCTTTACCTCCTTGCATTATTGCCCAAACCAAACAAAGCAGAAGGCCTCAGGAAGGTATTTTTTGCCCACAAATGGAAATGGGAATTTGCCAGCACAGGACAAGGGGTTTTCCTGCGCCATTGGGCTGTGATCACCACACTTCTGAATTCCTAATGACATCAGCTGCTGATTTCTGTTAATGTCAGCACTTGGGTTCTGCACAAAGGCTTCCCACAGGCATCTAGTTTGCCACTGAGAGAAGCGGATGCTGAACTACATGGACTACATGGGTCATTGGCCTGAGCCAGCAGGCTCTTCTTATAGTCTTATGCTTCTTTGTTCTCTGCCGTGGCCAGTGGAAACGGTCAACTCTATAGAGTGCTTCCGAATTTCTGGCCTCCTAGACTTGCTTCTGTTAATCTGACTTTGAAAACCAGCCCAAATAAACCCAATGAGTCTTAGTTGAGTGTCTGATGCTAGGACCCAGAGGCTGCAACACAGGGTTTGTTTTGCCAGGGCGGACTCCTCCACATATGGAAACCTGCATATTAGGAAGTCTGAGGACTTCACACAGACTCCTGATTCCAGCATCTCCGCACAAGTGATGCCAGAGGTCCTAGACTCAGAGGGATTCCTGATTCACCTCCATAACTGCCTCGCCTACCGTATCAGGGGGTCAAAGTACCTTCCAGCCTCAGGAAACACTGGTGTCAGAATCTTCAAGTAGCCCCCCATATATTGGTACTCATTCTATACATTTTTGCTTGTTTTGCTGGGGTTAAGTACCCCCGATACATCATTTTCATATAGTTTTCTTTCAGTGAAGAACATGCTATAGATTTCAGATCAGTTTTCCATAGCATAGCCTCTCCCAGTCTGTCATTTGTATATTATGTCCCACATCTTTCGCTGATTTTATCATCACTGATTTCACCTGTTCACCTTTAGTATCCCATTCCAGGAGCAAATTGTACATCTTTGACAATAATTTAAAATTATTTTCCAAAATCTCTCTTTGAAATATTGATAATTCATAACAGAAACCTTTCTTTTTATCTGCTTTTAAAAAGTAATTTAATTGATGATATTGTAACCTGTTCTCTCATCTCTTCAAAATCTTTTAATTTTACCTGGTTTTCTACCTCAGTTAACAGCTCTCTATATGTTGGCTAATTTGTCCACACATGTACTTTTTTCACAGATAGTGCTTCTAACAGGGAGAGCCATCAGGGTGTTTTTTGTTCTAATAAGTCTTTATACCTCTCCCATACTTTAAAAATTCATTTTCTTATTACAGTGGTACCTCGGGTTACATACGCTTCAGGTTACATACGCTTCAGATTACAGACTCCGCTAACCTAGAAATAGTACCTCGGGTTAAGAACTTTGCTTCAGGATGAGAACAGAAATTGCGTGGCAGCAGCGGGAGGCCCCATTAGCTAAAGTGGTGCTTCAGGTTAAGAACAGTTTCAGGTTGAGAACAGACCTCTGGAACTAATTAAGTACGTAACCAGAGGTACCACTGTATATGATTCTGAAATGATTGTCCCAATTGATCATGCTGGCTGGGGTTCATTTCATTTCAGTCCCTCTCTGCTGCTGCTGCTGCTGCTGCTGAATCATAGAACTGTAGAGTTGGAAGGGACCACGAGGGTCATATAGTCCAACAATGCAGGAATCTTTTGCTCAACATGGGCAGGGCAGTCTGAAGCATATCTGGCGCCGTGGTGCAAAGATCCCTCCGGCACCCTCCACCGTTTCCCGGAGTTGTCAACCTTTTCCCAAGCCTCTGCAGGGATCGCTCTCCTCCCGTGGAGGCTTGGGAAGAAGCAGCACACCCGCCAGCCATATAGTTGACAGGGCACAGCTGGCGTGTGTGCAGAGAAAGGGGAGGCCACTGGCAAAGCCGCACAGCTCCTCCACTCGCTGGGGCGCCCCTGAGAGGCCAGCGCCCTGGCACAATGCACCAGTAAGCCCAATAGGAAAGACGGCTCTGAACATGGGGCTTGAACCCACAACCCTAAGATTAGGAGTCTCATGCTCTACCAACTGAGTTACCAAGAGGGAGCTACCGAGAGGGGAGGAAATGCTAAATGGCTCTGCTCTCAGAGACCTGTCTTGTTGAGTGTGGAAGGGAAGGAAGCCACTGTGGGTTTCTTTCTTTCTTTCTTTCTTTCTTTCTTTCTTTCTTTCTTATCCCTCCTTTTTCTCCAAGGAGCTCAAGGTATCATACATGGTTCTCCCCCTACTCAATTAATCACCACAACAACTCCATGCAGTAGGTTAGTCTGAGAGAGGAAGGTGAGCTTCATGGCCAAGTGGCAATTTGAACCCTGGACTCACAAGTCCTAGTCCAACCCTCTAACCACTGCACCACACTGGCTCTCAAACAAGTTTTCATGTCCTTTAGAATTCTCATTCTGCCCTTGCAAATGCTCTGAGGACGTTAACACAAATAAATCTGCAATACAAAAATCAAATCGAAATGAACGTCCGAAGCGCAAATTTAAAATATTGCAGCTAGCACTGAAATGAGAGCTAAGCTCAAATGTCGTCAAGCCCAGCAATCAAAAACACTTAAGCTACTAAGTGGTGGAAGAAACAGATATGCTTTGCACTGTTTCCAAAAGGCTAATAAAGATGAGCCTTTGCAAATTTCCCCAGGCTAGACATTCCAAAGTCTTGAGGCAGTCATAGGAAAGGCCAAAGCTGCCCTGCTTATGAGCTTACTTCTCGCAGTGATGGGATTTTCAACAGAGCCTTTCCTTTGGGTGGGGAGCAGTTCATCTGGGAAAGATTTCCCAGAGGCAGAAGAGGGCTATTGGAGATCTGTTCACCCTTCCCACACTATCAACCGACTTTAGGAAAGGGGAACTTGTGGATCACTCCAACTTCCATGAGTTCTGGACAGCATGGGCAATGGTGAGCGGTGATGGGAGTTGTATTCTATGGAGGGCCACAGGTTCCCCAATGCCTTATTTAGTCTATCTACAGGATGCATGACTCTGGCTGCCATTTTGGTTCTGCTAGAGTATAACCAAGGTAACATATGAAATCCACGTTGAACACTTCAGATGCTACAGAGGCACAGAAGTTATACAGGCAGGCACTGCTATTCAGAATGTGATCAGTGTGGTGCTTTGTAGTAAGAGATGCCAGATGTGCTAAGATCCCACGAAGATCAAAAAACGAGAGGGAGAAAAGTAGCTCATATATACTATCCCAGACGCCTGAATTCCCTGCAAAATGAAACAAATGGCATTGCCCTCCAAAATCCAGATCCTTCAAGCGTCTCTATTTTCTAGGGACAGTCCCAGATTTACAGAAGCTGTCCAGGTTTCTGCTTTGATCCTGGAATGTCCCGCTTTCCCTTAGGTAAAGGTAAAGGGACCCCTGACTGTTAGGTCCAGTCGTGGACGACTCTGGGGTTGCGGCGCTCATCTCACTTTACAGCTTCTGGGTCATGTGGCCAGCAAGACTAAGCCGCTTCTGGCGAACCAGGGCAGCGCATGGAAACGCTGTTTACCTTCCCACCAGAGCCGTACCTATTTATCTACTTGCACTTTGACATCCTTTCGAACTGCTAGGTTGGCAGGAGCAGGGACCGAGCAATGGGAGCTCACCCCATTGCGGGGATTCGAACCACCGACCTTCTGATTGGCAAGCCCTAGGCTCAGTGGTTTAGATCACAGGGATGCCCCTATTTTCATTGGAGAAATCCTGGAGTTATGTGACCTCTGAGCCAAGGAGATAAGTAACTCTATAACCTTTAGAAGACTTCTGAAGGCAGCCCTGTATAGCAAAGTTATTTTTATTATGTTTTATTATGGTTTTTTATATGTTGGAAGCTGGCCAGAGTGGCTGGGGCAACCTAGTCAGATGGGCACGGTATGATGATGATGATGATGATTGAATAGGACGTCCCTATTTTCATCAGAGAAATGTTGGGGGGGGGTATGAAAATCCCAGATGAATGTATCAACATGATACATAAATTCTGAACTCTCTTAAAGCTGTATCAGCATAGGAAGAAAACTAGAAACTCCTGCCCCAATAAAAATGGATTATTATTTATACTGGCCCAGGCAAATCCAGGTTCTGGCCCCTTGATGGCAGGTAGAACCCCAACACTTGCATAAAATGGGTTTATTTAATTTGCTGCAATCAGTTTCCTATTGATATCTGTTCTCTCTCATCAATGAGCAGGCCAGGCAAGATTCGTTTGCCCCCACTGATGAGTGGGCTGGACCAAAGCCTAATGAGAGCCACACTGCATAACAGGACAACACAGGGCACCATAGCAAAGAGCTGTAGTAACTACCTACTGCTGCTTCCATGCCCTGTGCTTGAGAAACTGGCTGGAGAATCTGGTACAGAGCTTCTACGCAATGAACCAAGGTGTGGATTTGCACCTTTCTGACTCCCCATCAAATGTAGGACTTTACATGGTTCAGGACATGTCCACTGGGATGTGAACAAACACTGGGATTGGGACGACATTATGTGGATGCCCCCTACATTAATGGAGAGACAGGTCTTTGCAAATCTACATTTTGTTCCAGTGTGAACAAGTCCACAATTGGATCCCTGCCTTTACCTGCTCTCTCACATACGTCCATTGGTTCTGCACACCAGAATAGGTATAGTCAGGCGCTCCTTAATGCAACGTCCATCAGGAAAAAGTATGCATTTCCAAAGACTGTGATGGTCCAAGATGGTGGTGAGTTTGAGAAATGTGGAATACCTTCATCGTCCTTGTAGCTGTGCAACCCCCCCCTTTTTTTTGAGGATCAGGCTATGATTCAGTTTGAATTTTCAAGAAAAAGAAGCAAAACCTATTGCCACTTTTGTAATAATGGTCTATATGGAGATACAATGAGAAATATTTTTAGAGCAACATGACCATCCAGTATCATGTAACTTGCCTTCCATGAGTTAATATAACTCCATGCTTATTTATTTATTTTTAAAAAGAGCAGTTTGCTTATTAATTTGTTTGGCTTGCTTTAATTCACTTTATTCATTGTCCTTTACTATAAAAAAGCTGGGCCATATATACACGTTTCTCCTAATGTAATGACTCATATTTATGAAGTTATTTGGAGCTTCTAAACCGCAGGTGATGAACTCGGAGATATAAAAATTGCAAAGCAATGCAATCTCTACGGAATGAAAATTTTAAATCAGCTGCCGAGCTAGATGCCCTTAAGGGAAATAAAATATTCTGTGATTTTTTTGTTGCTGTGTTAGCATATTTTTCATTTTCGGCCTCTGCAGGAAATAAATATGCTGCTCTATAACACAGCAAAGGAAGCACTTGGTTTGTGGATTGGTTGAGAATTATATGCCACGAGTCCCTGCTGCTTTTTATGATTGCTCAATCAAAGTATCGTTGCTTGCTTAACTTTATTAAGTAATTTGTTCTGCCAGCTTTTTTTTTTTATCCCTCCTTTGTAACAACTGTTGGTTTTCATTGCATTGGGTAGCTGCTTGCAAGATCACCTTATGCCATATCAAATGCCACTCAAATACTTTGATCTCAGGAACTGGTGCTGTTACGGCTGCCACATAATGCTCGTTCTGCACTTGTAAGAAATTGATATTTTAGTGTGGCAGCAATTACATTTCAAAACTCCTACTGACATCAGGCAAGCGCCTCCACTGTACTCTTTTTGGCACCTGCTAAATGCAGGCAAGCCTGTCTTGACCTGTGGAATGTTGACATGTGTTTTAATCTGGTCTTTTCTTCTTGCTGATTTTAGTTTTTAAAAAATGTTTTAAGTACTTGTTTTTAACATTTTACTGAAAATGTCATTGCTTTGATTCTTTTCAAACACCACCTTGAAGCTTTCATACAATGAAGCAGTATATAAATGTTGTGAAATAAAAATAAATATGTAAGTAAAATACTTGTCTTTTCTTTCCCCAATGTGTAGCAATTTTAAGCATTTAACTTCCCTGAGATGCAGATTAACAAATTCACATTATTGATTGATTGATTGATTGATTGATTGATTGACTGAAGCTGAAGAGGTAACAGGGCTTAGTGAGCTGCAGATTTAGAGAAGCTGTCCTGGTTTCTGATTTGACCCGGAATGTCCCACTTTTCCTTTGTTGTTGTTTAGTCGTTTAGTCGTGTCCAACTCTTCATGACCCCATGGACCAGAGCACGCCAGGGACTTCTGTCTTCCGCTGCCTCCCACAGTTTGGTCAAACTCATGCTGGTAGCTTCGAGAACACTATCCAACCATCTTGTCCTCTGTCGTCCCCTTCTCCTTGTGCCCTCCATCTTTCCCAACATCAGGGTCTTTTCCAGGGAGTCTTCTCTTCTCATGAGGTGGCCAAAGTAGTGGAGCCTCAGCTTCAGGATCTGTCCTTCCAGTGAGCAGTCAGGGCTGATTTCCTTCAGAATGGATAGGTTTGATCTTCTTGCAGTCCATGGGACTCTCAAGAGTCTCCTCCAGCACCATAATTCAAAAGCATCAATTCTTTGGCGATCAGTCTTCTTTATGGTCCAGCTTTCACTTCCATACATCACTTCTGGGAAAACCATAGCTTTTACTATACAGACCTTCCTTAGGATGTCCCTATTTTCATCAGAGAAATGTTGGAGGGTATGGAGTTAGCCAATCCCTGAGCAGTCTGAAGGCAATCCTGTATAGGGAAAGGGTTTTTAAAAAAATGTTTAATGTTTTCTTATGTTTGTATATACAGTGGTACCTCTGGTTGCGAACAGAATCCGTTCCGGAGGCCAGTTCGCAACCTGAAAAGAACACAACCCGCGTCTACGCATCTGTGCATGCACAGGTCACGATTTGCCGCTTCTGCACATGCGCGTGACGTCATTTTGCTCATCTGCGCATGTGTGAGCGGCGAAACCTGGAAGTAACCTGTTCTGTTACTTCCGGGTTGCCATGGGACGCAACCTGTAAACGCTCAACCAGAAGCAAACGTAACATGAGGTATGACTGTATGTTGGAAGCTGCCCAGAGTGGCTGGGACAACCCAGTTTACTGTGGGGTATAAACAGTAAACGTATCATTATGGAATGGGACGTCCCTATTTCCATTGGAGAAATGTTAGAGGGTATGGAGCTGGGAGAGTCTGGGGCACAGAGAAATCCAGAATCAGAGGGAGAAGGTGAAGTAGGCAAATGGGATGAGGGAGGCCAGGAGGAAGAGGTGAGTCAGGGTGGTGAAGAGTCACAGGTGTCTCCCCGCTCCCCACTTGGCTCTCAGAACCAGAAGAGGCATGAAGTGGGCAGAGGTGAAGTTGGCTGCCTGCAGGAGCAGTCTCTGATTGCTTGAGAAAAGCCCTGGGGATGAGGTGGGGGCTTTCGATCTCTGCAACTCATTTTCATGGACAAAGACCACCGGGAATGAGCTGCTCTGCTCAATAGGCTTGACATCCAACCATAAGAGTTAACTCCATTTTCAAACAACAGTGATTCTAATACAGGCCAGACTTCACATAAAAAACAGGAAATGATTTACAGAAAAGGGCTTAGAGAGGTGCCAGAACTGAGTTCCAGAGAGTTCCGGCTGAAAAAAGCCCTGGGTATAAAGATGTGTGGCATATCATCAATTGGAAGGTACACACAGTTCCTTTTATGTATTTTTCATGAAGGAAAAAAAAGTTTTTATTGGATTAGAAGGGGCGTCAGTCAGCTGCTTTCATTTTGGCTGAAGCCCAACATAAGCAAAACAATAGAAGTGGCAGGAAGGGCGTGAATTTCCTGCATTTCTGTAGACTCATAAGGTTTGTCTTCTGCACAAGGCAGCATCTCTGAAATGGATTTTGACCTAACCTCATTTAACCAATGAGGCCCTGCGGAAGTTTGCGTTTGTGCATTTAAAATGGCATCACTTTGAAGATAGACAAATGTTCCTATCTAATAGCAACAGGGTCAGTAACGAGCAGATTTGGAAAACCATTAGGTTTTTGGCCATGCTGGTTACATTGTGTTATTTTAGCTGACCTGTTCTGTTTCTGTGCCCTCCTTTTATTTCCCCTGCAACCTTTATATATCTCAACTGGCACAAAATGCTGTTATGTACCAGACAGGCTTGTTTTCCAGATGGTTTGTGCAGTTGTGCTGTGTATATCTGTGCAGATGGACCAGAGAGCTGGTGTTTCTTACATATCTATCCATTAAAAAGTTAAATAATATGTAAGAAGGTGTGGGAGGCAGTGGAAGACAGGAGTGCCTGGCGTGCTCTGGTCCATGGGGTCACAAAGAGTTGGACACGACTAAACGACTAAACAACAACAACAACAAGAAGGTGTCTAACAGCTAGGACAGTATCTTTTATTGGCCTAACTCAGGATGGTCCAAGGTGTGACAAAAGGGCCGTACAGTGGTACCTCGGGTTAAGTACTTAATTCGTTCCCGAGGTCCGTACTTACCGTAACTTGAAACTGTTCTTAACCTCAAGCACCACTTTAGCTAATGGGGCCTCCTGCTGCTGCCGTGCCGCCAGAGCACAATTTCTGTTCTCATCCTGAAGCAAAGTTCTTAACCTGAAGCACTATTTCTTGGTTAGCGGAGTCTGTAACCTGAAGCATCTGTAACCCAAGGTACCACTGTATGTGACTCTCAAGGGTATTTTTTTGTGGCCTTTGGTAACATTTGATGCCATCCAAGCCCTATTGCTGCCTTACCAAAGTTGGGTAAGCGAGGTGCTGGGTTTTTGGAAGGAGAAATGAGGGATCTGACAGGATCCTAGAGTGCTCCCTCCCCCTTCCCAAAGCCTAGTTAGTGCTTTCCCTCAGTGATCCTTACAACAGTCTTGGATAGCTTATTTGATCATTTTTTTACTTGAAAATTGTTCATGGATAAGTTGTACAGTATAACTATGTAAAAGAAAAGTGTCGCAAGAATGTCATTGACATCATCTCTGTATGTAACTGCTGTGTACTTACTCTTGCTTTCAGTAAAAAAATGTTTGAAAACCAAAAGCCACAACAGCAACCTTGGATAGCAAGACATGGCTGCTACCCTCAGAATTTCTGCTGGGAAGCTGAGGATGAAAAAACGCCAGCTGGCCTAAGGACTCTTTGGCTGAAATGCTAGATCTCTTATTAGGAAGCTGAGCACAATGGGACTAAGGTTTATTTACATCCCTCCTTTTTCTAAGTCCGGCGCTCAAGGCAGCTTACACAGATAAAACAGAACTAGATGAAAGACGATCATTAAATTGTAATTAAGCACTAATACAATTAAAATAGTATTAAAAATCCATCAAACACAGATAATAACAATAAAAAAAATCACAGCACCAGCCCTTTCCTCAAAAGCAGTCAGTTCCCTGTTGGAAGGCCTGTTGGAATAGAAAGGTCTTCACCTTTTGGCACAAAGACAACAAGGAGGGAGCCAGTTTAACCTCTCTAGGGAGGGAGTTCCAAATTCTGGGAGCAACCACCAAGAAGGCCTGAGAATATGTTCAGGGTTGTGCTGTTAAAATGCAAGCCCATGCATGTTTATTTAGGAGTAAGTTCAATTGAGTTTGATGGCCCTTATCCCCTAGTGTGCTGGATTGCAGCCTTAGTGAGACTGGTCTCACTCATTTGAACAATGAGCGGGCAGTTTTGACATATGGGGTTTTCTTAGGTAGGTCAATAAATCCTGATTAATATGAGATTTAAAGTGGCTCCTGGCTACGGCAGACTTGGAACGCGAGTCTAAAACCTTAATTGGACAGAGTGCTGATTTGCTTTCCTCTTGACAACAGCTGGTTCCCAAAGACCAATGTAATGAAAATGCCCCCTCATGATTCAGGGGAGATATGAAGGCATTCTGACAACTCACCCTCTCATCTGTGATCAAGCAAAAACTGGAATGAAAAGAACGTTGGAAGATGTTATGTCCCCAAGCTGGGCTATGCGTTAATGCAACAGTTGTGTGTTCAGGACAATAAAGCTGAAAGGCTCAGAAAGGGACTGTGTTGTCTGCATTACAAACAGGATCCTCCTGAAGGGATCAGATTATAGTCCCTATATGTCAACTACACATTACACTTCTAAGCTTGACAAAGGGGAGAAAGGACAGGGCAAAGGAAATGCGTTCCCCATCAGTCACTTTTTGCCAGAAATTTATGCTGCGGCTGATTTTACCTGTATTGGGTTTCAGACTTGTGTTTGCCATGTAATGTTAGGCCTGGAGGAAGACAGCTTGGAATAAAAGATAGAGGAACACAGGATTTCAGGGTACTGGAAGGGTTAGTGTTAAGCACTGTCTGTCTTTCTCCCGTGCAAGTTTTCTTCACTACTTTGCACGGGGAGAAGGTGTACTTGGACTTTGCGTATGTGGCTGCAGTGTAAAGTTTAGTTAGTCCGGTGACAGAAAGGCCCATGTGGCAAGGAGGGAAAAGTTGATGAGTGCAGTTGGACTTGGTGTCATGTAAATGTGCATAGCTGTGCGCCTTTGGGCCGCACCCTCCTATGTGCTATTTCCTAGGTCCACTGAATGCAGTGAAACTTACAAATAAAAATGCATAGGTTTTCGCTGCAAAATTGTATTGGCTACCCTCAAAAAAGGACTACTGCTTTATTGCCGTTTTGTTAAATTTTGCAACATATTTGCTCGAGACCATAATAATTTTTTAAAAAGAGTAACTCTGAAAGCTAATAGTTGTTTCAACTGAGCATTTATTATCCGGAATGCCGGGAAAACTCTGATTGATTAGGGGTGATGCAAAAATGTGAGACTGCAGGCCCACGAATTTTATAGCTCCTATAAAGTGCTGTATACAGCTTTTGCTCAATTTTATGCTGTTAAACCAAACATTTGGTATCATATGGCACTTTGAGTGCTTTGATTTATGTAAAGACAGCAATTGCTTCAGTAATAAACATTCTAAAGTGTGGGCTTAAGAGTAGTCTACTGTATTTATTTGTGACATAAACACTTACCTGCAATGCATTTGAGAATCATCTTAGATTTAACTCATACCGTATATTAAAGACATTAAGCTTCAGACACAACAAGGTCATCTCCAAGGTAAAGGCGGCCGTGATGGAAAATCAGGCAAGGATAAAGTGGTAACTATTTTGAATTTAAACTGATGGGGGAGAGCATACTATTTCTCCTGAGAGATGTTCTTTATTGAACTGAATTGAAAAGCTATAGTGCAAGCTATTATACTTGATTTAGTATTTAACCTAAGGATATAATAGTGCATTTCCAGAGCAAATTAACTGTATCTGAAAACTGCCTTTAATTATCTGAAAAGAAAAACACAGGTGACTTTGAAGTGGGCATAGTTACAGGAGATGTTTTTTCGTGTTGCTCAATGTTGAGGAAAACTGCTTTTATTAAGGGCCATTAAATAGTCATTTCCTTATTTTTGGGGAACCCTGGAGTAGTTTGGGTTTGGGGTGTGTGAAGTCAACGTTTCCCTTTTTTAAAGGAAAATTCCCTTATTCCGTCCAGTAGCACCTTAAAGACCAACTGAGTTAGTTCTAGGTATGAGCTTTCGTGTGCATGCACACTTCTTCAGATACACTGAAACAGAAGTCACCGGACCTTTCTATATAGTGAGAAGGTGGGGAGGGGTATTACTCAGAAGGGTGGTGGGAATGGGTGATTGGCAGATAGCTGCGATGAGCCTGTTGACGACTCTTAACGACTGCAATAGGTCTAACAGGAAAAAGCAAGGGGTGAGAAGGTGAAAAATGGCTTTGTCATGTATAATGAGATAAGAATCCAATGTCTTTGTTCAAACCAGGTCTCTCTATAGTTTTAAGTTTGGTGATAAGTTGCAATTCAGCAGCTTCTCTTTCCAGTCTATTTCTGAAATTCCTTTGTAATAGAACAGCTACTTTGAGATCTTGTATAGAATGTCAGCTATGTACGTGACACCACAGATTTTCTGAGGAAAATACAATCTTTAAATAATCTTCCCAACAATACTATACTAGCTACTATGGATGTGGAATCTCTGTATACCAACATCCCACACAACGATGGTTTACAAGCTATAAGGAATACCATTTCAGATAAAACCACAGCGGACTTTGCTACCAAACTCTGCCAATTTGTCCTTACCCACAACAACTTCAAATTCGGTGATGACCTGTTCCTCCAGATCAGCGGCACAGCAATGGCCACCCGCATGGCCCCACAGTATGCCAACATCTTCATGGCGGATTTAGAACAACGTTTCCTAAACTCCTACCCACTCAAACCTCTCTTGTACCTGCGATACATTGATGATATTTTTATCATCTGGACACATGGTCAACAGACCCTGGACACCTTCCACCAGAAATTCAATGATTTTCACCCCACCATCAACCTAACAATGAATCAATCTATGCAAGAAATACATTTTTTGGACACTACTATAAAAATACAGGATGGGCGCATAGACACCACCTTATACCGTAAACCAACTGACCGACAAACATATCTACATGCCTCTAGCTACCATCCCAAACATCCCAAACAGTCCATTGTATATAGCCAGGCACTACGTTACAGCCGCATCTGCTCCAATTCTACAGACAGAGACTCTCACCTAAGAGATCTACAGCAAACCTTTTTAGAACTAAAATACCCAGCAGATGAAGTTAGACAACAGATCAACAGAGCCAGACTGATACCCAGAGAGAACTTGCTGCAAGACAGACCCAAAAAAGAAAATAACAGAACACCTCTAGTCATCACATACAGCTCCCAAGTTAAAACAGTACAACGCATCATCAGAGATCTACAACCTCTCCTGGACAATGACAGTTCTCTTTCTCAAGCTCTGGGAGGAAGACCTTTCATTGCCTACAGACAGCCACCCAGTCTTAAACAACTCCTAACCCACAATAATACTACAACCAGACCTAACACGGACACTGGCACCAGAGCCTGCAATAAACCCAGATGCCAACTTTGCTGCCACATACACCCGGACAACACCATTACTGGCCCCAACAACATCACACATACCATCTCGGGACTATTTAATTGCTCATCGTCTAACATTGTGTATGCCATAAAATGCCAACAGTGTCCTTCAGCTCTCTATATTGGACAAACAGGCCAGACCTTACGCCAAAGAATAAACGGACATAAATCCGACATCAGGAACCACAAGACAGAAAAACCAGTAGGAGAACACTTCAATCTCCCAGGACATTCTATACAAGATCTCAAAGTAGCTGTTCTATTACAAAGGAATTTCAGAAATAGACTGGAAAGAGAAGCTGCTGAATTGCAACTTATCACCAAACTTAAAACTATAGAGAGACCTGGTTTGAACAAAGACATTGGATTCTTATCTCATTATACATGACAAAGCCATTTTTCACCTTCTCACCCCTTGCTTTTTCCTGTTAGACCTATTGCAGTCGTTAAGAGTCGTCAACAGGCTCATCGCAGCTATCTGCCAATCACCCATTCCCACCACCCTTCTGAGTAATACCCCTCCCCACCTTCTCACTATATAGAAAGGTCCGGTGACTTCTGTTTCAGTGTATCTGAAGAAGTGTGCATGCACACGAAAGCTCATACCTAGAACTAACTCAGTTGGTCTTTAAGGTGCTACTGGAAGGAATTTTTTTATTTTGTTTTGACCATGGCAGACCAACACGGCTACCTATCTGTAACTCCCTTATTCCGAATAGGATTCCTCACAAGCAAAGGGAAAAGTTGACAGCTATGGTGTGAAGTGCCCTTGTGAAACTGCAATCTCCCAACATTCTTTGAGGGAAAACCATGACAGTTAGCAGAGTTTAAGTTTGTAGTGTAGGTAGCGTCTATTTGTGGACTCTCCTTCACTGGAAGTTTGTAAGCAGAGGTCAGCTGCCCATCTGTCGTGGATGCTTTGGTTGAGATTCCTAAATTGCAAGGGTGTTGGGCTAAGTGACCCTCGAGATCTCTTCCAACTCTATGATTCTGTGATAGGATATTAGAGACGTGGGCCCTGGAACTGCTCTTTAAAATAGAATCCCATAACCATAAGACTTTAGGCCAGGGATAGGGAACTTGTGGCCTTCCAGAGTTTTGGGACTCACTCTCATCAGACCCACTGCTGATTATGTACACATTGCATCATGAGTGGAGAGGATTAGGTCCCAGAATGGAAAGGAATTGGGGAAACGATCAAGTGGCGTCACCCTTCCTGTTGTATGGTGAGCGCAAGAATTGTGACACCAAACACGTGAATAAAATGTCTACATTAATCTGGTGGTGTTCATTGCTTTTCTCAATCCATAGGCTGCATTGGCAGGATGAAAGCTGCCAAAAATGGAACCTAACAAATGTTTAACAAAAGTAAGCAACCATTGAAGTTGACCTTGGGAGTATCTGTAGGGCAGGTCTTGCTGTAAGGAAGGAGATAAGTCTTTCTTTCTTTAGTCCTATACCATTCAGTCAAAACTTTAAACTGGGCTTCGTAGCCTATAGACAGCCAGTGCAGCTCCCAAAGGAATGGTGTTATATGTCTCCATATTTACTTCCAGTAGTACCTTGTGAGAGGGCAGTATAAAAAGGTAAAGGGACCCCTGGCCATTAGGTCCACTTGTGACCGACTCTGGGGTTGCAGCGCTCATCTCGCTTTATTGGCCGAGGGAGCCGGCATTTGTCCGGCATGTGGCCAGCATGACTAAGCCACTTCTGGCGAACCAGAGCAGCGCATGGAAACGTCGTTTACCTTCCCGCTGGAGCGGTACCTATTTATCTACTTGCACTTTGACGTGCTTTCGAACTGCTAGGTTGGCAGGAGCAGGGACCGAGCAATGGGAGCTCACTCCGTCACGGGGATTCGAACCACCGACCTTCTGATCGGCAAGTCCTAGGCTCTGTAGTTTAACCCACAGCGCCACCCGTGTCCCTTAAGAGACCAACTAAGTTTGTTATTGGTATGAGCTTTTGTGTGCATGCACACTTCTTCGGCAGACCAACACGGCTACCTTCCTGTAACTAGAACTATCCATATTTACTCTCACCCATAAAAAGTGTCAGGGATATTTTTGGTTTTTCTAGTATTTTCTATGTAGATTTTATATCACATTTGGCAAAGATTAATTGATACTTTCAAGTACTGGTGAAGAACAGTTTCTGAGTCTTAGGAAGGATCTACTTCTTTCCTCTTCCTTGTTTTCTTATTTTATTAATCACCTTCTACGCAAGTGTATCAAGGAAATGGGCCATAAAAAAGCAAGAAACAGTTAAAAATACAAAAAAACCCCAGCAGATATTTTTTAATGATGCAAAGTGAAATTATTTATTTATATGTTTGCTTATTTGTTTGATTTATATACTCATCATAAGATCTCAGGGCTGTTCACAGAATAAAATCAATTCAAAATCAATACAAAATAGACACCCATGATTGAGACCCTTTCACCCAGCAGGAAAACCTCTCAGAACAAAAATGTTTCAACTGCTTACAGAATGCGCATGCCAAGATCCATTAATATAATAATAACAATAATTTATTATTTATACCCTGCCCATCTGACTGGGTTTCCCCAGCCACTCTGGACAGCTCCCAAAATAATATTAAAAACACAATAAAACATCAAACATTAAAAACCCTAAGCAGGGTTGCCTTAAATGCCTTAATATCTATCTGAGGGTAAGCGGCCGAGATGAGAATATAATTTTTAAATGTTAGCAACAATTGGATTGATCTTTAAACATTTCCCTTCACTGCAAGGACTGAGACAGCATCCAGATTCTAGAACAGGGACGAGGAACCTGCAGCCCTCCAGATGATGGAATCAAACTTCCTTTAGTTCCAGCTAGCATGGCCAATTGTCAGAGATGGTGGGAACAACATCTGGAGCATGACTTGGCTCCCAGTCCCTGTCCTAGAATATATACAGTCCTCCTACCCAAATTACAAACATGAGGGTGCATGATGTTAAAATTCACCAGGGGCTGGCTGGTATTTGCCTGGATAGAAAAACGATTAAGCCATGCAAAGTAGAGTGGGATAAAAGCACAATAGAATAAACAAGCAATACAGAATGCCCACAGCTGCTGTAGCAGGGGCTGTAATTTCCAACGCAGTACAGTAACAGAACCCTATTTATTCAGTAAGGTTCTGCTAGCAGAGTGCTTTGATTATGAGGCTACCAGCTTTTAGTTCTCAGAATATAGATTTCACACTTGTAATAATATAAAGTTTTACTCGTGTTAATCATGCAAAGGAAATACGGAACACTTTGCCTGGGTTTTTCTTCAGCAAGCCCAAAGGTATACAGCTCTAGAGTGACACCATCTGTTAAAAGACAAGTATCAGCATCTCAAAAATAAAAGATATACAGTGCTCAAGCCAGGCCTACGCAGTACCGATTTCCTCTTTTCCAGTGGCATATGATCTTATGCCTCTTGCAAAAAAGTTACACTGAAAGAAATTGAATTTGCATTCCAGAAAATGTGTTTGGGAGAAGGCACCGAAGATGCTGCAATTACAGTAATCCCTCCATCTCTCGAGCACACGAAACTGACCTCCTAGTAGTGCTTCTACTTACTTAGGAGTGAGTCCCAATGTATTCAGTGGAAATGACTATCGGGTAAAAATATCCACAGGACTCGGCTCTACAACTCTGATTTCGTAACTTTAGATACAATCCCATGCACACATACTAGGCATGGTAATCATGGGTTGAGTGTCACAGCACTTTCCTCTCCGGTAGTTCCAGTAGCTGGTATTCAGAAGCATGCTGCCTCCAACAGTTTTGGGTGATTAATTTTTTGGTATTTTGTTGCTAAATTAGATGTGTTTCCATTTAAAAATATAGCAGCAAGGGCAGGGCTGTCTTAAGCATATGCAGCGCTGGGGTGCAAAGATCCGCCCAGCACCCCCCCCCAGGTTGCCCAGTCCCAGGTGTGCAGGAGGACGGAGCCGGCCGGCCGCCTCAGTGTCTTGCTGGCTTGGTCGCCCCTGAACTCGTGGCACAGAGCCGCCTGCAGCAGAAGAGCCCGCTGTGGCGCTCCGACCGACGGCGGGCTCTTTCCCGGACTCAACTCTCGGGCCCCGGATTCTTGGCCTGGCGCCCCTGAGAGCCAGGCACCCAGGTGGCCCACACCCCAGTGCCTATGAATAAGATGGCCCTGAGCAAGGGCAGGAATTCCTGCCTTTTTTACACAGGTCTTATTTTGTGTGATGATCATTATAACAATACTAGTACAGTGGTACCTCTGGCTATGTACTTAATTCGTTCCGGAGGTCCGTTCTTAACCTGAAACTGTTCTTAACCTGAAGACCACTTTAGCTAATGGGGCCTCCCACTGTCGCTGCACCACTGCTGCACGATTTCTGTTCTCATTCTGAAGCAAAGTTCTTAAGGTAATATTTCTGGGTTAATGGAGTCTGTAACCTGAAGTGTATGTAATCTGAAGCGTATGTAACCCGAGGTACCACTGTAATACATAAACAAAAAACAACCAAACAGAAATTATGAACTTAAATAAGGCTTTTAAACCTTGCCTTTACTTTTACTGTTAAAAATGATTGACAATTTTCTCCTTCTATACTCTAGCTTGAGTAACCCCAGAGATGGTTTATTTAACTGCTCTCTTTGGCTAGATAGTGTTGGGGTCTAAATATAATAAAACAAAGTTTTAGCAACAACACACGTTGCCTGGTCAGTTTTGATCCATATACTTGTGCTAAATATATAATGTGTGGTAATGCAGATCTGAAGATTGTGAGGAAGTCTTTTGTGGAAGAAATAGGTGGAACTGATAATGTTCAGATGGATTTTTTTTTAATAAAAAAAAAATCATTTCCTGTTTTACGGCTTAAGTACAAATAACCCATGAGTGTAGAATGGCAGTATCTTCAATTACAACATCTGTTGGTGTCTATTCATGGGCCATCTACTGCCACTGTTGGATCCTTACAGAAAACTAAAACCTAAAACTGCTGTTTATAAATTCTTGATGGATTTCGGTAAGGTAAAAAAGTTTAGGTATGTAGAGAAGCGGGGAGGGGGGGTTGGCAAGTAGGGTCCGAGGTGCCACACGACGAGACTCGTTTGCATTTGTGCTTTTATTTTGCATTTACCTGCTGTGAACCGCCCAGAGACTTCCGAAGGACGGGAAAACAAATTTAATAAATACTAAATCATAATATAATAATTGACATTGTGCGGCTACCCTTCCATCCCTGTGCAACCCGCTCCCAATTTATTATTTCCTGGGTGTGGTACTACCAGGGCCGAACTTAGGTTCGATGAGGCCCTAAGCTACTGAAGGTAATGGGGTTCTTTATATGTCCAGCTGTCCTTTGTCAACAAAAAATTGTTGCTGTTTTTTGTGTCGAATATATGCTATATGGTATGTAAAGCCATTTGCACATAACAAATAGGAGCCTGCTGTATGTAGGTTTTATTTCATTTGCTTTTTTATCTTATATTTTGCAAATGTACATCCAGTTTTTTCCCCCTTTCAATTTTTTGGGGGCCCCTCCAAGAGAGTGGGCCCCTAAGCTACAGCTTGTTTAGCTTACACGTGGGAGAAATCCGAAACCTCCCGCTGCCTTGCCAGTTCTGCACTGCCAGTTGTCCTGCGCTGGCAAAGCTTTCCCACCAGGCTCTCCCCGGACGCGTGTCACGTGACCCGCGCCCTCACGTGACCGCCTCGCTCCTCGCCCCGTCGAGATGGCGGCGCCTGTGGAAGAGGAGCAAGCGCTGCTGGACGGGGACTCGTCGCCGGAGCACGATGGCTGCCCTGCGAGGAAGCCGATGTCGGCCCTGTGCGACCCGCAGCGGCTGGCTCATCGGATGCTGGTCCTGGCGCTCATGTGCTTCCTGGGCTTCGGTGAGCATAAAGCGAGGCTGCTGCTGCTGCTGCTGCTGCTGCCGCCCCCTTTCTCGCCCGGGACTGGTCTGCAGTTAAGGGGGCTCTTGGGGAGGGTGGTTGGGAAACCTGCCTTGGGGAAAAAAACCAAAACAAAACCCCGACAGCTGCTTGATCGTGTGGCCGGAAGGGCGGCGCGAAGCATATCTTTTCCAGGAACCATTGACCTTTGGGGAGTGATCTTGGGAACGTGCCAGGAAATGCTAATTTTCTTTACGGTGTGTTTCAGGGTGAAGCTAGACCCCGCCCTGAGAACTGGGGTTTTGCATTTTAGATTGCAAAAAGAAAAAACAAAACTTGCATTCCTGGTGTTCTTTGATGATTGCTGTGCAAGCACCAGAATGGGGAAGCATCTATATGCCATGGGGAGGAAAACGCTAAGCAAACAGGGAACTCAAGCTCCCTGTGGTTGATGACTAGCCGAAGTGGAGTTTCGCTTTTTAAATTCTCCTCCCTACAGAAGGATTTGTAGGAGGCCGTGGAAGCTTCTAAGCATGTAAAGAGGATTTAGAAAACTGCTTTGTGCTGAGGCAGGCATTTGATTGGTCTCATTCAGTACTAGTTATGCCAGCCTTCCACCAACCTGGCATTCAGATGTTTAGAATTATAACTCTTATCAGTGCCATCCAGCCTGGTCCTGCTGCTGGAGTCCAGCTAATAGTCATGCCTGAGTGAGGCTAATCTGAGTTATAGTTCAGAAGGTCTGGCAGTTGCTAGGCTGGGGAAAGCTGGCCTACGCTTCTGACCAACTTCCCTTCAGCGTTTCAAACAGGGATTCCCCCTCGCCCTGGCTAGAAATTTCAGGGGTTGAATCTGGGCTCTTACACGTACCCTTCCCATGAGAAACATTACCTGTTGCTGTAAGGCTGCTGAATCTTGAGAAGGGAAGGGGAAGGTGGAGGTGTAGCTGCTCCTTCTGTTGCTTCTCAGTGGACAGAAAATGGAGGGCATCTTTTCTCCTGCCTCTTCCCATTGTGGTGGTTTGGTATGATCCAAAATGTTTACCATTATTGCTATTAATACAGCTTTTCCAGGTTACTTTAAAAGGGGGGGGGGAGTTCATGTTTAATTTTGTTGTCTTAATTTTCCTGTATAGGCAGCTATTTTTGCTATGACAACCCCGCAGCGTTGCAAACTCAGGTCCAAAAGGTGAGTGATGTACAGAATATCTGCAGTATGGTGGATTTCCCCCTTTTCCCTCCAGAGAGGTTACCTTTTTAGTCATACGTTAGATGACTAGCAGTAACTGAGGGGAAAAAAATTGTGCTGATTTTGCTTAAAAAAAAAAAGGACCTATAATTAAACTGATTGCTGTTTCACTCTCTGGTAACAAGAAACATTATGGCTAAATACGATGTGATTTATGTGTTAGGTTTGCTTTTGTTTGGCCATGAGTGCTAGAGGTTGATGTTCCCCACATCGCACTTCCCACCAGCCCTGATGGGTCTTTCCTGACAGACTGTGAAGGGTGACCCAGGAGTTTAGAGGGGTGTGGTAGAGTACAGGCAATCGGCCCCCAATGTAGACTTGCATGGTGCTGTAATGAAAAAGCATTTCACTGGATAGATGTTTCTCTATGAATGTGTCATAACACAAAGTGGTGTCAAAAGATAGTAATTCTTCTGTGTGCTCTTCCTTTTAGGATATGAAGGTGAACACAGCTGAATTCATGGCACTGTATGCCTGGTATTCTTGGCCCAATGTGGTTCTCTGTTTCTTTGGAGGCTTTCTGATAGACAGAGTCTTTGGAATAAGGTAACTAACTGTGTAAGCCAGGGGTCAGCAACCTTTTTCAGCCGTGGGCCGGTCCACCATCCTTTAGACCATGTGGTGGGCCAGACTATATTTTGCGGGGGGAAATGAATGATTTCCTATGCCCCACAAATAACCCAGAAATGCATTTTAAATAAAACGACACATTCTACTCATGTAAAAACACCCTGATTCCCAGACCGTCCGAGGGCTGGATTGAGGAGGCCCCTGGGCCTTAGGTTGCCTACCCCTGGTATAACCCATCCATCTCGAAAGTAACAACTTGATCCACGTTTTGCTTATGCCCAAATAATGTGATGTTTTGCTAATATTTGTTTAAATTTTTCAAAACGCAAGTGAGGAGAGTGATGTTGCACTTGGCTCCTCCCTTCCCACATGGCATCTAGTTGGCCCTTGTGAAAACAGGATGCTGGACTGGGTGGGCTGTTGGCCTGATCCAACAGGTTCTTCTTACATTGGAGTTTTGCAGGCTTGTTTCCAGAGATGCAGGAGAGTTTTATTTCAGTCCTAGTCAACAATAACTTCAACATTAGTCAGGTTTTGTATAGGGACAGTTCTGTGTAATAAGTTAACCATGTGAAACTCCTTGCCAGTAGAACTTCAGGAGGAGTCATCTCTGCTTTCAGGTGTCTTTTAGAAACTGTTGCTCAGACAGGCCTTTAGAACATTTTTTTTTAATCAATCAGTTTTCATTGACGTGCTATTGATATTTTTACTATAACCATTGTAGTATTGGATTTTTTTTACCCTAACCCTTGTTATATTTTCTAGTTGCAAATATTAAAATAAGTATTTTTAAAGTCTTCATTTTCTTGCAGGTGGGGCACAATAATATTCAGCACCTTTGTCTGTATTGGACAGGTGAGTGAAACAGATAATATTCATGTACTTTTCAATAGCTAAATACAGAAAAATTAATGCTTATGTCCCAAATATGGAAAAATAAATGCTTACTATTTAATCTGCTTTTTCAGTGTAAGATTCCCATGTCTTACCTAACTGAGTTCATTGGGCTTACTCCTAGGAAAGTGTGTAGGATTGCAGTCTGAAATAGTTGCATATGGCATGGCTCCAACACTTCATTGAAATGTAACATGCATTTTTTACAGGTGATTTTTGCTGTGGGAGCAATATGTAACGCTTTTTGGTTGATGGAAGCTGGCAGATTTGTATTTGGGTGAGTTCACACCTCGGCTGTGTCTCAACATTTGCTATATACCCTCTCTCCCTCTTAAAAAGCAGGCAGCCCATATGGAACTATATGTTGAAGAATACCCTGCACTCTTGCATTTGAACAGCTGGATTATTTGCCTTTTGGTTTTCTAGTTCTTGCCTTAGGGTAAAACTTCCATATCAACATGGATACACTGCTGTCATTAGAAGCCGGAGTTTCATCCACGTTGCTTTAAATATCTGTATTCATGAACTTTCTTGCTTCATTTAGGATTGGTGGAGAGTCCTTAGCAGTGGCGCAAAATACCTATGCTGTCAGTTGGTTTAAAGGAAAAGAATTAAACCTTGTGTTTGGACTGCAACTCAGCATGGCTAGAATTGTAAGTCTAAAAACATTTTTTGTGTGTGTTCTAATTTTAATCATTACTATCCCGACATTTGTCATCCATCAGTGTCAACCTTTGCTTGTAAAGTGGAACTTGCCCATCCCCTCTCTGTGTCTGACACTTCCCCCCCCCCCCCAATATGCCCAAAAATGTTGGGAGACCCTTCGAAACAGGTGGGTGGGTTTCATTGCAGGAGAAGGGGAAGCCACTTGCATAACATTGACTGTCACCCATCGTGATGGATTTTCCTGTTTATTTCTCTCTATGCACATTAGAGTGGGGAGAACAGTTCTTAACTAGGGACATAGGGATTGTTCTGCTTGGAGAACACCCATTGAGATTAATGGGCACGACTAACTTAGATATTTAAATAAATTTCTGTAAATCAGATACAGTGGTACCTTGGTTTAAGAACAGCTTAGTTTATGAACAACTTGGATTAAGAACGCTACAAACCCAGAAGTAGGTGTTTTGGTTTGTGAACTTTGTCTTGGAATCACATGTTCCACTTCCTGTTGAGTGTAAATTGAGTCCCCCGCTGCTATGGGAAAGCATGTCTTGGTTTAAGAACGCTTTGGTTTAAGAATGGACTTTTGGAACAGATTAAGTTCTTAAACCAAGGTACCACTGTATTCAAATATAGATCTTATTTTAAGGGGTTTTTTTGGCCTATTTGTAAAATTGGTTGGAAGTATATGTTGCAGTTGCAGATCATCTCTCTTCCAGGGGAGCACTGTCAATATGAACATTATGGGATGGGTGTACTCCAAAGCTCAAGATCTGATCGGTTCTACGGGTCACACCACTCTTGGCATAGCTCTCTTGATAGGTTAGTAAATGCTTTCAGTATTAACTTTGTATGAACATTTTGGTTTCCTCTTTGCTGAATTGGAAGATTGTGGGTTGTTAGACTCAGATTAGACCCATTAAAATTAGTGGACTTGCGTTAGTAATCACTAACTTAATGTCCCATGATTTCAGAAGGCCTTCTCTGTGTATGGCTTAATTGGATAAAACACTAAGGCTTGAAATTCAGTTCCAACTCTGTAAACCCACTTTTTTATTGTAAACGACAAAGTTAAAAGCTTCAGTTTGAGGCTAGATAATGAGAGCAATGGAGGACTTTCTGATCTTGACATCAGAAAGGTTGCTACCATGGAATCATTTTAACTCTAGATCTGAGAGAAAGAGAGAATCTCTTATTTGCATATTGCATATCTGCTGCTGTCTGGCACCATACACCAGGGACACGGGTGGCGCTGTGGTCTAAACCACTGAGCCTCTTGGGTTTCCTGATCAGGAGGTTGGCAGTTCAAATCCCCACGACAGGGTGAACTTCCGTTGCTCTGTCCCAGCTTCTGCCTACCTAGCAGGTCAAAAGCACACCAGTGCAAGTAGATAAATAGGTACCACTGCGTCGGGAAGGTAAATGGCGTTTCCGTGTGCTCTGGTTTCCATCACAGTGTCCTGTTGTGCCAGAAGCAGTTTAGTCATGCTGGCCACATGACCCAGAAAGCTGTCTGTGGGCAAACGCCGTCTCCCTCGGCCTGAAAGCGAGATGAGCACCACAACCACATAGTCGCCTTTGACTGAACTTAACTGTCCAGGCATCCTTTACCTTTTTTTTTTCTTTTTTTACCTTTTATACAAACTGACACAATGAAAGCAAGGCTGCATTAGAGCTGCATCATATACATAGCCTTTGGTGAACTTTTTCAGGGCAATAAAGATCGAATGAGTCAGTAGTTTACACATGACCTGCAGGAAGTGGTGATGCAGCTGTTTCAACACCTTTACCAAACACTGAATTATTTGTGCTTAATGTACTGATCTGTGGTTTGCTCAGCACTGAACTGCACAAACATTTTAGTAAAATCTGGAACTCCTTTCCTTTTAATTTGGCAGAAGACTTGCTTTTATTCATTTATATGTGTTTACAGGATATTCATAAATATAATACTTGGTAAACTTTTGTAAATATTTGTATTTATTAGTATTTAACCATCTGACACCTTGGATTAAAATATTAGGCTGTTTTACGGCAATTAAAATAGAAATTAATTAGAAACACACTTGATAATTGGGAAGACAGCATTATGAATAGCGTTGTGTGATGACATAACTCAGATTCTTGGACTAGAATGGTTCTGTGTTAACTGTCTTTGTGCTTCATTGTAAGTGCCATGCGATGCCAAGTTACAATGGTGAAGCTCATGTTCTCTAGCTCTGCTAATGAAGGGGCTGAGTCAGGCATGTATGAATATCATTCACATGATGTCACAGCTAAATTTGTGAACTCTATATTCCTCTAAAGTACCTTGAAATCTTTCTTGGATGAACAGCAGTATACCAATGTAGCAGTTAGTGATAAAAGTAGTGGTATTTAACGCTGGCTGCTTCACCCATGTAAGTCACTGTTTAATTATACAGTCACCGGGTAATAACATGAATGGATTTTACAGTTCCGTAAATGGTGAGTAGCTTTTGCTGGTAACACTGAATTTCTCTGCATTGCAGGTGGTGTGTCATGTATCTTTTCACTACTCTGTGCTCTCATCCTTGGTTATCTGGATAAAAGAGCAGAGAAAATTCTGTGCAAAGAGCAGGGAAAAACTGGTAAGTGGGAGTCAGGCTTCAATAATGGAACCTTAGGCTGCAGTCCATAGCTTTTGAAAATGTATGTATGTACTGGAGGAAGCAGGGACAATCCTTTTGAACATGTTTTCCCCACTTGCCAGAATGCATGTGTAGGTTTCCCATAATGTGGTAGGAAAACTCAAAACTCATTTTGAAGTGACCCAACTTCACTTTTCTCACAATTCTAGAGCTTTTTGCTGTTGAGAAACTGCAGCTTCTGCTTCCCACCAGTAAAATAACAGCTCGAATTAGTCAATGACGGGAAATGGGGTTTGCTGATTTTAGGTGGCCTTAATATAGAAATGATTGAGTAAATAGCGGAACTGATGTTTCTCTTTTCTCAAGGTGAAGTGATAAAATTAACCGATGTGAAAGACTTCTCGCTGTCCTTGTGGCTCATATTTATTATCTGCGTTTGCTACTATGTGGCCGTCTTCCCTTTCATTGGACTTGGAAAGTAAGTGCATTCTTTGACAAAGACTTGCCACTTTGTAACTTGTTGCAAATGTTTGATATACCTGATTATTATTATTATTATTTATAAAAACTGTTTATGTTTTCTATTGTCTTGATTTAGAACTTCCCCTAAAATGTGTTGCTGTTCTGGTGTTGTAGGCTGCTTTGGGCACCTCTGTGTAGAACAGTAGCCTACCAGTTGAAGAAGTAGTAATTCCGCTAGCAACACTGGGAGGCCCAAAGAGCTATATAAGGCAGGAAGCCAAATAAGGCACTCCAACCTCTTGAAAATCTTTCTCATCCACCCCACTTTTTTCTGGCTCTGACATGGCACCAAAATGTGCAAGCACATGCATTGTAAGTGTGCGCCCTGTTTTTATGGCCTAGAAGTTCGCCTAACATAAACGAATGCTGCCGTTACGTTTCCGAGTTCCAAATTTTGTATCTGTAGAGTGTTGGAACATGCAAGAAGATCTGGGTGTGTGCCATTTCCACAACGTATTCCATTTTTGGCTCAAAATCTTCTGAGGCAAGGCTTGAGGAAGAGTCAGTGTGTCAGTTTGCAAAGTCTTGCTTAGGGCGTATATTTTCTTCAACTATGTAATCTGGTTCTGCTTTGACACTAACTTTCAGTTCTGCACTTGAAACTCGGATATTCTTCAGAATCTAATAATAATAATAATAATAATAATAATAATAATAATAATAATAATTTATTCTCCACCCATCTGGTTGGGCTTCCCCAGCCACTCCGGGCGGCTTCCAACAGAATATTAAAAGACAGTGATGCATCAGACATTAAAAGCTTCCCTAAACAGGGCTGCCTTCAGGTGTCTTCTAAAAGGCTGGTAGTTGTTCTCTTTGACATCTGGTGGGAGGGCATTCCACAGGGCAGGTGCCACTACCCAGAAGGCCCTCTGCCTGGTTCCCTGTAACTTGGCTTCTCGCAGTGAGGGAACCGCCAGAAGGCCCTCGACACTGGACCTCATTGTATCCTATTTGATACTCTTGGATTAATCTTTTAGGGAGCAATCCTAGGTACAAGGAGCTGGCGTATAAAGTTGCAGGAGATCCAAACTCTGATCGTCCCACCCAGAATGTCTCACCTTTTTTGTATTTACAGTGGCCTTGGTTTGGCCAGCTTTAGCTCAGGCGTCTGACCTCTGGCTGAACCAAGACGAGCAAGTTATACCAGCATGTTTTCAGCAGAGCCAGGTTTGAGGACTTAATGCCAGCTGAGCCAGAAACCAGCCAGTAGAGCTGGAGATCCTCTGCATCCTAAGCTTCTCATGCCAACACACCTTGACATAGGATTGCCCCCTAAATGTCTAATGTGGTGCATGCTTTAGTTATCTCCCACTTGGACTACTGCAGTGCACTCTGCATGGGGCTACCTTTGAGGGTTACCCAGAAACTACAACTAATCCAGAATGCGGCAGCTAGACTGGTGACTGGGAGCAGCCGCCAAGACCACATTACAGCAGTCTTGAAAGACCTACACTGGCTCCCAGTACATTTCCGAGCACAATTCAAAGTGTTGGTGCTGACCTTTAAAGCCCTAAACGGCCTCGGTCCTGTATACCTGAAGGAGCGTCTCCACTCCCACCGTTCTGCCTGGACACTGAGGTCCAGCTCCAAGGGCCTTCTGGCGGTTCCCTCACTGCAAGAAGCAAAGCTACAGGGAACCAGGCAGAGGGCCTTCTCGGTAGTAGCGCCTGCCCTGTGGAACGCCCTCCCAGCAGATGTCAAGGAAATAAACAACTATCTGACTTTTAGAAAACATCTGTAGGCAGCCCTGTTTAGGGAATTTTTTAATGTTTCATAGACTATTGTATTTTAATATTTTGTTGGAAGCCGCCCAGAGTGGCTGGGGAAACCCAGCCAGATGGACAGGGTATAAATAATAATAAATTATTTTTATTTTTATTTTGCTCCATCTTGCCATAATTTTCACCCCCCTCCACCCACTTTTTGTTTCCATTAAAAGCCAAGTGACACAACCAGGGCTTATTTGGGGTCAGAGTGTTTTTTCCTAGCATCAGTCTCTGAGTAACGTCATGTCCCGTCTACTTCATGCTGCTCTCACAGCTTCCTTTTCTGGGGAGTGTTAGCAGATATTTATTGTATACAATTTCGCATTCATCATTACTTAGCAGTCCTCTTTCAATAGAGCTTTTCTTATTGTGGCCTAGTTACGAACCAGCACTATTAGAATTGCAGGCTGTTTCCCCCCCATAGTTATTGTAAGCAGGTGTAAGGTCGTAAAACTTTTTATATGGATTTTTACAGGGTTTTCTTCATTGAGAAGTTCAAGTTTTCTCCTCAAGAAGCAAGTGCAATCAACAGGTAAGTGTTGTCCATTTAAGTAAAAAAACCCCCAAAACCAAATAATTGCATTGCGTGCATTTTTCAGCTCGAAGAACCTTGACTTTGAGCAGCGCACCTAAAGATCACACTTTTGGTAGAATAAAAGATCAATAAAAGAAACTGAATATTTGCTCTGAAGCATATGTATGCAGTATATGGTTGCATACTTGCAGCATTCCTTCCCCTTGAATCTTCAGATTTCTTACTTACAAAGGCAAATCTCTAGCCGTTGCAATTACAGAAAAGTGTGTCAAAAACTATTCATTCCTTTCACGTAGATCGCTTCCTTAACCACCTGAAAATGGCATGATCTCCTAAGATAATATATACTATAACAAAAATGTATACAATTTAAAATATATTTTCTTTGTGAATTGTAATTCCACCTCGCCTTGACTGCTAGTGTAGCTTTTCAGTGGTAATTCAATTTTTTTATAAGAGTTGACCAATCCAATGAAATCACCATGAATTTATCGCTGGGCATGACTGCATATCACAATATATCAGGTCTAAAAAATAATTCAGGAACTGAATTTTTGCGGGTGGGGGAAAGAGGAAAGTCTCAGCACACTGGAAAACCTAGAGCGGTTGTAGCATTTTGTATCATGATTGCCTTGCTCTTCTGAAATAACTTTCCTTTGTACAGCATTGTCTATATCATCTCGGCACCCATGTCCCCTGTCTTCGGGTTCCTGGTAGACAAAGTTGGAAGGAATGTCACCTGGGTTATGTGTGCTGTAGTGATTACTCTGGCTTCTCATATAATGCTGGCCTTTACCTTCTGGAACCCCTGGATTGCCATGGTAGGCATTCTCCCCAACTTTATTTTATCTGATGCAGTAAGGTGCATTTATAATCATCTCCCAGAATAAACCTCATTTTGTGCATTATATGGGATGTAAAATAATGGATACTTGTGTGTAACCCTGATTCTTTCCTCCCGAGGATGCAACACATATGCCAGAAACTATTTTTTTATGGCAGTCCAGGCCGCTTTAGGACATTAGTATACTCTGTATGAATTTTGGTACTCATCAACTCGGCAGCTGTGCTAGATGCCATTTGTTAGACGTTGGACCTCTTGTACGCTGCGTTATCTCTGTTGAGGAGCTTTAAATATGCACACGCTGCTTCAACTTCAGAGCAAGCTAGTGTAAACGTTCCCTTAAAGGTAAAGGGTAAAGGGACCCCTGGCCATTAGGTCCAGTTGCGGACGACTGGGGTTGCGGCGCTCATCTCGCTTTATTGGCCGAGGGAGCCGGCATACAGCTTCTAGGTCATGTGGCCAGCATGACTAAGCCGCTTCTGGCGAACCAGAGCAGCGCACGGAAAGGCCATTTACCTTCCCACCGGAGCGGTACCTATTTATCTACTTGCACTTTGACGTGCTTTCGAACTACTATGTTGGCAGGAGCAGGGACCGAGCAACGAGAGCTCACCCTGTTGTGGGGATTCAAACCGCTGACCTGATTGGCCCCTTTACAACTGGGCAAACTGGATAGAAATGGGACACCTAATTTGTGAAGCCCATATAATTTGTTCCCTCTGGAGCTGTTGGTAGATCACGTTTAATGTATGTGTGTGTGTGTGTGTGTTTTTTTTAATGCTGTTTTCTGCAGTGTTTCCTGGGAGTGGCTTATTCCCTGCTGGCCTGTGCCTTGTGGCCTATGGTAGCTTTCGTTGTCCCTGAACACCAGCTTGGAACTGCTTATGGCTTGTGAGTAATAGATATTTGAGTCTCGATACTTTGGAGTAAGGATTTGTCTTTTAAACTTTGGGATTAATAGCACGATACCGACTTGTTCTCATAAACCACATCCTTTCACTGCAGTTCATTCAGGAATTTCCATTAAGAGAGTGGATCTCAAAGGATGTGGCAGGAGAGAATGGAAAGTGTGGCAGGAAGATTCAAGGGCAATCCATATTATATTATGGGAATAATTCATGTTCTTATGTAGCTGGGGTGTTTTATACTTTATAGTATGTCCCATGATCATATTGGAAAGTATTTGTGTTCTATGTTATGAATCAAGCACTGCCAGGAGTTGTTTGCCAATGTATTTTTTATCATTTAAAAAATTGGTGTGGCACGAGCAAGTTTTTGTACTGAAAGTGTGGCCCAGAGAAACCACCGCTTTTAAGATGTCTTTCGCTGCAGCTGGTTCACCGGTTCAAAAACATCGAAACTTATTTTCTCGGATTCAGCCTTGGGAACGGAAGACTTGATTTTTGAAACTGGGGCTGCTAAATGGATTTTCTCGGCCTGATGCAAAACCAGTGTCCAGGGCCTTGCCCTGTTTTACAGGCCTGACTCCAGGTATATCGCTTTCAGCTTGGAAGAATGGAAACCTAGCTGTCTGAGATAGCATGTGTGTGTACCAGATAGCAGGTGTCCATGTATGTGAGATCTTGAACACGTTTTAAACCTTCCTCTCCTGTGGGCCACCTTGAGAGTATATTCCTGCCAGCCTGTCTAGGTCAGGTTGTGGGGCTGTTATGAGTGTTTCTGCCTGAAAATGGTGTTGCTTTGGAAGGAAAATTAACCCTCCAGTTTTTATTTTATTTTACCAGCTATATCTCATTGTTTAATAGATCCATATGGCTTTTTATTTGCTCATCTGTCAGCTCGTTTGGATTTTATGAGCAAGTGGGGGCAATATCTTTCAATTGGTTTCTTTTTATTAGTTGAAAAACTGAGCTTTGTAAGCTAACCGTCTTAATGCTTTTCAGCATGCAGTCAATTCAGAACTTGGGCCTGGCCATCATTGCCATCGCAGCTGGCATGATCCTGGATTCCCGGGGCTACCTCTTCCTTGAAATCTTCTTCAGTGCTTGTTTGTGCTGTAAGTACAGTCATACCTTGGGTTCCTGATGCTTCAGGTTGCGTTTTTTCAGGTTGTGGGCCGCCTAAACCCAGAAGTACTGGAACGGGTTACTTCCGGGTTTCGGCGGCCACACATGCACAGAAGTGCTAAATCGTGCTTTGTGCGTGCGCAGAAGTGCCAAATCGCAACCTGTGCGGGTGCAGACGTGGGTTATGAACGCTGCGAGTTGTGAACGTGCATCCCGCACGGATCGCGTTTGCATCCGGAGCTTCTACTGTATGATGACATCTTGTTGGAATAGCTAATAATTTGCATGAAGCTATTGCTCAAAAAGAACGATGCCAAACCATGTGGTGGGTTCTGTGCTAGGCCCACAATGTTCCTCTCTCTTCTTAGACATGCATAAAGTCCAAGGTACCCTAGTTCACAGGGATTCTTGAACCTGAGTGCTTCAACCCATGTGTGTGTCATGCCCTGGCTGGACTCAAGAGGGGTGGTGGGAGGCAGCAGCAGCAGCAGCTGGGGAACCTCCAAGGGAAGAATGCTCAGAGCCAGGGGATGGGTGGTGGGACAATGATGAGTGGTCAGAGGGAGAAGAGGGAGCAGACTGGGAGGAGAAGGTGTCGGAAGCTGAAGAGCTAACAGGGTTAATGAGCGGGAAGAGCCTCTGGCAGAGTGAAGTCCGGGAGCAGGAGAGGAAGGAAGCCAAGAGGCAGTGATCAGACAGCCTACTGAAGAATCCAGGGAGTCTCTCCCTCCTGCTGTGATTAGCTCCCCTTCGCCCTGTTTTCCCAGAACCTGCAGAGGTATGAAGAGGGCAGAGCAAAGACAGGCAAGGCGAAGAAGTCTCGGGTTGCTTGGATAGGATGTTGGGGAGGAGGGGACTTAGGCAACAGGGACCTTCAGTCCTCGCAGCTTCCTCATTGGGGCAAGGCCTACTGGGAACAGTTGCTGTGCTCGCTAGGTCTGAGCTGTTTTGTGTCTTTGACTAGAGAGCTAACTTCACTGACATCTTGTGGGTTATTCCTGACCCGCTCCTGACTCCCGCTTTAACACTGCAAGCTTAACTGGGGAGCTGCTGTAGGTAAAAGGGAAATGCCTAGCTTTGTGAGTGAAAACCCTGTCTTTGGAGTTGTTACTTATTAGTGACTGGGACCAGTGTAAATGCATAGGCGTCTAGTTGGGCTGGCATCCTGATCTGAGCCACAAGGGGGTGCTACTGCTCCTCTGGGCTTTGCCACAGACCTGTTTTGTATTCAGTTGCCTTGTTTGCATTTAAATATTTGTATACTGCCCGGACACTGCTTCCGACCACAGTATTCTGGCTATGTCAGGGAAATTCCGGATGTATGGCAGTCCTACTGTATAGGCAGTTCTCATCAAATTTAAAAGGAAGAAACACAAGTCAATATTACAGTATCAAACAATTTAATCTTAAAATAAAGGCAGCAAGAAAAAGATAAAATAGAGTAGCAATAAGAAGATAAAATTGAGCAACACTGCAAGTTTAAGAGCCTGCGCCAACCTCAAATTAATCAGTTAAGAGCTGATGTAAGCAGACAGGTCTTTAGAAATAACCAATGAAGGCGCTATACACACTTCCCACATAATGTTACTTATTTTTATTTATATCCTGCCATTCCTCTCGAAAGAACCCAGGGCAGCAGCCACAACAGTGTTAAAACATGAAAAAACAAGTAAAAACAATACAAAAACTATTCCAAAAAGCAGTTAAAAACATTTTCAACCAGTGATCTTGGCCTTGTCAGGAGACTTTAAGCCATCAAATGCCCGAGTAAACAGGAATGTGTTTAAATTTCTCCTTAAATTCAATAATGAGGGCGACAGATGCTCCTCACCCACGTGGGAGTTCCACAAACAGATTTGTGGAACAATCTCAGATTTGTATGCTCTTCATTTTAATTTTTTTACATCCTTTGCATAAGATTGTCCCGCCTGGTTTGTATACTTGAGCTTTATATAACTTCATTTTTGCTTTTTAGTGGGCCTCATTGCTGTTGTCATGCTGTACTTTGTGAATCTCCTCAGAGGTAAGCCTCTTCATTATATTAGTCTTGCGACCTGTATGTTTCTTTTTTTGGGAAATATTTTTATTTGTTTTTACCAACACAAAGTTACAATCAAATAATAATAATAATAATAATAATAATAATAATAATAATAATAATAATTTATTATTTATACCCCGCCACTCTGGGCGGCTTCCAACAAAATATTAAAATACAATAGTCTGTTAACATTAAAAACTTCCCTAAACAGGGCTGCCTTCAGATGTCTTCTAAAAGTCTGGTAGTTGTTTTTCTCTTTGACATCTGGTGGGAGGGCGATCCACAGGGTGGGTGCCACTACCAAGAAGGCCCTCTGCCTGGTTCCCTGTAACTTGGCTTCTTGCAGCGAGGGAATTGCCAGAAGGCCCTCGGCACTGGACCTTAGTGTCCAGGCAGAATGATGGGGGTGGAGATGCTCCTTCAGGTAGACTGGACTGAGGCCGTTTAGGGCTTTAAAGGTCAGCACCAACACTTTGAATTGTGCTCGGAAACGTACTGGGAGCCAATGTAGGTCTTTCAAGACTGGTGTAACGTGGTCTTGGCGGCCTCTCGCAGTCACCAGTCTAGCTGCCACATTCTGGATTAGTTGTAGTTTCTGTGTCACCTTCAAAGGTAGCCCCACATAGAGCGCATTGCAGTAGTCCAAGCAAGAGATAACTAGAGCATGTACCACTCTGGCGAGACAGTCTGCAGGCAGATAGGGTCTCAGCCTGCATACCAGATGGAGTTGATAAACAGCTGCCCTGGACACAGAATTGATCTGCACCTCCATGGACAGCTGTGAGTCCAAAATGACTCCCAGGCTGCGCTCCTGGTCCTTCAGGGGCACAGTTACCCTTTTCAGGACTAGGGAGTCCTCCACACTTGCCCACCTCCTGTCCCCCCAAAACAGTACTTCTGTCTTGTCAGGATTCAACCACAATCTGTTAGCTGCCATCCACCTTCCAACCGCCTCCAGACACTCACACAGGACCTTCACCGCTTCTTCCAGGCCTGCCTGGAGTTTTTCAGCAACCACTCAGTCACCTTGCCCAAGAATGGAAGATTTGAGACTGGGCGATAGTTGGCCATACTGGCCGCATCTAAAGATGTTTTTTTAAGAAGCGGTTTAATAACTGCCTCTTTTAGTGGGTCTGGGAAGGCTCCCTCACAAAGAGAAGCATTCACCACCCCACAGAGCCCATCGCCCAGCCCTTCCTGCCTAGCTTTTATAAGCCAGGATGGGCAAGGATCCAGGAGACAGGTGGTTGGCTTCACTCGTCCAAGCAGCCTGTCCACATCCTCAGAGGTTACAGATTGGAATTGATCCCACGCAACTTGACTAGACAGGACTCTAGCACTCTCCTGCCCTGGCCCTGCTCCCATGGTGGAGTCTACCTCTTCCTAAATCTGAGTGACACTATCTGCAAAAAACTTTGCAAAATCATTGCAGGAGATCATGTGGCCCATACTGGGCCCCCATGGAGCAGGTGGTTCCGCTAAATTGCAAACCACCTGAAAGAGTCTCCTGCTGCTGTTTTCTGCAGATGCAGTAGAGGCGGTGAAGAAAGTCTTCTTTGCCGTCGCAACCACCACCTGGTAGGCTCAGCATTGAGCTCTAACCCGTGTCTGGTCAGCTTCAGAATGAGTTATCCGTCACCGGCACTCTAGTCCAGCTAAAGTTTTAATTTGCTTACAATGGTCTCCTAAGTAAATTATAAATTTTCCCATTCTTTTTCAAAATTCTTGTCTTCTTGATTCCTAAGTCTCCAAGTTAGTTTTGCCATGTCGGCATAGTCCAGCAGCTTGGCTTGTCATTCTTCCCTAGACGGGATTATCTCTTCCTTCCATCTTTGGGCTAATAGCATCCGTGCAGCTGTTGTTGCATAGCAACTCTGTCAGAACCAGCAGAGGTATGGACAGGGTGGAGCAGAGATGGACAAGATGTCAAAAGTCGCCAATTGCTTGGGAAAACCTTGAAGAGGAGGGAACTGTAGGAAGGCAGGGACCTTCAGCCCTCACAACTGTCTCATTGGGGCAAGGTCTACTGGTAACTCTTGCTGGGCTCGCTAGGCCTGATCTGTTTTATTTCTTTGACTAATGAGTTAATTCTCTGACAAGAATTATCTGTGAATTCTTGCTGACCTGCTCTTAACTCCCACCCTGACATGGGGCGGGCCAAAATCCTGCCTTTTATTCTTCATTTCTAAAGAGAAGGCAGAGGAATGTTATTTCCTGATCTTGGCTCTGAACCCCACAGCACTTGGTATGGGAGCATTTCAGGGGAGATTTCCTTCTGTCTAGAGCTGCTTCTGTCTTCTTACTTCCTATAACCTTCTAGATTTTTCATGTAGCACACGATACTTACACCAAGTGAACTGTGGTAAATACTTTAACGGCCCGCATGGCGTTGTACCCACAATATGCATGGATTGTGACTCTTTGTAAAAACATCCATGCACTCTGTTAAAAGACATGCATATATCTTTTCTATCGTAGGAGGTGACCTTAACTGGTCTGCAAAGAAAAGGGAAAAACTACAGAAACTAGCTGTGGCTGAGTAAGTATGTCGCTGTGTTTCTAGCCTAGAGTATGCGTTGATGTATTACAAAACAATCAAGACTACAGGGGCAGATTGGTTTGGAAACACAAAACAGTGTAGCGCCAAAGATCCAGGAACGGATATGGTAAACTTGAGTGAATGAGGTGGAAGTATTCTTCAGCAGTGGGGCAACTCTCATTCATGTCTTGTTGGAGATAGCTTAAAGCAGGCCATTAAAAAATCAGTGTTGCAGTTCACTTTTATATGGCGCAATGTGTTTTGCCAACAAATTTAACTTCTGTGTTTGAAAGGCGCATAGGGTAAAATAGTAATTGTTGCAACATGTTAAAAGTTGCCTGGTGTGTGGTGTTTAAATATAGTCTCGAAGCAAGCAGTTTATGCAGCTTAAAAATGAGATTTTTTTTAAAAAAGCACTTGTTTAGCGTTTTCACCTTGCCCCACATTTTTGTCTCTTGAAACGTTAGCAAGTGCTCGCTGGGCTTTGGGAAGGTGATGGAGCACTCTGGGATAAGCAGCCCTCCACTTTGCCTGGGGGCTGGTTCCGGGGGGCCCTCCTGGCTTTACACATTTTTGCATATATGCCTAGAACCCCAGAACACAACCCGAGTTATCTGTATGTTGCTGTGATCAGACTGCTACTTGCTGCAGAGCAAAATTCCCAGTGTACACCATGTGGAGATTGCTTTGTATGTAAGATGTAAGCTGGAAACTCACTCACTCTCAAACGACAGATGCAGCGAGGGCCCTTCATTCCTGGCTAGAAAAACAGAGCTTTCATTAGCCAAGTTTCCAAAATAGTTTCGGAAAATATTTCATAGAATCATAGAGTTGGAAGAGACCACAAGGGCCATTGAGTCCAACCCCCTGCCAAGCAGGAAACACCATCAGAGCACTCCTGACATATGGTTGTCAAGCCTCTGCTTAAAGACCTCCAAAGAAGGAGACTCCACCACACTCCTTGGCAGCAAATTCCACTGTCAAACAGCTCTTACTGTCAGGAAGTTCTTCCTAATGTTTAGGTGGAATATTTCTGTTGCTTAAGTTAACAAAAGTTATCCAATATTTTGATATCTATTCATAGTATATGTAGTCAAGTTGATATTGTTCTAAATAATAAATTACAAAGGAAGCATCTGTAAATCAACCATTAATAAATCATTTATTACTGAATCAAGTAAAAAGCAAATAATTTTAAATGAAATTGAACAAGGGATATGTTGAGTGTTACCTTAACTTGGCAGGGATTGGCCACCAGTCCAGTAGGCTTTGGTTCTCTTTTCAGTCACCTGATGGGTGGCTCCCTTGTCAGTACACAATTAGGAATACACCTTAAGGTTCCTGACTGTTCACTGGCGTTATTACTTGCCCTGCACATGACATTACAGGTAGTGGGTATGTTTGGGGAGAAACTGGAACCCAAATTTGGAACCCTTGGAGGTTGGATGTTCCCCACCCCTGTTCTAGATGAGAAGTTCATTTGGGATACTGGATTCTTGGGCCTCACTGCCATTCCAACTAAACTATGACAACAGTACATAAAACATTTGACACTCTGTAAGAGAAGCCCTGTGAATGCTAAGCTCTTGGGGAAGTGTGTTGGTAACTGAATGACAGCTGACAATTTCTGAGGAAGCCCAGGGTTCCTCAGAACAGAGTTTGAATTTAAAAGAAATTAAACTCTACATAGAGGTCACTCTAAATGTGCCAGAATTGCCATATGAAAATCATTTCCATGTAGGAAAATAGCCTGGTGATAACCTTGAGAAGAAAGCAGATGATGCTGAAATGCCGTGATGCACATGGTTATAATTCTCTGTGTTTATCCTCCCATTAATAGCTATAGGTGAAATGTGTAGGAGCACTAAATTGGGATAACTTAACTTCACATAAAGAAGGAGGGGTCCTGTGTTTGTTCAAATATCTTCCCCTGGAAGGTGCTTTACAAAGCAAAGATGCTGGTGAAATCAGCAGGTCATTGCAAATATTTCCTTTGAGGCGGAGGCCAGCTTGCTTTCGTGAAAATATCTAGATGCAGGTCTTGCAACACGAAGGGACCAGTGTGATTATAGTGGCAGAATGTTGGGCTGTGGAAAACCAGGGTTTAAATTGCTTGTCAGCCACAGACCGCACAGGGTAACGTTGGGCTTTCCTCTCAGCCTATCATATTTCACAAGGTGGTTGTGAACTTACAAGTAGGGGGAAGAGGGAAGGAGCAACTTATATGCCTCTGTGAACTTCCTGGGTGAAAGTTGGGATATAAACATAGTACAGTCATACCTTGTGTTGCGTTCTGCTCTTGTTATGGACTTTCAGTTTACAAACGCAGTGTTTACTTCTGGGTTCACCGCCCGCACATGCGCAGAGGCGATCAGCACAAGCACAGAAGAGGTGGTCTAGTTGCGGACTTTTTGGGGTGCGAACGGCACCCCAAAACAAATTAAGTCCACAACTAGAGGTACCACTGTAAATAAAACAATTGCCATATACAAGAGCTGCTCCTGGTGTCCTCAGAATCTCAAAAATCCTTGCCATTTGTCTGCTGGACAAGATTTGAAATGTGTGGGGAAGACACTCTTACAATTGGGACTTTCAAATGACGGGAACCTCGTCTTTTATTTTAGTACAAGTCTATTCAGCATTGCAAGCAGAACCTCAAAATTCACGCCGAACATTTCCTCAGCTGTTGAATCGAAAGCTAGCTTTTCTTAAATGTTTCCCTATTGAAGACTGTGCCTTTTTGTTTTCATATTTCTTGTGGATATTTTGAAAATGGTTAGGGGTGCTAAAAATGTGTTCTGTATATTTCTAGCCCCAGCCAGCCTAATGAGTTAGCCACAGCAGAGGTTCTGAAGAGAGAAACTGCAGCCTCATTTAGCACTTTCAAAGGAGTAATAGCTAAATGCAAAAAAGTACTAAAGTCTGTAAAATTGTGTCTATACCGGAATATCTTTACTGTTTTACATGCTTTTTTAATTGTATGATTTAATTGCCACCTTCCATGGGAGCTTATGGCGAAGGGCAGGCAATATATTGTATGCACCAAGCCCACCTCTTGCACCAACTCCCATTGAAATGAATGGTTGGCGTATGAGAGCACACAGTTCTCCCTTCATGCTTCCTGTTCATTTAAGTGAAACATGTACAGGAATGTTTCCAAGTGCATTGTTCCCTTAAGCCAGAGCGGACATTTCAACATGAAAACAGTTGCTTACTTATATCTGAAGCTTTGCCTGGGAAGAATCAGCTCCTTTGTGATGGATTCTTAGCCCATTCTCAGTCGATATCTAAAAGCTCAGTATAGCGCCATGACACTTCTGACAAGCGACGAAGAGCCTGTAAGCAAACTGTTACAATAACCTTTTGCTACACTATTTCTTGCAGAAAAGAAATCTGAATAGGAAATACCTACCAGAAGTGGGGAGCGCTTGACAAGCAGCTTGGCCAGTCGAAGAGTGTTTTATTGTATGTGTGTGGAGAAACTCTGATGCCTAGCGTTTGGACAAAGTAGTTGGAAAACTTAACTAACATGCATAGAACTTTTTCGAGACCTGGACTTGTGTGAATTGTCAAACTTGCTTCTTTGTCAAAGCACTTTGACCGCAGTTGGAGCAAAAACTCGTGTATTTGGTGTATCTACACATCGCTGAAGAGACGGTTGCTGTTGAACTGAAGTCGTCTTCCAACTTGTTGGAGCAGATCTTTTGGTTTATGGGCTGCACTTTTTAATTTTTCTATTGTGGAACGACGATGGTTTGCCTACTAATAATGGCACCTTCTTACTCCATTACTGTCACTTGTGTTCTGAAGGGGTGATTGCCTTACTAAATGTGGTATTAATCTTCAGTTTCTTATTTGAAATTCTGGTTTCATAATAATAAAAAAAACATGGTAATGACTTGCAAGGATCATGAAATCTTGGTGTGGTGGTAGACTGATTTGGATAAGTTCTGCAAAAGCAAATACAATGTCATTTGAGAGAAACAAATCTTGATGGATTTTCTATCAGGCTGCTAGGCAGGCTGTCTTGGTTAGGGGCATTTGTCTCTGCTTTTGTACTGGAATTGTATTTGTTTTAAAGCATTTTTGTTGTTAAAGGCAAAGCTTAAAACTTGACCGACTGTGTCAAAACTTGCACTTTGCACTCAATTTTTCGACCTTTATAAATAAATAAATGAAGATAGTGTCTGTCTTTACTGCCTGTCAAATTTGTATGACTTACTCTGCCTCCATTTATCTGGCAGCTGCACTTAACTGTAACCCTGATCTAGGTATAACGTGCAACGAAACTTCTGGGCACATTTGTGTTAATAGCAGTTCCCTTTTTTTTACAGAGCAGAAAGACGGGAAAAAATCAGACGTCAGAATGAAGATGACTTAGCCAAATTGCAACCAAAGAATGACTTTAGTTTGAGGAATAGGTATCTCTCCAGATTAGGTGCTCAGGTACTGATAACCAAAATATTTCTTTTTAAAAGATTGCAATATGTATTGCTCTAAATAAGGATATCTTACCATACCACCTTTTGCACTAAATACTAGCCCAATAGAGCAAGTCAACAAAATGTATAGTTGGTGGCAAAGCATATTACTTGCATTCAGAAAATCTTAGTTAAATGGACTTCTGGTAGCTAGGGCCACGTAAAACCTTTTGGTGACACATTGGATTTGGCTTGTCAAAGTAGACTGTACAGGTCAACTTTGTATGCTCAGCATAATGAAGTACAGTTGTACCTCAGCTCCCGAACACCTTGGGCGTCGAACGTTTTGGCTCCTGAACAATCGAAAACTAGAAGTGAGTGTTCTTTTTTCCGAATGTTCTTTTGTATGCTGAACGTCCGACGGGGCTTCCAATTGGCTGCAGGAGCTTCCTGCAGCCAATCAGAAGCCGCACTTTGGAAACTGAACATTTCAGAAATCGAACAGACTTCTGGAACTGATTCTGTTCGACTTCTGAGGTACGGCTGTATGAGCACCCATCCAAAGTAAAAGAATTATCTCAGGTTCACAACCTTTAATGAGAAATGGTCACGAACTGTGGCAATGTCACATGTAGCTGATGGGCTCTTTATAGGACAGAGACAAGGTGTGCTTGGTCCTCTTCACTGTAGTAGCAAAGGACAAAACCAGACGTGAGATAAGTAAAGAGCTGTGAATAGACTCCACTGAAAAGCGTCACCTTTAAAGGGGTTTGAAAGATGCAGCTGTGGCGAATATGCATTCCCATTGTACATGCCCATCGTGGGTTTGCGCTGCGCTTACCAGGGGGTGACTATGCATGTGTGAACCTGCCCTTCCTTGCTTAAAAAATAGCCTATAAGCTGGAAATACTTGCTGATGAGATGCCTTACTCTTTCTTGCTTTTGCAGCTGCCAGACACCTATGTTTGCCACTTAGCTGCACTGGCACACAGAAGTGTGTTGAAATAGCAGAATTGTGTTCAAGATGTGGAAATGGCAGTGTGAAATTTTGTGCAACGCAGGACTCCCCCTACTCTTCTGTGGAAGAGAGCGGCAATATACAGAATGGAAAGCGGTCAATATTAGATCTTGTGCCAACAAGCATTTAGCTGACCTCTTGGAAGATTTTTAAGATGCTACATTGAATTCTATGCCAAAGTGGGTGGGATGGAACTTTTTTTTTTTTTTTTAAGTTTCCATGGATTTACAGCTGTTTGCAGTCACCTGCTTTGCTTAGAACTCATATCCGCTTACTGTTTTCCTGCACTTCGAATAGAATTTCATAAACAATATGAATTTGGGGCAAAAAACAAAACAAAATACCTGTTCAGTATAACCACACTCTGAACTCTCATATCTTTTAGCTACATTCTAGGTTTTTTTTGCTCTTACGAAGCAGTGGAGCCTTAATTCACTAGACTATTTATTTCTGTGAAATTTTTAGCTTTTTATTCGAAACCTTTTAAACACACTACTACCTTAAAAGTGACTTCTTGAAAATGTAGGAATTTTCATATTTTGTGTTGATGAAAAGCAGAAGCATGACATTTCCTATGGAAATAGCTTAAAATGTATTTCTTCTTCTTTTTTTTTGAGGTAATGGTAGCAATAAAATGGTAGAACTTGCTGTTGCAGTTCGCTGCAATAAGAAAAGCCATTTGTTGTGGCCATAAATGAAATGGATTAAAATTCCAGGAGGAAAACTGGCTTCAGGGTCATCGTCAGGCTTCTATTGCTGCAGAAATGTTTTAATACGAAGCTGTTAATAGTTAAATATTGCATTACTAGCAATGCAGTCATCAGTTGGTTAACACTGGATGTTATCGGCGGTTATATAAGCTGGTGCACCTTTCAACTTGAATGCTGATCCCAAGATAGTACAGTGGTATCTTGGTACTCAAACGGCTTAGCTCCTGAACAAATCACCTCCCAAACACCGAAAACCTGGAAGTGAGCGTTCCGGTTTGCAAACGTTTTTCAGAAGCCAAACATCCGACATGGCTTCCGCAGCTTCCAGTTGAGTGCAGGAAGCTCCTGCAGCCAATCGGAAGCCGTGCCTTGGTTTTCAGATGGTTTCAGGAGTCGAACGGACTCCTGGAAGGAATGAAGTTCAAGAACCAGGGTACCACTGTACACAAATATACTGTGTGGAATCTCTTAGGCTACAATCCTTTACATACTTAACTGGGATCATATCCCATCGAATCTGGTAGAAATTCCTTTAGGTTGGCATGCATACAATTGTACTGCTCATTTTCCATTATCTGAATAGTTTAATGTTCCCTAAGCTATAACAAAGGGGCTGGCGGGTGGCACTGTGCTCTAAACCACTGAGACTAGGGCTTGCCGATCAGAAGATCGGCAGTTTGAATCCCCGCGACGGGTGAGCTCCTGTTGCTCGGTCCCAGCTCCTGCCAACCTAGCAGTTCGAAAGCACATCAAAGTGCAAGTAGATAAATAGGTACCGCTCCAGCGGGAAGGTAAATGACATTTCCATGCGCTGCTCTGGTTTCACCAGAAGTTGCTTAGTCATACTGGCCACATGACCCAGAAAAACTATCTGCTACAAACGTCAGCTCCCTCAGCCAGTAAAGCGAGAAGAGCACCGCAACCCCAGAGTCGTTCGCGACTGGACTTAACTGTTGGGGGTCCTTTACCTTTAAGCTATAACAAGCAGTATCTACACAGTCTTGGAAACTCTCCTGAAGGCTCTGGAACACAGTTCTCTTTACTCAAGCACAAGACTTGTTTTTAGAACACACTATACCTGAACATTGATGACCTAAAAAAAAAGCCATATACTCCCAAGTCAGTTGGATGCATTTCTTTTACTACTTATTTCATGAGAAATAATAAAAATAAAATATTTTAGAGGAAAATGTAAATTCTAAATGGATGGCTTATTTGTAATTGTAATTATTCCCCCTTCTTGCTAATAAAGCCAAATAAGCACAATAGTTTGCTGCCTTTTAATATTTGTTTTCACTTATTTTATAGCAAACATACTCAGGTGGATGGAAAGATAAGTATTGCAAGCCAGCTTATTATGTTGAGCTCTTTATGTATTATTTGAAGTTTTAACAAGTTATATCTGGAGAAACTCTGCTGGTGAGAAATAATATGCTAAAGCTATTATTTTATGCAGATAGAGATTGTAACTGTGCCTTTTGCCCAGATATATTACCGTATTTTTCGCCCTATAGGGCGCACTTTTCCCCCTCCAAAAATGAAGGGGAAATCTGTGTGCGTCCTATGGGACGAATACAGGCTTTCGCTGAAGCTTGGAGAGTGAGAGGGGTTGGTGCACACCGACCCCTCTCGCTCTCCAGGCTTCAGGAAGCTATCAGCAAGCCTGGCGAGCCTGTGGGAGTTCCTGCAGGGTTCCCTAGGCTGCGGATAGCAGCCTGGCGCCTGGCGCGCGGGGCGCCTTGAAGCAGAGCGTCCCGCTTGCCGGGCAGACATCCGCAGCCTGGGGAGCCCTGCGGGAGTTCCTGCAGGGCTCCCTAGGCTGCGGATAGCAGCCTGCTGCACGGAGCGCGGGGCGCGCTGAAGCAGAGCACCCCACGCTTCAGGCAGACATCGGCCAGCCCCACAAGCTCGGGGGACAGTGGGGAGGCGGAGCGCCACCATCCCGCTGTTCCCTGACCTGGTTTGGTTTCCCCGACCTGGTTTTTTGGGGGGGGAAATAAAGGAAATTTTCCCCCCTTTATTTCCCCCCAAAAAACTAGGTGCATCCTATGGGATGGAGCATCCTATGGGACAAAAAATATGGTAACTCTTAGCTGTGTACTGCAACTTCCCTGCTTTCCTCTTCCCATGCCCCCCCCCCGCCCATCAAGAGAGGACCCCACCATTTTCTTAAGCAGATTTAGGGGTTGTGCCCGGAAAAAATGTCATTATAGTGGCACAACTGCTTCGTTGGATACTGCCCTACTCATGAAGTTTCTCTGGTGTAAATACCTACTTCCATTGGCTAAAGAGCCAGTGTGGTGTAGTGGTTAAGTGCAATAGACTCGTAATCTGGTGAACCGGGTTCGCTTCCCCGCTCCTCCACATGCAGCTGCTGGGTGACCTTGGGCTAGTCACACTTCTCTGAAGTCTCTCAGCGTCACTCACCTCACACAGTGTTTGTTGTGGGGGAGGAAGGGAAAGGAGATTGTTAGCCGCTTTGAGACTCCTTCGGGTAGTGATAAAGCGGGATATCAAATAGGAACTCTTCTTCTTTCTTCTTCTTCTTCTTCTTCTTCTTCTTCTGATTAAGCTTGATGCTACATAAAATGACCTGGTTTTCATGAAATTGCATATAAGCAAATGGGCCAAATGCCATCCTTTACAACCTCCCTACTTGTTGATTTTCAGTTTCAAACCTTCCATTGGGTTTTGACTTCAGAATTACTTTTTGAAGCAGGGGTGGCCAATGTTTTTGGGGCCAAGGGCCTGATCCATGGTCAACTCTCTGGGGGTAAAATGGTTCTGCCTTTTCTTCCAGGTCAAATTTTGGTGTTATTGGCCACTAGCGTTCAGAGAACTACTGCCAGTATCATGAATAGCTATCCTGAATGGTAGCCAGCGACAGCCTCGTCCTCCAGAAATTTATGCATTCCCCATTTAAAGCTACCCAGTTTGGTGGCAACCACTACAGAGAATTGGTTGCTTGTTATGAAAACACAGCCAGGCTGTTAAAAATGCAGTGTGCAACATCTTAAACAAAAAGCCCATCAAAGCATACAGTGGTACCTCGGGTTACATACGCTACAGGTTACATACGCTTCAGGTTACACACTCTGCTAACCCAAAAATAGTGCTTCAGGTTAAGAACTTTGCTTCAGGATAAGAACAGAAATCGGGCTCCGGTGGCGCAGCGGCAGCAGGAGGCCCCATTAGCTAAAGTGGTGCTTCAGGTTAAGAACAGTTTCAGGTTAAGTACGGACCTCCAGAACCAATTAAGTACTTAACCCGAGGTACCACTGTAATGATTTCCATCGTTTATGCTGCATGAGGCAGATTCCTTTTGCCCATTCAACTTCTCTGGATTTCCTTGGGTTCTAGAACTTGGCTTCATGAAAATATGTGGGTCGTTGGCCCCTTTATATAAATGCAGGCTCACTTACGGTATATTATTCTGGGGGTGATGGCCGCAGGGGAGGTGTGTGTTTCTCTCTCTCTCTCTCTCTCTCTGTGTGTGTGTGTTCTGGCTTGATGGCTTTTGGTTTTGGGACAACAGTCACCCAGCTCCTCCAAGTGCCGATAAATTCTCTGCTGTTTAGAAACTTGCGCCATTGTGAAGCTGGTTATTAAGGCTTTTCTACTGAATGCTGCCAGAAGCAAATGGGGAAACATTATACTCAAAACAAATTACTCTGTATGAATTTTATGGTTCCATTATGTCTCAATGAACAAGTTATGTTTGATGGCTGGCTTGAATTGAAAGGTAATTATCTGAAATGGCTGTTCCGTTGAACTATGGTGCTCTTTGTTTCCCCAGCAAAGCAGCTTTGCAGTCTTGGGCAGGGGCAGGAAGGGAGCCCTGTTGGATTGGACCCAAAGATCCGTCCAGCATTGACTTCCAAAACTAGATGCTTCTGGAAAGCTAACAAACAGGGTGGGATGGCAGCAGACCACCGCTTTTTTGTCTTCTAGCACCTGTATTCAGAAGTACTTATTTGTGGTTGATGAGTTTTTTATTGCTTACCTGATAACATATGGGCCTTCCAACTGGGGAACTTTGAGCTTCTGACCACAGAGTGAGGTATTGTCACAGCCTCCTGAGCTTAGGCAGAATTTGCTGAGACCCTTAGTGGAGGAGGTTTTTTTCTTTATAATTTATCTTTTTACCCCCATATTCCTCTCAAAAGTATTTTCACCCATTTCCTGTAACTTCTCTGATTCTTTCACACGCAACTTGTACCTTATCCCTCCACCCAAAATGCCATTTTCTTTAACCCTTCCACATTCGCTTCTTCTGAGAGCTTTCCTCTCATATTTACTTCCTTGCTATTGTTAGATTAATAATATTAAACCTTTTGTCTCACTTTCGGATTCCCTCCAACACTTCCAAGTTTTTCCTCTCAGAGACCTTCCTCCCTATCTCCTGGCTGCCTTAGCTCAACATGCAAGGAGTTTGGTGTCTGTGCGTGTGGTTTGGGAGCTGCACGGCCAGGGAAAAAACAATGCTATCCAGGGTTGTAAAGACTGCAGAGAGAATTATTGGGTGCACTCTTCCCACCTTAGATCAAATCTATGCTGCCAGGTGCCATAAGAAAGCGGCAGAGATAGCACATGATAGTATGCACCCCGGAAATGATCTCTTTCAGCTTCTGCCTTCTGGAAGAAGGTATAGGGTTATAAAGGCCAGGACTCGCCGCCTGAATAACAGTTTCTACGCTAATACAATTCTGGTTCTAAACGCAGCATAAGGGGTCTCTGTAGTATAGTGTATTTTAAAATGGGGTTTTTGAGTTTTTTAGGGGTTTTTGAATGTTTTATGTAGTTTTATGTAGTTTTGTGGTAGTTTTATGTAGTTTTTATGTAGTTTTATGTAGTTTTTCAATTTCATTGTTCCGCAAGGGAAAATGACAATAAAGATATTGTATCGTATCGTCTGCATTGGCTCAGCTGAAAGTCTGTGGTGGGGCTGGGCCAGGCAAAAGATAAGGCACTGTGTAGACTGCAGCACTGAGACCCACCTGTAAGTTCACCCTGGTTTGTACACTTTGAGCTCTTCTGAAGGCCAGCTCCAATGTCACTCTGTGAAAGAGGACACCCATCCTCTTGGCATTCCAAACACAAGGACGCTCTGACCTTCCCCAAGACTTACATCTACCCACTGTCAGAAATGATAGTGCTGGAGCGGGTGGGTTCTGTTTTCTAGGGCAGGGTGTGTGTCTCTGTGTGTGCTTTAAGTCAGTTGGTTCAAAACTCAACTTGGTTAAAAACTTGAGAACATTCTAGTTGGGGGAAATGTATATATCAGAGGCAGGGGGGCAGACTTTGGGTTCGTGCAATCTATTTTGTTTCTTGATACAGTGGTACCTTGGGTTACAGATGCTTCCGGTTACAGACTCTGCTAACCCAGAAATAGTACCTCCGGTTGAGAACTTTACCTCAGGATGAGAACAGAAATCGTGCGGCGGCAGCAGGAGACCCCATTAGCTAAAGTGGCACTTCAGGTTAAGAACAGTTTCAGGTTAAGAACGGACCTCCAGAATGAATTACGTTCTTAACCCGAGGTACCACTGTAGAATCCCAAGGTCCATCAACCAGAGCCAAGTACAAAATAGTGGCTTAGTATACTTATGCTAAAAAACTATTAAGAGAGTGTCTTTGAGGAGGCAGTTGGCCAAGGAATTTGTGCTAAAACCAAGCTCACAAGTCCCTTAAAACAAACATCAACTCCTGGTCTTTCTCCCTCCCCCCCGCCTCCCTGTGCATTTTCAGCAACCAAATTTGGGTTGGGGGAAGCTTCTGTAAATGATTTTTACTTATTTACATCTATCTTATTGTGGAACCTGCAACCCTCCACATGCAGCTGAAACCCAGTTCATGTTATGTTAGCCCCAACTGGCTTGGCTGGTAGTCAAGATGATGGGAATTGTCACCCAACACCTAGAGGATTACCACAGTCCCCAGACCTGCCTTAAAGGCCCCTCAATACAAAAGAAGCATTTTTCCCTCGGCCAGCAAATGCTCCAAGAATTTTTTTTTTTTAAAAAAAGTTGATTTATTTTAACAACTGTTCCACACTAAAGGAGAAAATTGGGAGGGGGGATGACCATTACAATATGAACAATCCGTAGCTATGGATAAGAGTAAAGGCAAGGAGAAACATAACATTTAGAGTACAGTGGTACCTCAGGTTACATACACTTCAGGTTACATACGCTTCAGGTTACAGACTCCGCTAACCCAGAAATAGTACCTTGGGTTAAGAACTTTGCTTCAGGATGAGAACAGAAATCGTGCTCCGGTGGCATGGCAGCAGCAGGAGGCCCCATTAGCTAAAGTGGTGCTTCAGGTTAAGAACAGTTTCAGGTTAAGAACGGACCTCCGGAATAAATTAAGTACTTAACCCGAGGTACCACTGTAGACTGTAGCTGATTATGCTGATGAATAAAAAGTGATTAGGTAATCAGTAAAAAAACAACAGCACCCTTTTTAATCCTTGGACCTGTAGGAACAAAGAAGGTGACTTGTACTGAATCAGACAGTTGGCCCATTTTCCTCAGGAGGGTTTATGCTGACTGACAAGAGTGCACCATACAGTCTGAAGAAGAAGAAGAAGCCAGCTGCACTCACTTCAGCTTTGGGGAAGGCCTGATTGCATGACGGAACTGCATGAGTACAGCTATTTTCCATTCAGAGCTTTGCTGAATGCAGAGGTGTGGAGCCAGCCAGTGAAGAGCTAGGAGGACACCTCTTTTTCTGTATGGGACAAAAGTTAATATATTTTTGTGAGAGAATATCCTGTATCATTTATTTATTTATTTTTTAAAAAGAGGTTTCTCCCTGTGAACCAGGAAGCTACTTCTCCAGACAATGGAATGACTCTTCTTATTTCTGCAACTGCGATCTCCTGGGTGTTATGGACACTGTTAGGCTGTTGAATGCACATGTGTACTCTCCTCTATTTCCCTCCCTATCACTCACCACCAATGCATGGCCTTGGGCACTGGCAACCCACACTATGCCACTCCTCAAATCTTTGTTTTGTTTACTTAACAAAAATTATATAGAGTGCTTAAAAAAAAAAAAGCAGCTTCTGAAAGTGGTTTGCAAAAATATACACCAGCAAATAAATTGGTATAAAAATGGAAGACACTGAGGGGCAGTATTTGGTTTTTAGTCAGATACATATCTTCCAGCACACCACAGTCATTCATATGGGAGGCCAGGATAATGATCACTATTTGCACAAAGCCTTTCTTGATGATCAAGATGGGCTTTTTTTTTTTTTTTGCTTATTTTGAAGCAGGAGGGTGAATATGGTGTAACTCAAGCTGCTGCTTGGGTTGTAAAGAACAAAGAGTTGGTTTGATAACCCCAGGTGGAGGTGCTTCTTGGTCTATAAATAGGTTTACATAGCGGTGCTGCATTGGGGAGGACTTTTTTCTGGCGCAGAGGTAGGTGCTTGTTGCAGCCTAAAGAGACGTGAGATATTTATTAGGCTTCATGTACAACCTAGGGAACACTTTGCATATTTTTGCTTTCCAGCTTCCTTTCCACAACTCATCTTTGCAGTATTCACATCTAATTAGGGAAGTTCATGAAACAAGTTTTTGATATTTAACCAGCGGGTCCCTTGTGTGAGACCGCAGGAAGTAAGATTTCTATTCATCCAGGAAAGAAAAGATGTTAAATTTGCATCCCACTTCAAATAAGTTTTTAAAATCTCTCTCCCCCACCCCCACCTCGGAAATACTTCAACTCATAGCATGGAATGAATTGTGGGGGAAATCAATTAAGCCATCATAGACTGGATCTGGAATATTAACTATAACACCAACATTTAACCAGGATTAACTCCTCCTCTTCTTCCTAGTAGGTTACTATACCTTTCATGGCAGGAGCAAAATCCATCAGCTGAAACATTTTCCACCATTACAACTGCAAGTATTTCCTCTTCTGAGTTTCTGCCGATTGCAGTTAAAAATAAAGAGTCCACCATCCAGCGAAAGTGTTGGGGAGCCCTATAAATAATACGGTACCTGAATACCAGATGTAGGACCATAAAGAATGCTTTAGCACTGGCTTTTCAGAAAACACCAGTGTTGTTATCTGCTGTTTAATACCCTACTTACCAAATAGATGGTTGCACAATAAAGACTGTAATGGAAATCGATACCGCATACTCCGCTTCCGACACCCTCATGAGAGTCCCCTCAAAGTTGTTTCAATAATCCCAGAGAATGAAAGCGAGTGCACTGCCTCATCTGTCAACCTGTGGATCAATGTTTTCCAGTGGTCACTTCTGAGAGTCTGAATCATCATGAAATACTTTCTGGATTCCCTTGCCAGCATTTTTGTCAACAAAACCAAATTGGTTGTTAGAGCCTGCGTAGTGTTTTCCTTTCCTTTCCTTTCCCTTTTAATTTGTATACCGTCTTTCTATTTTACAATACCCAAGGCGGTTTACAAGCTGAAGAAACAAAGAATATACACCTTGCAACAATCTAATCCAGTACAAAAATGTGATAATAAGACATAACTTTAAAACAAGCAACTTATATCAAATAAAGTAATATTCAACAATCCATTAGAATAGAATAGAATAATATTAAATACCAGCATATCAAAATTAAACAGAAATACACTCTTGACAATTACAATAAATAATTTCGAAACTATAATCAATAAAACAATGGCGGGTCACAGTGCATAAAATAATACAATACAAACTGAGAAGCAGAGACTGGAGGGTGGTGCAAGGCAGGTGGAAGAAGGCCTTGCCTGATGAAGTCTCCCCCCTCACAGTTCTTCCTCCAGGCACAGCTCCCTTATGAGGACTCCCAGGGCTGTGGGGTGTATAACAGGGAGCATGCTGTATTTATTTGCAGATTAAAGATTCTATACACTAGCAGTTTTAGCAAGTCTTCAAGTAGCATCTGGTTTTATTTTTACCCCAACCCAAACCCCTTGTTCATACCCACAGCTGCAAGAACCACATTCCCACATGGTGTTATTGCTTGAGGCTGCAGTGCGTATGAGTAGCACGATTGCTTGAACGTGGCTGACTGCATGGGTCTTTCTCATGGGCTCATCCTGCTGGTTTAGCACTGAAATGCTTGCATGCCTCCAGAATAATGAAGTTCTACTTGACTGGAGGGCTTCTTAGAGCATAGCTTAGCCACTGATCCCCATTACCGATTTTCCATTTCAGTGTATTTTGGAGTATAGCCTAGAGACTCAGTTCTGGTGGAAACATTTGTTGACGTGCACTTGGTCCCATGGCTTGTCCTAAGAGTGTTGCTAGATTGGAACCTTTAACAAGCCTGTGGAGAACTGCAATGTTATTTTACATTTCAGAAGTGAAATCCCAGAGTTACTCACACTGGAGATATGTTATTAAGCCAGCCACTAGATGTCACCAGTATCCTATTAATACAAATCAATGAAACCCCCCCCCCCCCATTTCATACAGAAAAGTGACAGTCTATATAAATAATGACAACTCCTGTAGATGTAATCACTGAAGTAGAGCACATCTCTTGGACTCACTTCACAGTATCACTTAATTTCCACATTATCAAGAGTTAGCTCAAGCCAAATTTGGCAACATTTTCCCCCTGAGAGAGTACGACCAGTTTTTAAAAAGTCAACGTGTGGGAGCCTTTTATTCAGTAAAGCAAAACCCGCCTATGAATAAGTCCCCTTCATTTAATGACGCTACTACTTAAATCTTTTCACTAAGCATGGGATAGATTGCCATAGGAGTAAAGTCTCAACTTGGCCCAGCCATTTCTGATCAACCCAAATCCTTCTAATTTTAAATTCTGACTCAGTTCTCCTATTGTTTTTGTTTATGCAGTCAGAGTGGCAACAGCTTTGGACAAGACAGAGGTAGCAGCATACTTGGGGGAATCTGAAGAAATGCAAAAGTTTGGGGGTTATAATAACAATAATTTTATTATTTGTACACCGCCTATCTGGCTAGGTTTCCCCAGCCATTCTGGGCAGCTTCCAGCAGAATAGAAAAACATAATAAAACATCTAACGTTTATAGCCAATGCCACAAAAGGACTTCCCTTTACCTTCCCTGTGTTCCCATCTACTCCTGAGGGTGCTTCTATTAACAGAGCCAGAGAGAAAAGCCCTGATAACACTTTACTGAGCAAATGGAAGAAAAACCAGTGTGCAGTTTGAGGACAAAGGAACAGAGAGCTTTTGCATTTCCTGCTTCAGACCTTGTTCGTTCAGCCAATCATATGGAGGGAAAGACTCCCCCAGAGCTACCTCAATGAAGACCATGCTTGGTCTCTGCTTGGTCACCAGCTTCACCTCCACCCAACACCCCTTGGTTGGCTGACAAATAACAGAATTAGCCTTTAAGTCACAAATAGAATGATTTCTGCTCTTGCCTTTCCAGTACCTGCAGGCCCCCCACAGCAGATTTTGAGGGGGTTCTAGGGCTAGAGAATGGGGGAATCCACTGCACAGCTTGTTGCTGGAGTTAAATGGTAGTGTTGGATACAGCCATTTGGAAAAGAAAAACTACTGAAGGACCCTGCCCAATACCCTAGCGAGGAGTGAGTGTGCTCAGTGCCTACAGATGCTGACTGATGGTCAAAAGGGGACGACCCTGAAAGCTGGATGGGATGGCTGGAAAAGGTGGATGTAGGAGAGAAATAAAACTAGTGACTGACAGAATGGACGTGAAGGGTAGGAGCACACCATATATTTTAAGCACATCCAGTGTTCATGTAAAGAACATGACTTCCCCCTAAAGAGTCCTGGAGACTCATTTTCCCCCTCACAGATCTACAATTCCCAACAGTCATAGCAAACTATGAACTTCATTTGTGTGTTGGATATTCTTTAAATGCAGGATTAAAATACATCATTAAAATGCAGCCTCATTTCAGTAGAAACTCCAAAACTTTTTAGGGGATGAAAACGTCAAATCTTCACCAAGGCCAACTTATCCAGACTGGCCCTACGTGGGCCAGAAAAAAGCCAGGGAAGGCCCCAAATAAGAGTTCCATCACAGAGGGAGAAAGGAAAAAGAAAATAGGGGGAGGCGATCAAGTTGATTCCAAGCCAAAGGCCAGGCGGAACAACTCTGTCTTACAGACCCTGCAGGGCCCTGGTCTCATGAGACAGAACGTTCCACCAGGCTGGAGCCAGTGTTGAAAAGGCCCTGGCTCTGGTTGAGGCTAATCTGACTTCCTTAGGGTCCGGGACCTCTAGGGTGTTGCTATTAAAGGACCTTAAGGTCCTCTGTGGGGCATACCATGGATGACGGATTTCCATAAGAGTTGTGTGTGCTCCTTAAGATGTATTGTTGATCCAGCATTTAGAAATAATTACTGCAATTGAAATAAAAATGGAATATATATATATTGATGGGTAAGACTGTGGCCAGGCAACCTGTGTGCCTGCTCAGTCTGCTGTCCAGCAGCTGGCTGCCCCTGTGATCTCCCTTATTGTGCTTGTTTATCTTTAAACAAGAGTTGGACTGGACAACCTTCCAATGGAGAACACACCTCTGTGAAGCAAGACACAGAGCCACTCTCATTGCTCATCCAGCTTATGATATCCTACTGGGATACAAATTGTGACACTGGGACTGATCACACCCATTGCATGTAAAGAAACCATAGTCCTCTTCGAGGGGTTGAGGCTTAAAACATCTTCCCCCTTCAGGAAGATTACATGCATGCAGTCCTGGCCTCAGTTTGACTTGCCAGATTATGGAATTGACTGTGTGTGCAAGATTTTGTTGCCTTACGTTTTCTTGAAGAGGAGACAATTGAAGCCTAAATTAAATATATTTAATTTTCCGATGTGCCTGGAGTTCTGTAAACACGAAGCTATAATGCGCTCCAAATTACCGAAATGCTCTATTTTTCTAAGAGCATAATCACTGCAATTAATTGTGCTGTTTACATGTTTACAAAGCTTGCTCATGGAGCTATTATGCAGCTGTTAATGTCAGCAACGGCGAAGCCAGTTAGCTACTACTTTGCATTTGCCCTGCCTGGGCAATTCAAACTGAAGCCTTCCTGACAAGCAAGGGACCCTTACTATATTGACCCAATTCTGCAAAGGTATTCTGGGCATGTAATGTTACCGGCATGAGTAATGCCAGTGAAATCAATGAGGCTGCTGATTGACTCATTATTGTCAGATTGTCCCAGAGCTGCAGTCAGTTAGATCAGGATTTAATTGTCTTAGGTACTGATACTGCCCAGACATGTGACTCGATGATGTTCCATTCCTCAAAGGCCTTACTGATTGCCCAAATAATACAGCTGATGGATGCAACCAATAAACAAGCGGACTGGATGTAATATCATGAGATAAGACTGTATTATGGGAAAGGCCTTGGTAATGACAGTTTAGCTGGGACAAAGTTTGTATAGTCTGTTGTAGGAAAACCAACTTAAAACTTAACAAATCTATCATGGCCAAAAATTATGAAGACCAAAGTCCACTTTAGCAGAAGTAGGAAGTGGTCTCCTAGGTAGACAGTAGCAGTTGTGTGGCTTGCAGAAGTGGTAGTTTTGACTCATTTCCTAGATACGTTTTCATGGCTACTACTTTTAGAATACATTACCAACTTAAGGTATATATGCTGATGGGCTGCTTGTGGAGAGCATCAGTTTGTTGAAAAGGGCAAGTGCAATGCTGGGAATTATTAGGAGGGGAGTTAAAAATAAAACAACAGTTACTGTCTCAATAAAATCACGATAAACCATGGTTTATGGGCCTGAGGACAAAAAATGCACTCAGGGGCCTTTCTTGCTCATGTGCTCAGCTCCCTGTGCCTTTTTAACTGAGAAACTAGCTTAATCACTGCTTACAAGCCGGAATATGATCAATCCAATGAGGAATGAGGAAGCTGCAATTTCTCATTCAGACGTTAAAGGAAACAAGCGGGGACAGAAGTGTCGGGATCTCCGCTCGGCCAAGCTGATAAAGCTCATCTCCCTCCGGAATCGCCCTCCCGACGAATAATTAACGACCTGAGCCTTTGATGAGGCCTCAGGCACATTCCCATTCAGCAGAGTTTCCAAAGCAGCAGAAGTGATGAGATTTATGGCTACATCGCTATGCTTTTTTCTTACTACGCAGACAAAAATACATCCTCTTCCTGTGAGAGCAGAGAGCAACTCAACAAAGGAACAAAGGAACAGGAAACCACTAATGTCACATCCCATCTCCCGTTTCCCATGAGACTTCCAACAGCCTGGACTGTCTCTGGAATGTAAGCAGAGTCCTGTGACTCTAAGCAGCTGCACAGTGGCAAACAGAAACTAACAAGAAGCACCAAAGTGGGCACAGGAGGACAGGAGGGAGCATGCAGGCCTGTGGCTTGTTATCAGGTTGATGAGCCATTGGCTCATTGTCTGCTATGTCCGAACCAAACTATTATTAAATAAGTTGAGCTATCACATCTCTGCAGCCACGTGTGGATTGCTTTCTAGAGGAGATAAACAGTTCAGACAAGGTTCTGAGTCCCAGAAAGACATCCAAATTACAGATGGATAAGGCTTTTAAAAGACTTTAAAAACAGCTGATAAAACCTTTCTTGGAGGAACAATGCAGAGCCCCTTTATGCAACTCCCTGCTGAGCGGCCATCTTCTGACTATTTTCATTATTTGTTACTTTGTCACCACAATCCAGAAGTTTTTTTTCCATGGAGCTAAACTGTGTCTGGACATATGGCAACCCTACAGTTTTCATATTGGGCAAAACTCAACAACTTTTGTGCCTGGATTTTCACCTTTTAAAATATGACGTACCATACCTATGAGAAGTAACAAAAAAAGCTGAAGCTTTTAGCTTAGAGAAAAGTTAACTAAGGTCAAGGAGTATGTGACAGAAAATTATGCAATTACAAATGGAGTAGATAAGAGATTCCCCCCCTTCCATTCTCATACTTTGGGTTGCCCAGTGCAATTGATTGGAAGTAGTTAAGGGCAGACAAAGGAAATGATTTTTGCACAATGCATGAATAACTTAGAATTTACTATCACAAGAGACAACATGGCTATCTTTTTATAGCCTATGTAGACATTGCTGTCACTGAATAATCCATGGCTGCTCATGCATGTGGTCAGAGTAAAGTAGAAAGATGAAACTCTCAAAAGATCATTAGTTCCAAGTTGTGATTTTCCTATTTGCAGAAGAGAAGCTATACTGCTACATATATTTATTAACCTAAGATGTTTAGTTGACATAAGTAGGCCATTCATGTGAGTATGTAGTTAGCCTGCTGGACTGATGACCTAAAGGCATGAGAGGGCTTTATGAAGGTTGAATCTATCAGCATGCTAGATGCACTAGTGTTGCATTAAGATCCTTGGGACCAACTAGGAATAATCTGCTTAATGCCATTCTAATTTGTGCCTAATGGAACTTTGTTTTGATTCTGAAGGGTACTGTATTTTTCTGTGTATAAGACGCCCCCATACATAAGACGCCCCCTACTTTTGGGGACCCCAAATTTAGAAAATGGGCATATGCACTATCCATGTATAAGATGCCCCAGATTTTTAACCTTATTTTAAAGTACAAAAAGTATGGTATTGACATTCTTGCTTGTCTAATGCAGAGAACCAGTAACCGTGTGTGTATGTGTGTGTGTGTGTGTATGTGTACACCATTGGATACAATTCTTTAGCTGCAAATTCAGGTGCAAATATAGGCATTTATTACAGATGTATAGAATCAGCTAGCCAAGATCTGACTTCCAGCTTTCCTCTGCAGAGACTTATTTAAAAATAGTAGTTTTAGTTGCTGACAAAAAAGAGAAAGATGTTAAAATCATTACCTGCAGAACCTGTCATTTAAGATCAGCAGAGCGAAAAAGATGAAGAAAGGAACGTGAAATCGTAAGGTTTAATTTAAACTTAAGACTTATCCTTAAATATTTTATATTATTGATGTATTCTTGTGCCAATACATTCTGACATAAATATGGCAATCCATAACGTATCGACTGCAATGTCAACATTATTTTAAAGCTGACTCAAGAAGAATACCTCATTGTTGCTGCTGATATATACATGCTAAGTTTTATGAGAGGAGCAAACATTTTTAAAACCATTGAAAATACAGCCTGGATTTAACCTTTTTCTTTCTGTTCAGTGTGAAAATCTTTCTGAAGGTTTGTATAGAGATACTACTGCATAACCCCTGCCCTCAATGTCTCTTGGTTGTATGTGAAATATCTTTTACATTCAATAAGGAATCTAGGGGAGCTTATCAGATCCAAGCAAAGCGCAGATGCACGTACTCTCTCAGTTTGTTGAAAATAGTGTATCACAATAATTTACAGGTGCAAAACTTTCTTGGAATTCTGTAGCTAGTAAAAATTTGAATATTTCAAATGTGGTAAAATGGTGATATGCATGCCTTGTTACCTCAATTCTGTGCCATCAAAAATGCCAGCATCTCTGCTTTGGTGTTTTTTATATATATCTTTTCTAAGGTCTTTATAGATTTCTTCCCCATAAGTACAAATCAGTGCCTTTAGCTCGAGACCCCAGGGAGTTATTTGCCCATTATGAAGACCTGGGGGGGGGTGTTTCTTCCATCTGTGAAGTTCCAAAGTCTTTTTATTCTGTGCTCAGCTCAAGCTGATATGGAAATTCTAGCTTGTTCAAAGAGGGATATTGCCTGAAGAGACTATCATGCAGTCATTGTCTTCAGACAACCTCGTTCAATGTTCCTGCAGATTCTCAGAGTTGATGTACACTACATTGGCACGCACACACACACACACATTAAAATTGTAAGCACACTACATTTACAGCTCAAGTGTATAAATGTAAATATGATCTGCTTTCTGAGAAACCCTATTTGCATTTTGGCATGATTCAGAATTTGGGAGGAGGCAAGCCCAGAACACTGGGAATGACTTAATTATTTTTTTAAAAATATAGTAGACTTCTATCCTGGCAGGTGGCTTTAAAGAGCCCTCAAGGTGCCTTGCAAAATACCGAAAGAGTACAAAGATAACCTGAGAACATTAGAGCCCTGTTGGATCAGACCAAACTTCGATCAATCTTATACTTTCCCCACAGTGGTTGTCTTGTTGCCTCTGCAGAACCCAGAAGCAGAGTTTCTAAAAGGAAAGGAAAAAGAAGCAGACCAAGTGCTTTCAAGAAAGACTCAGGCAGCACTGGCTTTGCAAACTGTACTACTTTCCATTTGAACTGTTAGCTGGGGGAGAATTGGGTGGAATTTGTTCTCGAATGTGCTTTGTGCTGTTGAAAACAAGGCTGGTCGATGCATAAAATTCTGTATGGAGAGAAAAGTAAGTCTTGGGCTTATGGAAGGACCCTTCATATGATAACTTGAAAGAGGGAAGTGGGTTAATGGTGTAAGTAATAAATCAAACTTGCAAGGAGAAAACTGTCTGAGGGTACTATATTCACTTGGGGAATTACTTAGTATGAAGAATGTAGAAAGGGTTCGGTGTGTCTTAAATAATGAATCCCAAATAATTCCAAACTAGCCAATTCTTTACAGTGTAAACAATAACAATATCTTGTTATTTCTAATTAGCTCTCCATTACCTCCCCCCTGCCTTTTCCATTATATTGTGCTCTGGTCCATGGGGTCACGAAGAGTCGGACACAACTAAACGACTAAACAACAACAACAATTCTGGGACAGCACCTGAAGAGGGTTTCATTCTTACAACCGCTTGAACAGATATGCACAGGACATGAATACGCATATGTATGATTTAATATCACAGGTCAAGTGACAGGTCCATAACTAAGTAAGGATTTGAACACGAGTCTCCTTGGGCTAAGTCCAACACACTTATCTCTAAAGCAGCCTCTCAGCGTTTATATAAAGCTCCACTACTGTGGGAAAGATTGAATATGTGTGTGAGTGACTTCCTGAGAACAGAAAGTTGATTTGTCTGGAGAAAAAAAAACCCAATCAGCCTGCATGATCAACAGTTAATGGATATCTTTATTAATCCACCTAAATTTGCTGACTCTTGTATAATGCATACGTGAAGCTGCACTTATACAGCCCTCATGTCAATAAAACATTGTAAATGTTGCATTACTCTGAACCGAAACAGTGGCACTCTTGGGACTTGAGATTCAAATTAGCTGATCATTAAAGGAATGAATGGAGGATCTAAAACCAATCTCCTCTTGGATAGAAAGCACGTTTGTTACAGAGCTAGGAAAAGTAATTTTTGCTCATTTGGAAGCCATTTACAAACTTTATTAGGCAATACTCAGGTGATGGATTTCAAGAGATATACCCTGTACAAGCAGCTATAGCTTGGAACGCCACAATTAGGTTAAAAGAATGAATGCACTTTCCCCCATTAATTGCATGCAATAGGCAAAAGGAAAACACTGGGGACAAATTCATACATTGGTCCATTACATATATAGATGCTTTATTATGTGGGCATCTGGTGGGTTGCTGTGAGAACAGGAAGCTGGAGTAGATGGTCCAGCAAGATTCTTCTGATATTCATATCTTCAGAGAAACTCCCAGCAATCTGGGGAACACATGATCAGAGTATTGACCAGTGCTTTTAGGGAAAAGGGATTATCAGCACTTGCCAATGGACTGAATATGAGGAACAAAGGCGAGAGAAGAATATGGCAATGTGTGGCTTCTTGAAAGTGAGGCTTCAATATCTCAGATATTTCTGCAGGACATGCAATTTCAGTGAAAGGAAGAGAAGGAACGAAAAAGCATTGTCTATAACTGAATTGTGCTTTTGAATATATGTAGAGCACTCTTCTTATACCAGGGGCACTGGTGTGAACTAGAAATGCAGATTCCGAAACAGTGTTAGATGAGGGGCAGGGCGGGCAGGAAGGGGAAATAGAATGATTTTATTTGGGAGAGGAAAAAGAAGTCGGATGGTTTCATTTCAAATTAGGCCAGGCTCCATTTTGCCCATTGAAAATTAGTGGGATGGTTAGGCTCTCCCAACCCATTTTGAGCACTGGTTGCTAAACATAAGCAGTTGCCTTATATTGCATCTAGAAACCCGTTTTATTTTTATGTTTAAAACTATTCATCCAAGGGGACTTAACTCTGAATTAGACCTCAGTTGTCTTATTTGATTATCTGTATCTTTGCTGTAACTTTGTACTGTGTCTTTAAACTTGGTCTCCTTGTTATTAGTATTGCCTGGGGTTGGCTATATATATATATTTCAAAAAATGATGTTAGTAACAGTGACTACATAATAGCATGAGCACTATTCCAGAGTATTTTTCATTATATCTGTTCGAAAAAAGATTGGGTATGTAACTTTCTTATGTTACAGTTTATAATTTCTACGCTATTTGAAGTTGTTGTTATGAATGTGCAGGTCATTGTTTGAATATTTTATTTTCAGTTAATGAAGAAATTACATATCTTTCTACGTACAAGGGTTGAACTAATTGGCTGATGAAGAATTCAACGAAACAGTAGTTGTTATCCAGAAACACTGTTCAGTAGAGTTCAGAGTTGGACATCAGAATTGGACATTTGCTGATTATACAAAGCTTCACAGCTTGCTCTCTGCCGGGTAAAGTCTGGCACCGTGATTCATTTAAGGACTTTCAGAGATTTTCAGAGACTTCAGTTTGTTAGTTTTGATGTTTTGAATTATTCCATAAAGTTGATCACATTGTTAATGTTTCTGGCCATCGTGTTGCTTTTGATATTGCTGACTCATATTTTGCAACACAGGGGTTGGTTTGTTTACTACAGTGGTACCTTGGGTTACATACGCTTCAGGTTACATACGCTTCAGTTTACAGACTCCGCTAACCCAGAAATAGTGCTTCAGGTTAAGAACTTTGCTTCAGGATGAGAACAGAAATCGGGCTCCAGCAGCACAGTGGCAGCAGGAGGGCCCATTAGCTAAAGTGGTGCTTCAGGTTAAGAACAGTTTCAGGTTAAGTACGGACCTCCAGAACGAATTAAGTACTTAACCCGAGGTACCACTGTACTTATATCGTATCTAGTCTAGGAGTGGGGAAACTAGTTAGGCCTAGTTAGCTAGGAATGATGGGAGTTGTAGTTCAGCAACATCTGGAGGGCCAAATATTACCCACACCTGGTCTAGCCCTCCAAATGCCAACTGATAACCTCTCTCCAAGGTCACATAGAAGTTTTCTCAGCTTCCTGCTACCAGAGATACTAACTGCAGGGGTGGCCCTAACATTAGGAAGGGTGAGGTGGCTACCTCAGGGGACTGATGCTGGGTAGGCAGGCTGTGGCAGTCACACGTGCCATGCAGCTTGCCTTACAAGCCCTAAAGTAGCCTGCATCCCTCAGGTGCTATGGAGGATGCTGTCCTGACACAAGAAAGGAAGGAAAATTTGCAGTTAGGGTGGCTCCTTTACTTACCCCTCACCAAAAAAGAGGGCACAGATTTGCATAAAAATTGCATGTGCTAATTGACGTGTATAGGTGCAAATTTAGAAACAATTCCTGTAATTTAAATAAAAAATATAATATACCTCACCATAGTGGGGAGGATTAATAATACAGGCTCACATGCATTAATTCTGCATACAAGATTGGATTAGTTAGCTATTTTTTCAGTCCATGAAGGCACAAGTAATTTCTTGTATAAAGGAAAGGAAAAACTGTGTTTCAGCAGTTCTACAATGTTGCTTTTTTGTGCCCTGTAGAGAGACCTTTTAAAGGCTTAACGGGATCCTTGACTTGTGAATGGGAAAATGATTACTTTAGTTACTTTCCAGTAGTTGCCTGGGTTTAGAAAGAGCTTCTAAATTAACAGAAAATTGGACATCATTGCATATTACCTTAGTCCGCCTGATGTATTGGTTTTGTTTTCAGCAATAAGTAGCTTGTCACAATGTGTTATGACACATAATGAGGCTCTCCCCACCTCAAATAAGCTGTAGTCCTTTGAGCCAATGAAAGGATCTGCATGCCAGCATAATAAGGATCGTGCATCAGTGGTGAGTTATGGACAATCATGAAGCATATTTGGGCACAATAACTTTCAACTGGCAAGTGAAGAAGCATAAACAAAAGTGTGTGTTGCTGTTAAGCTGCTGAGAAAGCTGGCCTGCTATTCTACCAAAATGCCATTGTGCCACGTGTCTTTTTTGTGTCTTTCACCCCCATGTAGTTACACACTTTTTCTTGCTTCAAAAGCATTTCTATAGTGAATCGATCCAACTGAATCATAGCACCGAATGTTATGGCAAACAATATTTATTTGCAAGTGTCACACTGGGGTTCCTAATTTGTCCTCAAGAGAGAGGTTTTCTGCTCAGACTGCAAAACACGGCGATAAAATTCCTTGATTGATGCTGATTATCAGATTAAATGGCTTAGCTCTGGGGGCAAAAGTTATAAATTACAGCCACCCAGAAGTTGTGATTGGCGACTGGAGATCTTTCCAAGTGCCAGCGTTTTTTTTTTTTTAATGAGATCATATATTTTCAAGTCTCTATGATACATCAACTTTTTGAAGCTTATCGAAACAGTGTTTTAAAATAACACTGCGTCAGCTTTTAGAAAATTCAGATACATTCTTGATTTACTTGGCCAAAGATTCAAAGACTAAACAAAACACACCAACTTTCTGTGTAATGCAGTACTTAACAGCTGAAAACTCAAAGCGGGGGTTCCATACAGGGCATGTTAATTTAAGGGCAGATCCACACCATGCATTTAAAACACGCTAAATGTACATTGGCTTCCTCCAAAGATCCCAAGGAACTATAGTTTGTCAAGGGTGCTGCGAATTGTAACTCTGTGTGAGTGATAAGTAGAGCTCCCAGAATTCTTTATGGGAAGCCATGTGTGGATCCGCTCTAAAGGTGTATCCTGGTAACATTTCCATCAATTGAAGAAAGTGGTGTAAATATCTTTTAGTGAGGTGTTTCCCCTGCGTAACTTTATCTCCATAATTTACAACTTTCCTTCATAATTTCATTTTCAGGTACACAAATAAGGCATTTTTGTTCCTGACAGCAACATCCCCTTCAAATATACCCTAAGCAGTTTCTAGAATGTTCTGGAAGCTATGTCTAAACCTCTATGAATCTGACAAAGCTGGTAAAGGGTCATATGCTCAGTAAACACTACTTTTCCATATCTAGCTTTGCGATCAATATTTGATTATATATAGACACTGTGCTGATCTAGTTTGCAATTCCTCGGTTTCTCTCTCAGCAGGCTTTGCTGGTCCTTGAGCAATGTACAGCCAGCAACTGCTGATTTATACCTTTTCTATATTGTTACACACCACTTCCAAAGGCAGATACGAATTGGACGAGATGACTCAAAGTTTTCAGCTTCCATAAAGTATGACGAGTTGTAGTTACAACTGCGTGTGGGCTGTTTAGGTAGAGGTTGGGCATAGTTTGGATAGTGGTTGCGTGGTATGTAGCATGAAACTGGGAAATACGAGAGTTTTGAATTTGGAGATACTTGTTGCATGGCAAGGCCCCGAGACCTCACTTATTTCTTGAAGAAGAAGAAGAAGAAGCGGAGGAGGAGTTTGGATTTGATATCCTGCTTTATCACTCCCCTAAGGAGTCTCAAAGCGGCTAACATTCTCCTTTCCCTTCCTCCCCCACAACAAACACTCTGTGAGGTGAGTGGGGCTGAGAGACTTCAGAGAAGTGTGACTAGCCCAAGGTCACCCAGCAGCTGCATGTGGAGGAGCGGGGAAGCGAACCCGGTTCATCAGATTATGAGTCCATCACTCTTAACCACTACACACACGGACACCAATATTTTGAGTTAATGGGATAATTAAGGCCACAACTTTATTGGTTACAGATGTGAGTGGTATTGGCTTAGGCACTGGAACTGAACAAACTATATCTGACTTCTGCCTGACATGCAGGTAGTCTCACAAGGGTCAACCACAAGTAGGGGAACCCTGCTGATGTACATCTACTGTGAGCTCCCCCAGGGTCCTCGATAGGGTCATGGCATGGCCTAGCCCTTACCCAGGCTTTGGGCATGATCCACCTTCCCGGATCCCTTTAACACAGCCTTTCTCAACCTGTAGGTCCCCAGATGTTGTTGAACTACAACTCCCACCACCCCTAGCTAGCAAGGCCAGAGCTCAGGGATGATGGGAGTTGTAGTCCAACAACATCTGGGGACCACAGGTTGAGAACCGCTGCTTTAACAGAATACCCTTAATGAGGAGGGGCAGGTGAAGGCCACAACCTCTCCTCCATAAACCAGGTTTTACCAATGCCTAACTGCCAAACCATACAAAGTTGTGATGATTGCTATGAGGCAGGCAAAAACCACATGGCTGGAAGGTGGAAGTAAGGAGAAGGAGCCTCCGGCCACAGGGCAAGCCATGCCCCCGGGTGACTGGAGTGGTTGGCTGGGGGGGGGGGCGTGACACAGCTGGAACTCCCAGTGACACGGGAGGCTTCACCATGCCCCCCCACTGTACACGGGGAGTACATGTGGCCTGCCTGCAGCCCTGCCCCCCCTGGGAGCGGCCTTCCCACCCCCCCTGCTGTTGCTAGACCAAGCTGACATGGGAAACACTCTTTCTGTGGATTTTTAGGCAAGATAGAGTGTATGTGCCCTTTCCATTTCTCTGTAGTGGGGATAGGAAGTTTTGTGACACTAGCATGGGCGTTTCATTAAAAAGGCAGGGCAGGCTTTATAATCCTACCCCATACCTCCAACATCTTGAGTCTCAAAACCGGGACGTGCATCTTCCTGCTTGTGCTCCCATGTGAGTCACGTGACTTGTGCAAGATCAAGAAGCCCGAGTTATGTATTTTTTTTTCTGGGGCTGTGCTCTAAGATGCGCTTTTTTGGGTGCTGCATAAGATTGTAGCCCCCCAAAAGTTCTTTTTCTGGATGAGATCTTGGTGACAAAACAGGATGTCCCTTTGCATGGCGAGTTCCCGCCTCCCCCCCCGGTGGAAATAACGACACATGACACGACCATTCAGGTTAATGGGCCAAAAATTGGCCACAACTTTATTGGTTACAGGTGATGAGCGGTATTGGCTTAGGAATTGGTCCTAACCAACTATCCAGCTTCAGCCTGTTTGCTGAAGACCGGGACGGGTTAACCACCAGCACATCAACTAGGAACTCCCCCGGGGTCACCGCTCGGGGGTGTGCCTTAGGCCCTCACCTCCATAGGTTTTGGACAGCGCCACACCCCCTGGAATCCTTTACCGGACTACCCTTGGAAATGCGGGGGAGGTGATGGCACTTCCTCCCCCCCTTCATCTACATAAAAATACCCACACCAATGCCTAAACGCCAATGTCAAGGAAGTTGTGATGATTTGCTATGAGGTAGGTGAAACACCAAGTGGCTGGTGCCAATTTGCCAAGTGGAAAAAATTCCTACCAGGCCCCTTAACGGCGACCAACCGAGGTCCATAGTAAGGTCAAAAGAAACCTAAAGGGCGGGAGGGTGGGGAACCAGATGAGCTGTGGTGGCAAAGAGGGAGATATCTGGCCGCGCCAATGTTAAATAGCACAAGCCCCGCCTCCCCTAGGCCAGCCAATGGGATGACGTGGCCGGGGATCCCCTCAATCGCGCGGAGGCTGAGAACCAGCCCCCGCACACGTGGAGAGGGCGTGAAGCCTGCAACTCCACCCATCTCTTATCCATACAGAGAAAGCACAGACAAATGGCGCTGGGCTTAAACAACCAGCTGCAGCCTCTAGGCAGCAATTCAGATGATTTTGAGAAAACTACAGAGGTGTCCATGCCAAGGGACACCTCAACCCCTTCAACTGTCCTAATGTCCACAATTCTAAATTCCCATTTCCCCCTTGCTTAGGGTCTTTTTCCATGGTAAGAACTGGGATGGGGGCGGGGGATATTTCAGTTTTGTCTCTACTCAGCTTATACTCTTTCCCTCCCTGTTCCTTATGCACTGTCATAAACTAATTGCAAATCCTTTTAGTTGCTAAGATGTAAAAAGGAAAATGTACTTTGTAGAAGATTACATCAGACGGAAACAAACAGCTGCAATTATTATAATGAATTATAATAATTGTGCCTGGCAACATGCAGCAACCTAAAAGAAATTAATTTAGCATCCTTTAAATATGAATAAGTAATAAACACTGTCATGCACTGGGACTCTTATTTGTTTAAATTTTGCACATATATTAACAGCTTTTTGCAAATTTACAGGAAAGCCCCCCTCCAAACCATATACAAAGTAGAATATAAAAAGAAGCAAGCTAGTTCAAGTGCGAAGCGTCACATATTAGTAAAGGCTGTTCCTTGTTCTTACTTAGAACATAAGTTCCATGGAAAGATACCATTCAATGTTTTCCAGAAGGATTTGATGGTTTGGCTTCCTCTAACCTCCCTGCAACCAAGGCAACATACAGTAAAAATTAAAACAGTACCAGCAGTGAGACAATAACAATAAAGCTACTAGGATATGGCATTACGTAAGTTTGGTAAAGATAAAAATAAATCAGGAGTATAAAAGGTTTGAAGGCTACCAGCACTTGGAAAAAACCCCCCAACCATTCTCACCCTCTGGATTAGGACCTCATTGCTGCTTTTAATTTTTGGGAGGGTTCGTACATGAAAAAGAGCTCCCTTCACATACTCTTTGTTTTAAGCGACATTTCAAAATAGGCTTTCTGCGGTGGGTTGAAAAGAAACCCTTCAAATAATGGTTGCTGAAAGCCTTTGGCTTCCTTTTAAAATTTGGTTGATCTTTTAACCTAGAAGCAATTTTGTGTGGTTGAGATTTGCTGATACTGTAGTTAGGGGAGTTTCTGTAACCCGAGAGAGATTTCTTCAAGATCTCTTAAGAGCAGAAATGTCTCATTGTTCTGTGCTATATATGGAAAAGGAGGAGAAGAAGAAAAGCCCTTTTCTCAGGTTGAATGCCAGCGCACACATTTTACCTCAGAAAATGGAATGACACTGGCAAAAGGCATTTGTCTAAGAACCAGAAAAAATGAGTCGGGCAGAGTAGGAAGAATTGAAATGAAGGGCAGAGGAGACTTGAAGGGAAGTAATTCCTCATCTTATTGAGGCCGGCCTGCTTGCAGACTTGTGAAATTATATTTATATTGATTTGGTGAAGATGTCAGAAATAACAAATAAACTGCTTCGGCACAGTAAGTAAAGCATCTGATTATTGTGTGAAAGATATTTTGGCGCCCAGCAGGTTGGTTTGTCAGCAGACGATCTGCAATTCTGTCTGTGTTTCAAGGGGGAAGTTCGGAGTGTGGATAACAGCAAACTTCAGTGTTGTCATTTTGGCTTCCATTTTGGGGATCAATTTAAAGCCCACTGTAATTAACTAGAAAGGACAACATCGGGGCCTGCTGCTGTCAGACTGTTGACTCCAAATCCCAGGGCCAGCGGACTCCATCTGCCCTGTGGGAAGGAAGAAGAGAGGGAGAGATATAGGCAAACAGAACATCAGGGCCGGCTGCAGATGGACTGCCCTCCCCCCTTGCCCCTGGGGCCAATTTTACATTTTATATCATTTATTTGGTTTAGTGTTTGAAAAATTATAAACTGCCTTGGTGTCCTGGCAGAAATGCAGCAGAAAAAATACAAGTCATTTACTTATCGAGTGATCCTACCTCATAATTCCATACCTACCAACCCTTCTCAATGTGACATGAAGCTACATGTGACCTGCAGTTGCATCCTTTCTCTCATTTTTTTTAAAAAACCAAAACCATCTCAAAGAGCAGTTATAATCTTGAGCAAAGGACTGTCAGGAGCTGCATACTTGGTCAGCTAATTAACTCCCCTCCGCCCTCAGATCATTTCACCCCCTAGTGGAAAACATATGGGCGCCATCCAGTCCCTCAGCCTATCTCCACCTCCTTAAAGGTTTGAAAATTCAAAACAAGTTAATCCCTACTGCAGATCCCCACCATTCCCACCATAAGGAGGGCATCTTGCTGGTATGAGGAGAAATTGCTTGAGGGCAAACTACAGTGCCCAGAATTCTTTCAGGAGAAAAATGTGCTTCAGATATGCTTTAAATGAGTTAATTTAAATCTATGCCATGATGCTTTAAGCCTTCACATGTTATACTGAACACAGGTACAAGCTGTTTCCAGTGGCGGAGGAACCCTCTCTGGCACGCGGGGCAGGACGTCAAGGGGCGGGGCGAACTGCCCAGTGGCACACATGCGACATCCATACGGACTGTGCATGCACAGCATAACATACAGACTGTGCACACGTGGCAGCCCGTATGGATGGTGCGCGAGAATGGCAGCCTGAACAGACGGTGCGTGAGCGGCACCCATACTAACTGCGTGCTCGCCCTCGGACGCTCTACAGCTGGGGGGAGGCAGTGGGCCATCTTGTCACCCCCCCAGAGTGGTACCCAGGGCGGACCACCCCCTCCGCCCCCCCGTACGCCACTGGCTGTTTCTATGCACGTACAAGCGTTTGTGTGAAAGAGTGTACCCTGGTTGATTTGTGCAGCTCAGTTAATGAGTACGCAGGTACACAGAGTGTACATTTGTGGAATGCTATGGGAACACCCCATACAGTGGTACCTCGGGTTAAGAACTTAATTCGTTCTGGAGGTCCGTTCTTAACCTGAAACACCACTTTAGCTAATGGGGCCTCCCGCTGCCGCCATGCCGCTGGAGCACGATTTCTGTTCTCATCCTGAAGCAAAGTTCTTAACCCGAGGTACTATTTCTGGCTTAGCGGAGTCTGTAACCTGAAGCGTCTGTAACCCGAGGTACCACTGTAGTGTCTTGGGGTGGTGGTGGAGAAGTGGAGGCTACCAGTGGATGAGGGGTTAAAGCAGGCATCCTCAGACTCGGCCCTCCAGATATTTGGGGACTACAGCTCCCATCAACCCCAGCTAACAGGACCAGTGGTCAGGGATGATGGGAGTTGTAGGCCAAAAACATCTGGTGGGCCAAGTTTGGGGATGCCTGGGTTAAAGGAAGGAAGGAAAAGCAAATGAAGAAGCTGCCCTGCCCCTTGCCCATCAAAGTACCACAATATTGACAACCCAAGGCAAGAATAGCAGGAAAGAGGGAAAGTACAAAACAAGCTGAAGCAGTCGTCTTCCTAGGGACAATCTAGAGGGAAAACAACATCTAGATAATCTCACAATTTCAGGCTAATCCTGGAGAACATGTGGTGAGAATTGGGGATTTTGCAAGTGCAAAGATGCACAGCTTTGAAAACTAGGTATTAAATAACGATCCTTAAATAAAAACCACGGGGGGGGGGGAAGAGAGAATGCACCTGAGGACATAGTTTGAATGTCATGCATTGGCAATATCTGACAGTTTAAAACTGTTCATGGAGGGAGTTTATGAAAAGCTTTTTTAAAAAAACAAAAAAAAGCACACACATTTGCTTGCATAGTTTATCTTTTGAAGTATCGATGCATCTGTTCATTGGCTATCAGAGTACACCTGAAGCAACTAAAACATACCTTAGATGATTTTGGATGCTTTGCTTTCTGCTTAAACTGCACAAGGGAAGCAAACGGCCAGATGGATTACTGCGCTTTAAGCCTTCTGTCCGCAGACTTCCATGGTTTCATGGCCATGTAAGCAAATGATTCACTCTAAATTGAATTCTTACCGACCATAAAAATCACCTTGCAGGTTGAATTTTAATGAGCTAGAAAAACATTAACAAATATGACCTATTGCTGTGGTGCGGCATTTGTGGTAAGGCCAGTATTTCTTTATGGGCTGTGGGAGGTTCAGAAAATAGCAATTCATGTCTTGGGGGGAAGTGAGGGAGTTTATTCTTGGTTAGATGTTGCTTACTTTTTTTTCAAAATTAGCTTTTAAGAATTTATATTTTAATTAAAGATTAACACTGTTTAATTATGCTATTACTTATTTATTTATATTGTATTAATTATTTGGTTGGAAGCCACTTTGAGGAACTTTTGTAATGGTTATGGAAATTTGAAAAATGCATTTGTTTCCCAGAGCTTTTAACTGAAAGTGGTTTTTGGTTTTTCTTACATGTATATGATGCTGCTGGAGTTTCTATGCCATTTTGAAATGTATTATTTATTCCTGCATTGCAGGGAATTGAGCTAGATGACGCTTGGGGGGGGGGTCCCGTCTAAGTCTACAATTTTACGATTCTGTGATTTATTTCATTTCATTACTGCATTTATATCCCAGCTTTCCTCCAAGGAGCTCAAGTTGGCCTGCATGGCTCCCTCTCCCTCTATTTTATTCTCACAACAAGCCTGTGAGGCAGGTTAGCCTGAGAGACTGTTCATGGCCCACGGTCATCCAGCAAGCTTCATGGCTGAGTGGGGTTTTGAACCCTGGTCCCTCCGGCCTAATAATAATAATAATAATAATAATAATAATAATAATAATAATAATATTTTATTTATACCCTGCCCATCTGGCTGGGTTTCCCCAGCTACTCTGGGTGGCTTCTAACAAAATATTAAAATACAATAGTCCATTAAACATTAAAAGCTTCCCTAAACAGTGCTGCCTTCAGATGTCTTCTAAAAATCTGGTAGTTGTTTTTCTCTTTGACATCTGATGGGAGGGCGTTCCACAGGGCGGGCGCCACTACCGAGAAGGCCCTCTGCCTGGTTCCCTGTAACTTGGCTTCTTGCAGTGAGGGAACAGCCAGAAGTCCCTCGGCGCTGGGCCTCAGTGTTCAGGTAGAATGATGGGGGTGGAGACGCTCCTTCAGATATACTGTTAACCCATTACCCATCTTCCGTGGGGGGTGTCTGTCACAGCTTCCTTTCTGGAGGGCGGGAGTTAATAACGATGTGTTTGTGCCTGATACAATAGGAAATCAATAAAAGCCAGCTCTCTGCTGCTGCCTAGTGCAATCCTAGGTATTGAAATAATGCAACACAGTGGCCTTAACCCTGGGTTAAGGCTAGAAACCACAGCTTTCCCCACACCGCATATCGGGAGTCTTACCACTTTCTCTGGCACAGAAGGATCTGAAGATTTACTGCCTGTGAAACTGCCGTGTGAGTACTTGAATCAAACGGCTGTGATTGAGTTGTTCTCAGTGGGATTCAGTATGCTGAATCACTGAGTTATCTCTCAGGGAAGAAGCGATGAAATACAGTCGTACAGTTTGAACCGAACATCTACAAGAGGCCATCCAAATTCCAGAACAGGAATATATATATGAGAGAGAGAAGGGGGGGGGGGGAGAGTATATTATGAATAATAATTTTAGCAGTTGCAATTGATTCTGCCTAGAGAGCTTCAAAAAAGCACTGGGACTGTCTTATCCCACCCATTTCCGCCCTTTTGTGGCTGCATTAAGCCAGAGGAACTGCTAGTGTACATCCCTCCCCAACAAGTTCAGAAAGGGCAAGTTCGGCAGGTGTGAACTAAAGCAATTTTCTCCCTAATTCTGAACTGAGGGCACTTTTCAGGAATTGCGAGAGTTAAAAAGTGAGTAGAGGCTATTCCCATCGTTCCCAGGTGTGCTGGCTCCTCTCAGATTTGTGCATGAAGGTTCGAAGAGGGCTTCTGTATGTATTCATCCCTATGCACACTTGTAACCTTTTGGGGCTCGAGGATACAGCTGAAGAGGGTTTATGGCAGATGTGCAGGTGATCATCAGCAAACAAGCAAATGTAGAATGGGCTCCAAGGTGCAGAGTTTGAAAACTATTGCTTCAATCAACTGCTTTGTCAAAAATGCTATACTATACACTTTGGGACTATTATGGCCATAGTAAGATATGTGTACACTCCCTTCTCTAGTCTGGTTGTGCTCCCGCCCACCCTACTAAATTAGCAACTGTAAATCCATAGTCATTTGCAGCAATCCTAGACTGCCAAGCTGCACAAGGACTGTAAATCTTGCTTGGCTATTCATCTGTCTGTCTTGATATATCAGAGAGGGCTTCCACTTTTCCTACTTACTTGAACTTTCAGAGCTTGTCCTTGAAATGAATAACGTTCGGTTCACAGCTGTAAAAATAAAATCTCATTCCAGAACCGTAGAAGAGAAATTTGTTGTGCTCCTTGTTAGACCTACTGTGTGTAAACTGTATGCACTGTGACACCAGCATCCCCTTTAGCTGCAATTTTTTTAAAAAAACAATGACAGGACTCCCATTGAAAATGTCTGCTTTTGTGTTGTATTATTTTGTTTCAAAGTCTCTATAAGGTTTAGCTTTCTGGGGCTATGTGAATGAATTTGCAGTTTAAATACCAGTGCTTATGGTGGCCTTGCATCCTAATTTACAGAGGACAGGACAGTGGTACCTCGGGTTAAGTGCTTAATTTGTTCTGGAGGTCCGTACTTAACCTGAAGCTGTTCTTAACCTGAAGCACCACTTTAGCTAATGGGGCCTCCTGCTGCTGCCATGCCACCAGAACACAATTTCTGTTCTCATCCTGAAGCAAAGTTCTTAACCTGAAGCACTATTTCTGGGTTAGAGGAGTCTGTAACCTGAAGCGTCTATAACCTGAAGAGTCTGTAACCCGAGGTACCACTGTACTCTGTTTGAAGAGCTGTCAAAGGACAGTTCTCTGTATGTGAAAAGCTGCCCAGTCCAAGAGCTATCAAACAGTGGTAACTGGAGTCCACTAGGACTCGTAGAATGGAAAGCAGGGAAGCCAACGTTAGGTGGAGCTAACTATACATATAAATTGGGACATGGAATTTTAATGGAAATATCTGTGTCTGCTTCCCTTGTAATGTATTCATTGGCCATCTTACAAGTGGTGGCTCATGTCGATATGGAGACAGCTTATATTAAGGGAAATGCAACTGAAGTTCACTTCCTTGAGGGTGATCCTCATGGAATATATTTCATGCTATCAGTACTTCAAGCAAAGTTTGCAAGTGCTGTAACCTGCTATGTCTTAGTGCATCATGTTTGATCCGTTTCTGAATTGTGCAGGAGACTGGATTGAGACTAGACCATCCCTAGCTCCCCCTGCTCAGTTATTTTGTGGTCACCGAATGATGGAATCCAGCAGAGCAGGATCTCTATTGAGGTCCTTTCTTTATCCAGTGGGTCAGATCAAAAAGGGACTACCTCTCTATGGGTCATTTTGTCATGTGGGTGAGTCCACAAACTTCTCAATCATCCGATATAATGAAGTCAAGTGGACTGGAACCTACTTGATAGCACATTCTTAAGTTGTCACCTGCTGACTGATCCTTTGTTGTTGTTTAGTCGTTTAGTCGTGTCCGACTCTTCGTGACCCCATGGACCAGAACCTGCCAGGCACTTCTGTCCTTCACTGCCTCCCGCAGTTTGATCAAACTCATGCTGGTAGCTTCAAGAACACCATCCAACCATCTCATCCTCTGTCGTCCCCTTCTCCTTGTGCCCTCCATCTTTCCCAACATCAGGGTCTTCTCCAGGGAGTCTTCTCTTCTCATGAGGTGGTCAAAGTATTGGAGCCTCAGCTTCAGGATCTGTCCTTCCAGTGAGCACTCAGGGCTGATTTCCTTCAGAATGGATATGTTTGATCTTCTTGCAGTCCATGGGACTCTCAAGAGTCTCCTCCAGCACCAGAATTCAAAAGCATCAATTCTTTGGCGATCAGTCTTCTTTATGGTCCAGCTCTCACTTCCATACATCACTACTGGGAAAACCATAGCTTTTACTATATGGACCTTTGTTGGCAAGGGTCCTTGGCAGTGCTTAAATTCAGTGCCAAATGCAAGGCTCGCTGCTTTCAACAGAGATCAGCTTCACTTGGGACCTGCAATCCTGGGCTCCCAAGTGGGACTAATTCCAACTGAATGTGCATATCCAACAGGTGTGTTGGTGACTAGAAGGCAGGGCAGGCCTGCAAATGCATGAGAGCCCCTTCATGCATTCATACTGAATTCCACAACATGTTGCCTGCCACAAGCTGCACTTACAGAAGCGTATGTCATCCGAAACCCATGACAATCCAATTGCTCTGTATTCTTCTCTGAAAAACAGTAATCAGCTAGTGGTGAAATAAATGGCTGTTTTCTCAGAACCATGTGAAATAGTGGTCATTGTGTTCATTTTCTCATCTAACTGCTTTAAGGTGTGAACTGATGTCTTTTGGTGCTTTGAGCAATTGAGGTCAAGTAGACACAGCAGCTGCTGCTTTGCCAGACACCTTCTTTTATCTAGCTTAAAATTGTTTCCAGTACAATGCATTCTGGGCTGCATTCCAGGTGGTAAAATTGCAAATATCTCAAATGTAGTCAGTGCATAGTCTATATATTTAGGTACCCTAGTTAGTTAGGACCCCCCTTTCTCTGTCTGCCTGTCCATGTTTTCCAGTCTATACGGCCTTTGGGTGAATAAGAGGAAAGAGACCAACCAACATATTCTGTTCATCAGTGTACAGCTAATGGACAAGTTCACATGCTACTTCTACTAAACAGTCTAGACTGCAAGCATGCCACAAGCTCAAAGGAAGAACTACAAGTGCATGCAAGCCAGTTGATTCAAGCAGTGTGGAGCCCAGTTGCAACGGCGTGTCAAGCAGTCACACATATAACATGCAGGCTCACTTCTTAGCCCTCCATGCATGAACAGAGGAAAGAAGAGGGAATGTGGCTGCACCCAAAATGCATGTGTGTCCCCTGCTTCTGACATCAACATGTTCAGTGGAACATAAGAAAGGAGATGAGAGTGCAGGGTTCTTGATCCTTGGAGATCCTATGTCCATACAACTGTACGTTTCTCAGTTCTCCTCTCCCACTGAAATATACTTGGAGCCCTGTAGTGATTTCATGCTCTTTATTGCAGCTTGTAAAACAGTGATTTAATTGCCCTCCAAACCTCAGGCTTTTATATATATTATTTACACAATGAATCCCGTCTGATTGGCAGATTCTGCTTCCCTCCTGGAGCCTGATTGGTTTTTTCCTGCAGGCCAATCAGTTGTTGCATTCTACAATCCTCCCAGCCTAATAGGCTGATTAACTTCCTCCTGGAGCCTGATTGGTCTTCTCCTGCAAGCCAGTCAGTTGTTGCATTCTAGGATCCTACTTGCCTATTGTTCTAGGATCCAAGCTTAGTACATAACACCCACATTCTGCTAATTCATGGACATCTCAGAAGGGCGTAGGGGTGTAGTCGACTTCCCCCATGCATATGGTATATACCCAGAGGCCCATCCCTGTAGCCACTCTCCCTTTTTAGGTGGGGCATTTTTGAGGGGCAGCACATAGCGCCAGCCAACCCTCCCCCAACACACTGGTGAAGAGGACACGAGGGCCAGGCAGTGACCTTCCTCCTCACTGCTCTTCCATGCAGAGAGTATGCTAACGTTATATAATGGGCATGCCATGGTCGGAAAATTGAGTATGAGTACCGTAAGCGACAGGCATATTTTCGTTTCATAAGAAGATGATAAGGAATACCAGTGGATCTCAGACAGAAGAAGGTGGCTGCTCCTTAGAGTAGATATTTGCAGATGCCTTTGGAATGTCATACTGAACCCTGCTCTTTATGCTTCTACTATCCTAAACTTGTCCACAGCAAATGAGGCTTCGCTTCCCTTTATAACCAAGAAGCAGAACCATTTTCAGAGCTGTGGTGGAAATCAGAAGTGCCCTTTGGCAGAAGAAAGATAGCTGCGCTCTTTGCGCCGAGGGAACTCTCAACTGCATATCTGTGTAACTGCCTGAGCTGTAGCTTCTCCGTAGCTTACTTAGCATAGCGATTAATCCATTCCTGATCATTCCCTGCCCTGCTGCCTGCCTGTCTCCCCACTGCTGGCTGCAAGCCCACGACACAAGACGAATGCTTCATGCTTCCTGTGGACTGAGACTGGTCTTGAACTTAAAACTGGGGACCCTAACAAGAGATAGCGATTGAAGTTCTGACCGTAACAAATGAGTTCTGCTCAGAGAGATGATATACTATAAAGCGTGAAGTGGTGAAATGTTTATATTCATACATTACATTTTTAAAAACAAATATTATTCTCCAGAGCTGAATCCATCACATCTCAAATAAAAAAGGGTGAAAGCTTAAATTTAAAGTGTTGAGCATTGCTTTACAGCTTCCTGGGCTCCGTGGATTTGAGACGTGCAGCATGCGGACAATTTGCATATGATTAAACGTGGTATTTATGATACATTTTTTATGTTGGTATAAGTAAATGGAGTGGCACTGACATTCATTTTAGCTGTAACCAGAGGCAATGAAGACTTTGTATAACAGGCTAGTGACTTTTCAAGAAGCAAGCACATAGTTATTGCAAGAATTCTAGTTTTTTAACTTCAGTTATGTGAATTCTGATAACCTGGGTTTTAGATAAAAATGCTTTAAATTCTTATTTGCAAAACCTGCTGTTTGATTATTTAATTCTGTTATTGCAGATTTAGAGCTGCTGCAGTGTAGCGGTTAAGAGACTGAGCTATGAATTGGGACATTTTGTTTCTGGACAGACAGGCTGAATTAATATGCAATAAATAGATAAATTCTATTTCCTTGCACTTCTTTTCCTCTGCATATATAAGTCCCCCTGGTTTAAGACACGGGTTCCCCTGGTTTAACTTCACATCCAGGTCAGCTGGGGCAACTGCAAGAGACAGACTGATTGATCTTTTGCTGCCCTGAAAATCTGACTGAAGGACGAGGTATGAATCCCTATAACAAAACAAACACAAGACACAGAGTTGAATGCTAATGGACCACAATTGCCAAACTTTCTTCCATATTAATTCTAAAAAGCACCTACTAATTCCTCTCCCTAAAGTGGTCTCTTGAGTTTTCATTCAGTACAACAAAGCTTTGGATAGACTAGCCTGCAATTGTCTCCATTCTCCAGACATTCATGAATAGTTGCTATCAGACCTTTTTGGACATATTTATTCTGGTGCCTCAACTCTACTTTCTAATCGAGACCACTTAACAAGCACCATGTTAATTCCAGTTAGGCTCACACCAGTTGTCTAAACTGCTTGAGATCTGAGGGCAATTGGTTATACCCTCTTTGGGCTCTCTACCACTTCCTCTGACCTTCCTCTCTGCAGGATCTGATTCCTTGTCTACCTGCTTTTCCAGAAGAGCTGTATTTTGCCCAACAGACTTGTTTGCTTACGATAATTCTGCAAAGTCTGTCAGATAAGCTGATAATAGATTTACTTTAGGCTCTGCTCTAGCTGTGAGCAAGAGTCCTGCCAGCAGGTCATTGGCATCTACTAAGATGATGGAACAGACCCTTCATAAAGGTGATAGTATTGTTTGAACATTGTGCTGAAGTGCCTCCATGCGTCTAGGGATGTTGGTGAATTCTGATGAAAACAGAAACGAGAGTAGAAATTGCTGATCTTTGCTTATAGCACATCCCATGTCTGGAATGGAAATCAATTCAGCTAATACGATAGTATTCACTGTTATTGTTGCTTTCAGTCCACAAATGATACACAATTGATTACTTCCCTCCCTCATTTGTACTGTGTTTCCTTTGCATTGAAATGAATCGTATAATATAATGGCAAAATAATAAACATAATTAATTACATAAGTTGCAAAACTTCACCATAGCAGACAGAGAAATGAATAATGTAGTTTTTGGTAGAAGGTGGAATGAGGTGGAATGTAAACAGCGCTACATGCAATGAGTACAGGGCAAAATGGAAAACGATTCCTTCTTACATCCTTACATTCCTTCATACACGCAGAAATACCTGCAATGTTTTCTATTAGAGGTTGGGACCAGGTAGCTTAAGTAAACCATGTGAAAGCAGTCAAAGCATGCCTTTTAAATGTTTTTTTTTTCTTTTTAAAATAAGAATAAAATAAAATAAAAAGGAGAGTAAAAATGTAGTATGCATTCAGACCATGTAACTTCTGCAAACTTCTGTTGTTTCAGCCTGATGTGTGAAGATTATGTCATTTGGAGCAAGTTACATGAGTGGCTTTTTGCTAGGTTGAAATACATATTTAATTTTTATTTACCTACCACTTAATTGACAAAAACCTCTAAGTGGTTTACATAAAAACGTATAAAATATTCAAAATACAGTACCAATAAAACCCAATGTTAAAAACAAGAAGACATAAAATTTATCAAAATAGGGATAAAATTAGTAATTTTTAAAACATTACATGTTTTCTAGACTTGCCTAACAAAAAAGTCTTTAGTGGGTAATACAGTGAAAGACACCTGCCTAATAATATTAATTATGAACAAGTAAAGGAATGTATGAGGGCAGATGAACCTGGAAAGGAATTCCGAAATCTGGGGGCTTAATTGTGTGATTGCCGGGTGGGACAACTTTCATATGGGTTTTCCCTATAGAAGAAATAAAAGATATGTATGCATTACAACAGCTCAGATGAAGGGGTGTGTGTGAATCTTGCCTTTTCACTGTGACAGTGGTCGGTGATAGATTTAGAAACTGAATGTAGATCACTTTAAGAATGAGGCTATTCTCCTATCCATTTTTGAGCACTCTTCACACGATTGATGAGACTGCGTAAATAGCAGTGAAAAGTTCACTTTCCTCTTTTGCCACATGTCACGTAAGACATCAGCTAAGCAGTAAAAACACATACTTGAGAGAACAATGAATCTAGTTTTCTCCATAATGGCTTGAAAGAATACACAGTGTAGTTATTTACATCCCCATAAATTTGCAAAATTCACTGAACAGATGGTGGATGAAAAATAAAGCTTTCCTCTAACTCTTCTATAAACTATCTCAGATGGAAAGGTTTAGGGGTTCTGCAAATAGTATAACATTTGCTGTTTCCTGGAGATAGCAATAGCAAATGAACAGTGTAATCCTTCCTATGTTTCTTAGTTGGAAGTAAGTCCCATTCTGTCCAAAGGGGCTTAGCTCCAAGACAATGTGCACAGGACCACAACCAAAGGCAGAAGAGCTTGCATGAAACGGAGTAGTTAACAAATGAGAAAGAGAAAGTTGAACTGTTCAACTGGGGATGTTGGAGAGTTTCGACAAAAACATGAGGAAGAAATGGAAGGAGGGCACAATATCAACAAAGAAAAGAATTGCAAATGAAATTGACAGAATATATAGAAATGGCTAATTTGACAAGTAGACTAAGAGAACAGGATTAAAAAATATATATAAGGAAGACTGAAAAAGATATGTAGAATATCTGAAGAATCATTGTAAATAGCAGCGGAGCTTCATGCTCCGGCACCGGGGGGCGGATAGCAGGCGGAGACAGGGCTGGGGCACATCCTGGGGGCGGGGCATGCCGCCTGCAGGGACATGGCACCCAGCATAGGTGGGGGCAGCTGCGATGGCACCCTACCGGGGTCATGCTGCTGGGGGTAGTGCGCTCCCCCCCCCACTCCTCTTCCTCCGCCAGTGATTGTAAACACATCAAAATGTCAACAGCATTAGAATAAATTCAGCAGTAAGACATATTGTGATATAAAATTGGGAAAATGATAAGGGGGTGGGGAATAGAATATGTAGCAGAAAAGAGTTGATAAAATGAACCATGGACGGGGTGGGGAGGGAAGTCGATGATAAATCTATGTTTTGTATTTGGAATTAAAGTTGTCTGTTTAAATTTGTAAAATAAATAAATAAAGGCAAAAACATGAGGGCAGAAATTGCTGATGCTCGCTTATCCACCCCGTGTCTGTAATGGAAATAATTGCAGTGAACAATGCTGTTGTTTTCAACCCACAAACGATATTTAATGACCTGCAGTCGATTATGATATCCTCCCCCATTAAAATGGTGTGGACAACGTCATTAATCACATAATTAATTATGTAAAATTCCACCGTAGTGGATAGTGAGTCGACTAACTGCAGTGGAATGGAAACAGCACCGCATGCGATGAATATGGGAAGAAACGGAGACCGATGCCTTGCTACATCTCTTTCCTCAACTCCTATTTTGCCCCCAACTTCTCCCAAAAGGACAACTGTTTGCAGGTAAGTAGTATGACTGGTGAGGGTACAAGACAGCAATTCAAGATTGATCAGACATTGATCCTGATGGACTATGGAATGCTGCGGGGGACTTTCCAGTGGACAGCTCAAGTGATCCTGCTGAGGCTCTCATCTCACGGTGGAATGGTGAGGGGCAAAGGGCTTGTCACATGCTCACTTCTGAGCACCCTCTCTCTGGTGCTATGGAGCCCTCAGTACCCCCTGGTATTCTAGGGAGCAGCATGTGAGGAAACTGGCATAGAATTCACTCTGAGGCTGACCAAGTTAGAGTGCATAATTACACCTACCATGTGGCAATAAGGGCTTGCCGATCAGAAGGTCGGCGGTTCAAATCCCCACGACGGAGTGAGCTCCCGTTGCTCGGTCCCAGCTCCTGCCAACCCAGCAGTTCGAAAGCACGTCAAAGTGCAAGTAGATAAATAGGTACTGCTCTGGTGGGAAGGTAAACGGTGTTTCCGTGTGCTGCTCTGGTTCGCCAGAAGCGGCTTAGTCATGCTGGCCACATGACCCAGAAGTTGTATGCTGGCTCCCTCGGCCAGTAAAGCGAGATGAGCGCTGCAACCCCAGAGTCACCCACGACTGGACCTAACAGTTAGGGGTCCCTTTACCTTTACTTATGTGGCAATAAGGGCAGTCTTGCTGCGTCGCATCTATTGCGTCCTGCAAGCAATCCTCCAGCAGAGTTTTTCTGAGTCGTCCTATTTGCTGGGGATGCTCCAATTATATGCTCTCACTCTGGATTCCTTGCATTGAACATGGGGGTGGATTCAGTAACCTACTAGGCCCTGCCCAAGACTATTATTCTGATACTGATAATATGAAGTTTTTGCTCTGTAATTGTAATACTTTAAACACATTTAGGGGCCCAATTAAAAACATAAGATCATATGCCCATCTAAACCAGCATCCTGTTCTCACAGGAGCCAACCAGATGCCTGTGGGAACCCTGCAAGCAGAAACTGAGTGCAACAGTATTCTGCCCATTTGTGATTCCCAGAAACTAGTGTTCAGAGGCATACTGTTTCGGACGTTGGAGGAACAACATACCCATTGTGGCTAGTAGGCTAGTATCCTCCATTAAATTGAATGTTTAGGCCTGGGAATTTAGGAAGGAAGTTACAGAGGTAGATTAATTGCCGATTATCAATTTGATTACCTGTATGAGATGTTATGTTCATATCATATCGCCATGTTGTCCTTCTGCCTTTTTCTTGTTAAAGCCTTTGAGCTGAAGTGAACTGAACATGGAATTGAAACGACGAAACTTCAATAAGTGAATAAGATAGTCATCACAAATCTTTCACTATTCTTCTGATAAGGTAGAAGTTCCCAAGTTCAGACTTCAAAGCCATGTTCATTTATCCAAAGTAAACGCAAGCTTTCATCCAGTAATGTATATATATATAGGAAGTTGAAACTTCATGATCCTGCAAATAGGCAACAGCACAGAAGAGCCCTCTGCTTAAGCAGGGAATAATTTATATGTTATTTTGGCATGTAATTTCACCCCTGCTGATCTGGAAACTCATTACAAGGTAGCAGGGATTGCTAATCAAGATTTCTGGGTCCCATTCTCTTTCTGATAAACCTGCACACCATTATATCATAATCTTCAGCTGATATCAGCATGTCTCATGTCTTGCCATAAGTGATAAAATGTAACACAGTGTTCTATGGTCCTGTTAAGTATAAATGAATAACGGTAAATCATCTGGAACAAATTAACTTGTTTGGGGGTTCTCCAGTTTATAGGGTACATTCTTTACAGCCCAGAATCTTCCTGAACATGGATCAGTTTTGAAGACTAAACAGAAGAGCTAACAATAAATAGACCTATCCACCACACAGAAATATTAAAATCGGTCCTGTTTTTGGTATTTATTTCAGCTTCTGAGGTTGGTTGTCACTCATTTGTATGAATTATAGGTAAAATTGGTAAGTAAAATATGAGTTAAACACCTGTCTCTGGCTTTTTATAAGGGATCAGGTCTTTGTCTAAGTGAACATGTAACCGCCAAGTCTTCATGAAAGGTCCATTATGTCAAAAGCAGAATAGGGAAAGCCTCCCCCATGCCCCACAAATGGCAGATATTGGACCAGACTCTCACCAAATCAAGCAGTTAAGTAATTTTTTACAACATTTTTGTACAAAATGTTTTGTAAATTCCTGAAAGGTGGTGCTTTGTCCTGGATATTAGACAAGTCAATCGAAAAATCGTGGCAACAACTTTTGGGTTTTCCTATAAAAAGCTTAGAAATTTTGGGGTCTTCCTAAAACAACAACAACAACTCAAGAACTTTTGGGGTGTCCTGATTTTTACTTATTGAAATATGGCAACCTAATTACACTGGTCAGGATCCTGGGAGAGGCTGTGTGCCAAGAAGAAGAAGAAGAAGAAGAAGAGGAGGAGGAGTTTGGACTTGATATCCCGCCTTTCACTCCCCTTAAGGAGTCTCAAAGCGGCTAGCAATCTCCTTTCCCTTCCTCCCCCACAACAAACACTCTGTGAGGTGAGTGGGGCTGAGGCACCTGCTGCCTCAACAAACTGAATGAGGAGGAAGTAGCACACAGTTGGACCTGCCCCCTGGAAGAGCCTGTTCCTTAGCCTGCCTGCAATTGGCCAGCGAGGCAGACCATTTGGCTTCACTGCTGTCTGGATATGTCCTCAAACAGGAGTTCATTGTTGGATCATGTCAAGCAAGGTGGCACTGGCCTGCAATGCTGCCAAACCAATAAGTGGTAAGTGGACTTGTCTCATAAGATTAGAGCCTAGTGTTACCCATTGAAGCTGAATTGGTGGCAAATTCAAGCAAATTCAAGCCCCCCAAACCACATTGTGAGGAGACCTCTATTTTCATCACCGAGCTACAGTTCTCAGAGTCCCTTGCAAAGAGGGATTGATTGTTTAAGCCACTCTGAGAAGCGGAACACCAGACTTGGTGGACCTTTGGTCTGATCCAGCAGGGCTCTTATGATGTTATTAACTGAACTCAGGTCCCATGCTGCTATTCTTTATAGTCAGCAAGAGAGTAACCCCCTGGAAAATATGACTAACCATGTTTACCACCTGAATACTGATGCTGCTAAGTTCAAGGTCAGCCGGCCGTGCTGCTGCTTTTAATTTGGTATTGACCCACCATTGTCTCCTTGAGTTCAATTTTAAGGAAAACCATCAATTAGAATAATCCAAGAGGCATCATTATAAATTGATTTTCAAATTTAAATGTCAGTGCCTTCACGTATCACATCTAAAATGAAATGGATTTTTGTTTACTGCGGCACACGTTTAGGCTCTGTATTATTTGCCAAGAGAAACTATTGTATTTATCTGCTTTGGTTTGGTGCTCAGAAATTGCATTCCCCCCGCTCCACAACATACCCTTGCTCCTTTAAAAAAGGAATTTGTTTGGGAGAGGTTTACCTATTCATCATTCATAATGGTAATTTCTTCCTAGGCGCCTTTCCCTCCTCCCCTCAAGATTGCCTGAACAACTGAACATTAACGCCATCTGACTAGGTAATATTGTTGAAACAGACTGATACAACTTAGTGGCAAAATAGAGTTTAAATATCAAGCCATAAGGGGAAATGTGTGCAGTGTAGTTGCACTTAGGCTGACCTGGCCTGAAATTCCATTTCTGCTCAGCTATGAACCTCCTTCTATAAATGTCTAGGCGATATATAGTAATATGTTTTAACTTCCTAATGAAATAGTTCATGCACTATAAATATTCTGAGTCCATCCAACATAGCTAAACATGAACGACATTTTAAATACAGTTTCCATTGCTGAGCACCCCTGCTGGAAAGTTCACATTAAGCCTAGGGACGTATCCCTATCATTAGACAAAGAATGTCTGGAATTTTAGTTACTATGGTCCTGAAAGTCTCCATTCAAAATGACAGTCTAATAGACTGCTAGGCCCTTGTTCAAACACAACAGCCTGAGGTCCACACACAATGTGTGTGCATCATTTTGTGTGTGTGTGTTGTAGCTTGGCATGGCAATGGCCTGTTGACTAACCAGGGCTCTGGCATGGAGAATGTGAAAAAATGAACATCCTAGTGCCAGGAGTGGTCCATTCTCTTCTTTTAACATAACTCTGTTGGATGAGGCCTTTTTGGATAAGCTTATGCATTCCCTGCAGGAGATCCAAGCAACATTCTTGTGCTTAGCATGCCCACCGTGATGGAGAATTTCCTCCTCAGGTAGTATATTGATTGCAGGGAAATTGCATATCCTCTGTTCTCAAACCACAGAATGGAGTTACTGAGTCATGGGATTATTCCCACCGACAAATGCTTCCTTTACTTCCAATAGCTGCAGGTATTCTGGTGGTGAGAGCATCATGGGCAAGTATCATTTAGTGCCCATGACATCTCTAGTGACCAATGGCATAGCCATAGACCTCTCCCATCATGCTGGTGGCACTGTAGATCCTTTGAAAACTTTGTAGAGGGGAGTTAATTAATTTCTCCCCTTCTAATGAGCTCTTTGTCCTTTAAACACACACACACAAACAAAACTGATATACATCTGTACGCTCCTCCCCTTCTTCACAGACCAGTGATGGGTTGTTGCTTTTTACAGTATGAGATGGAGGAATGGGAGCCAAGTGTGCAGCAAGACTGTTCACACCAATACCCAGTTTAGAGTTCTTAACTAGCTAGCGGGGACCCACAACGGAAACCCGCAGGTGGCAGAAGCCTGCGGTCCTGGGACCCGGCGGGCGCCAGTAGCGGCCCCCAAAACGTTGAAGGAACCCCGTAAGGGGCTCCGGATCGCGGAGGAGGCTGCGGCGCTGAGGGTCGTTCCGCAATCGGCGGAGTGAAGCCGCGTAGCTGTTGCCAGTGAGCGCTGACCTTTCTTCCTGAAATTTTTGCTTTGAAAACAACAACCCGTGAGTAAATAATTGACTGTATGCAATTTGGAACCTTAAAGCATTAAATTTGGCTGAAAGCGGAGTGACGAAAAACAGGAAGTCCGTCTTCCGCTCCTGTTGAACTTGAACGCAAAGAGCTGGAGGAGTGGAGGCAAAGAGAGACTTTTTAAACTATTTGATCTGAGCACCCATTGAACTTTATCTTAAGTGGAATAACAATTTCATGTACTGGACTTTATGAATTTTAGCTGCATGGGGATATCTTTCTTCTTTTGGAGCTACATTTTAACTAAAAACCCCAGGTGATGGAGCTGCCTGAGAAATTGAGCTGTCAGTTTGCAGTTTGCAGTTTGGATACTTTGAATCTGAACTTTGAAACAATCTGAGAGAGTCTGAACTTGCTACTTTGAGGCATTTGGACTACTAGTTTGCACCATCAGAAACACTGTTGCTGTATTAAACCCTAACTCTGCTGAAAAATTTTTTATTGAAGGTTCTTGGACTTAGAAATCTGACTTTATTTTAATTGAAATTGATCTCTTCCTTGAAATATTTTAAACTCCCCCTAGAGGACTTGGGACTTATAGCAGTGACTTCTATTTTACTTTCCTTTTCCCGGCCCTCTGCTGACTGTTACCATCTGGGCCGCTGCTTTCTCATGGGAACAACTCAGCTTGACCTTGACTTTTAGATAACTTTGGAATGAGTGGTGCAAGAAGGAGAGGAAGAACTAAACAAACAACTTTGACAACTTTAACCGCAGCCTCACAGGCACGTAGATCATCTGTGCCTACTTTGCCTTCTGAGGAGGTAGCTGCCTCTCTGCCACGGGCAGGGGAGGGAGAAACTGAGGAATTACAATTTGAAGATATGGCCTCAGGGGCAAGCACTACTATTTTAGAGAAAATTTTTGAAAAATTAGAATCTCTGGACAAGAAAGTAGAATCTTTGGACAAGAAGGCCGATGAGCAAACATATAAAATTGACCAGAACACTCAATGTTTAAATAAACTATCTGGGCAAGTTGCACAGAATACTCAAGCAATTGGAGAATTGAAGGAGGCTGCAGGGGAAAATCGGAAATTGGCTGAAGATACCAGCCAAAAACTTGAAAATTTAGAACAAGAGGTAAGACCACTCTGCAAACAAGTAGGTGAACACCAGACCTATCTATCTATGATTGAACTGCGGAACCGGGAGAGCAATTTAAGGATAAGAGCAATACCAGAAGTGGAAGAAGGCAACCTAGCTGAGTTTTTGACCAAAGAGTTCTTTAAATTTTGGAGTCTAGAGGAAAAGGATTTTAAAATTGTTTCAGCTTTTAGGCTCGGAAGACTTATAAAGAAAGAGAAGCCCAGAGACTGTTTGATAACATTGAGGTCAAAGGAGGAAAGGGACAAGATTCTGGGCCTACACTACGGTAAGTCACTGGAAATTTTGGATAAAAGAATTGAGATCTACAAGGATATTCCTAAACAACTGTTAGATCTTAGATCTAACTATTTGGAGTTGACAAGATTACTAAGGAAGAATTCAATCATCTTTAGGTGGGAATTTCCTCAAGGACTATCTTTTACCTTTAGAGGGAAGAAGATCAAAATCAGAACATTGGAAGATAGAGGTTGAGATTAAACAATTTTTGGAAAGAAATGGACTAACAAAGTTGTCACAAAAAAACAGAGTAATCCTGAATAACAAAATAACACAACAAGAGATTGAACAAGCTATTCAGAACATGCAACTGGGCAAATCTCCAGGGCCAGATGGCTTGACCTCCAAGTATTATAAGACATTAAAAGACTATCTGATCCAACCAGTGATGGAGGTCTGTAATGAAATTATGGAAGGGAAGAAGGCGCCGGAATCGTGGAAGGAAGCTTTTATCACATTGATACCAAAATCTGAAACTGAAAAGACACAACTCAAAAACTATCGTCCCATTTCCCTTCTGAATGTGGATTACAAAATATTTGCAGACATTTTGGCAAGTAGATGCTTTTGGTTGGCATGCATATTTATGGTATGACAAAGTTAAGATCAATAAGGCCTTTAAGAACCATATTGTCAGGAAAGCAGTGTTTAATGTCTGGACAAAATATAAAGACTTATTGGAAAATAAAACTCCAAGGTGGCTTTCACCTCTGGAAGCTAAGGCCCGAAAAAGACCCAATATGGAGGCCAAATGGCCAAAATATTGGGAAATATTAGAAAAAGATGGAGACAATTGGAAATTGCAGAGTTTGGAGAAAATGAAGGATAAGGTGCGAGACTGGTTACATTATGCTCAGATTAAAGAAGTTTTTAAAAATGACAAAAAGTTAGGGTTCCAGGTGGAGAAATCGAAGTTAGAAACAGAATTGTTAGAACCAAAGACCAAGGTATTATCTAGAATGTATAACTTGCTGCTAAAGTGGAATACACAAGACGAAATGGTTAAATCGGCTATGATAAAATGGGCACAGGACATTGGGCATAACATTATGTTTGAGGACTGGGAAAGGTTGTGGACCACTGGGCTGAACTTCACCGCATGTAATGCTTTGAAGGAAAATGTTATGAAAATGATATATAGATGGTACATGACCCCAGTTAAACTTGCCAAAATATACCATTCGTCTGATAATAAATGTTGGAAATGTAAAGAAAATGAAGGAACATTCTTTCACCTCTGGTGGACATGCCCTAAGGTGAAGGTCTTCTGGGAAATGATATATAATGAGCTGAAAAAGGTATTTAAGTATACCTTCACAAAGAAACCAGAGGCCTTTCTTCTGGGCATTGTCGGCCAGAAGGTGTTAAAGAAGGATCGAACATTTTTCATGTATGCAACAACGGCAGCAAGGATTCTCATCGCAAAAAACTGGAAAACTCAAGATCTACCCACACTGGAAGAGTGGCAGATGCAGCTGATGGACTATATGCAACTGGCCGAGATGACCGGCAGAATCCGTGATCTGGGAGAAGAGAAGTTGGAGGAAGACTGGGAGAAATTCAAGATGTATCTACAAAAACATTGTAATTTGGTTGAATGTTAAGAAGGATGCTAGATTATAAAAAACTGGTCACCACTAAACTAGATTTAAATTTGATGATAAGTGAGACTAAAGAAAATATAAAATTTTTTGGAAGAAGCGCTAGATTATATGTGAATGAGTGGACATGAGATTGTAAACAAGTTGATAATTTGTTTGGAAAAATTTTTTTTTAACGATGTAAATGGGAGCGGGAGACGTGAGGGAGCCCAAAGAAGTGATGAAATTGTTGTGAAAGAAGTAAGATTGTTTATTATGTGTGCATTTATATTTAAAAACCTTAATAAATATTTATAAAAAAAAATAAAAAATAGAGTTCTTAACTAGCTCATACCATGTAAATATGGCTTTAGTGCCAGCAAATTTTTGTCTCCTTTTTTGTCTTTCGGAAACATTCTCAATTCAGCCCTTGTATGCATAAAAATCACTCAGCTCATATGATTATTATTTTTTATCTATTAAAAAAATGAATTTCAACAAGACATCACAGTAATAACATTTTAACGAGACTCTCAACTTCACCCTTCCCCACTCGTTATCATTCCCCAACCCCATTCAATAAACTTTCAAGTGAACTGTCGATCAATATGCAAAACATGAAAAAGGAAATAAAGGGGAGGCAAAGGAAAGGGAGGCAAACACACATGGATGCAACAACTTAGATTTCAAATAGTTCCTGGAATCCTGCCCAAACCTTGTCAGTATACTTTAATCAATAGGTATGTTTCCCTTGTCGGAAATGTTTCTTCTGGGGAAAAAACAGCAGAGTTATATGGGTATGTTTTATTAAAAAGAAGAAGAGACATACTGCCCATAGATTTTTTTTTAAATGCATCTCCAAATGGTATTCATTATCAAGTACCTCCAAAGAGACAGGGGAGATAATAAAGCTATCTATCAGGAAGGTGTTACAATATTCTTCTTCTGTGCCACCCCATCCTCCTTCGTTTGTTTTGCCTCCCTTGCGGCTCTTCCTTTTCAGTCCTAATAAATTCAATCCCAAGCCCTGAAAGAGCCAGCTGCAGCTGGCGGTGTGCAGTTGGTTCAGTGGCCTGGCAAGAGTGACAAGAATCATGTCAGCGCCATGTTGCAATCTACGCCAGGCTGATTACCTGGCAAGATGCTTCCTGGTCACAATTGTCCTGAAGCACATGCCAACGCATATAATTTTTGTTTGGAACGCATGACTCTCCTAACAGCCTGGTTGGCAATCCTGTTTATTACTCATTAATAAGCTCCTGAAGAGGACATTGCTCTCTTTCTCTCTCTCTCTCCCGTGTTTTAAGTCAAGGACAACTGAAATGTTCAATATGAATGGGCACTTTGGAAATGTGTCACAAGCCTGGGGATTGGACCCGCTTTGCATATCTGATTGCAGATAATTAACATAATTTGCATGAGCAAGTTGAATGTCAGGGCACTGTTGGCAGAAATGCCCTGTTTCACCAAGATGAATCTTGTCACCATCTGGAGTGACAAAGGACCCTATTACTTGCTCCCAGCAGATTTGCTCAAGGCAGCAACATGAGAGCCAATCAACTGCTTACCTCACGTGCCAGCGGTGCTAGACTTTTGAGGGTCCTAGAGATCAAAAACAGGTCAAGTCTTCAAGGGAATACTTCAGAAATGGGAAACCTGCAGCATGCCAGATATTGTTGGATTTCAATTCCTATCAGTTGCAGCCTGTTCATCAACAGAAATTGTGGGAGTTGCATTTAAGCAACATCTGGAGGGCCACAGTTTCTCCATCCCTGGTCTAAGGTAACAAAATTCTTTGTATGTTAGGAGATAAATTTAACTCAGTATTTTTTTAGATACTCTGACTTTGCAACAATCATTCAGGCCATAACATTATAACAGTCTGGTCATATTTAAAAATGCTTTAATTGCATGCATATGTTAGGGCACAATCCTAATATTTAATTTATTTTTTTAAATAGTAAAAATAAAATGCACACTGTAGTTCCCTGACTTAATGTTAGAATCATAGAATCGTAGAGTTAGAAGGGGCAGTGAGGGTCATCTGGTCCAATCCCCTGCAATTCAGGAAATCTCAATTAAAGAATCCATAACAGATGGCCATCCAACCTCTGCTGAAAAACCTCCAAAGAGGGAGAGTCCACAACCTCCCGAGGGAGACCATGCCACTGTTGAACAGTTCCCAAGGATCAAGAGCTAACGTACCACTCTTTGGGTCCTCAGACAAAAGGAGGCAAAATTTCACAGTGGCAGACCTGACCTAAGTGGTCCAAAACCCAGACTTAAACCAAATAAGACCAAAATGAAGAGGTAGAAGTTTTAGTAATTTAAAAATACCAGGCTAGAATGAAACCTGTTTACCAAATAGGAAAAATAGGAAAGGAAAATACTACCAGGAAGATGGGAAATCACAAAACAAGACAACAATTAAGCTAAGCTAAGATAGCCTAATACAGTGGTACCTCAGGTTACAAACGCTTCGGGTTACAGACTCTGCTAACCCAGTAATAGTACCTCAGGTTAAAAACTTTACTTCAGGATGAGAACAGAAATCGTGCTCCGGCGGTGCGGCGGCAGCGGGAGGCCCCATTAGCTAAAGTGGTACCTCAGGTTAAGAACAGTTTCAGGTTAAGAACGGACCTCCAGAACGAATTAAGTTCTTAACCCGAGGTACCACTGTATATTGTCATTTAATCCATGACCTCATGAGGATGGAACACAGGTGCCAGTCAGGGAGGTAAAGACAAAAGGTGAGGCCTCACACACTTTCACTCCGTAACTAGCCTGACTCTTCCCAGCCAATCAGAAGATGCCTAGGCCATAACTTTCCAAAGCTGACTCCAGGATGCACATGTGACTTCACAGCTGTGGAATTTTTCCCAATTAGCCAACTGGCCATCTTTAGCCTTGAAGCCCTGATACAAGCTAGGTAGCACAGGTGTAATTAATGAGAGTGCTAGCAACTTGCTGAGAGAAAAACTGCTTTCTCATGAGCTCGTCTCTTTACCCAGAAGTCTACACTCTTGACGGAACCAGCATTTGTGAACAAGGCCTAATATAAGGCCCCTCGATATCTTGACAACTTCCTCCTTCTTGAGGTAAGCCCAACTTTGAGCTGAATTCAGTGTGAGGGAGATAGGTTTACATGTCACTCTTTCAAGAGTGGATTTTGCCTACAGGTTTCTTTTCTCCTCATGGTTCACCCTACTGGTTTGGAAGTGCTGCTTTCAGTTAAACATACCTCTGCCCCCCTCCCCCTTTAAAAAGCAGAATCAGCCACAAATGCTTGAGGGAAGAATAGTAGAATCAAGTTCAGTTCAGTTTAAGTCTTCATGATGGTCATATCAGGTTAATAAGGTGTACAAAATGTAGTGGTAGAAACCTAAAAACAACTCTCAAAGAGAACTTTCATTGTATTCTGAGATAGTATTCTTTATCTATGGGGCCTTCCGTGTGTGTTTTTTTAAATTGCACATTCATGATGATTGATGCTCATGATGGTACCTCGGTAGTTATATGTGATTCTGTTTTCAACACTGTATGTAAAGATTTTGGGGCAGTCAAGTTTCTAATTGGTACTTGGCGTTGCCGTAATGTGAACCATGGGTTAAATGACACAGTGCTTGGTCTCATGTCTTAAGGAGCACATCCCTTCCCTCCAGATGTTCTGAGATAAAGGTGCCAGATGCACTAGGTTCCCATAGCAACACCAAGAAGGTGGACTGTATGACTTGCTGAGCCATGGATCCTCCCATTGCTTCAGGAATGTAGACAAGTATAATAGTTTCTAGGGCATTGGTTTCATTATGTCTTGTTGCATATCTGTGTCCTGATGCTGTACTGTTTGCTGTCAGGGTCTGCCTCTGAATCTGTGAGAGTCAGGGGAAGGGGCTGTGGGTTTTATACAGCAGCCTTGGCTAGTGTGGTGATAATGGTAGTGGATTTGCACATAACTTTACTTCAGTGACCAGAAGAACCATATATAGTAGATAGCAGTTTTTAGCTTTGTCTTGTATCTGGAGACAATAAACACTTTCGTTACTTTGAACGGTGTGGGAGAGGAGTTTTTCCCAATTGGCTTCCAGAGAGTGGTAGGGGATGCTCTATCCCAAGTTGATGGCCTTTCAGCTGATTCCCTGGTGGCCCGCTGGAATGCGGAGTTAACCAGGGCTATTGACTGTCTGGCTCCGAAGCGCCCTCTCCGATTGCATGGAGCCCGGACAGCCCCGTGGTTTTCCCCGGAGCTGAGGGTGATGAAACAATCGTTGAGACGGCTAGAGCGCCGGTGGCGGAAAACTCATTCTGAATCAGACCGGACACGGGTTAGAGCTCAACGTCGAGCCTACCAAGTGGCAATGGCGACGGCGAAGAGGGCCTTCTTCACCGCCTCCATTGCATCTGCAGAAAACAGCAGCAGGAGACTTTTTCAGGTGGTTCGCAATCTATCAGAACCACCTGTACCAACGGGGCCTGGTAGGGACCCCAAGATCTCCTGCAATGCTTTTGCAAAGTTTTTTGCAGATAAAATCGCTCAGATTCAGAAGGAGGTAGACTCCACCGTGGGAGCAGGGCCAGGGCGGGAGAGTGCGAGAGTTCTGTCTGGTCCTGTTACATGGGATCAATTCCAATCTGTTACCTCCGAGGATGTGGACAGGCTGCTTGGACGAGTGAAACCGACCACCTGTCTCCTTGATCCTTGCCCATCCTGGCTGATAAAAGCGAGCCGGGAAGGGCTGGGCGATGGGCTTTGCGGGGTGGTGAACGCTTCCCTCCATGAGGGAGCCTTCCCAGACCCGCTGAAAGAGGCGGTCATTAAACCGCTTCTTAAAAAAACATCTTTAGACCCGGCCAATTTGGCCAACTATCGCCCAGTCTCAAATCTGCCATTCTTGGGCAAGGTGATTGAGCGGGTGGTTGCTGAACAACTCCAAGCACGCCTGGAGGAAACGGACCATTTGGATCCCTTCCAATCGGGATTCAGGCCTCACCATGGGACTGAAACTGCCTTGGTCGCGCTGGTTGATGATCTCCGGCGGGCTAGGGACAAAGGTGAGAGCTGTTTCCTAGTTCTGCTGGATCTCTCAGCGGCCTTTGACACCATCGACCATAACATCCTTCTGGACCGTCTAGAGGGGCTGGGAGTTGGGGGCACTGTTATACAGTGGTTCCGCTCCTTCCTCCTGGGCCGTGTCCAGAAGGTGGTGGTGGGGGATGAATGTTCAGACCCCTGGGCTCTCACTTGTGGGGTGCCTCAGGGTTCTGTCCTCTCCCCCATGCTTTTTAATATCTATATGAAGCCGCTGGGAGAGATCATCAGGGGGTTTGGACTGGGTGTTCATCAGTATGCAGATGACACCCAGCTCTACCTCTCCTTTAAATCAGAACCAGTGAAGGCGGTGAAGGTCCTGTGTGAGTGCCTGGAGGCGGTTGGAGGTTGGATGGCGGCTAACAGATTGAGGTTGAATCCTGACAAGACAGAAGTACTGTTTTTGGGGGACAGGAGGCGGGCAGGTGTGGAGGATTCCCTGGTCCTGAATGGGGTAACTGTGCCCCTGAAGGACCAGGTGCGCAGCCTGGGAGTCATTTTGGACTCACAGCTGTCCATGGAGGCGCAGATTAACTCTGTGTCCAGGGCAGCTGTCTACCAGCTCCACCTGGTACGCAGGCTAAGACCCTACCTCCCCGCGGACTGTCTCGCCAGAGTGGTGCATGCTCTAGTTATCTCACGCTTGGACTACTGCAATGCGCTCTACGTGGGGCTACCTTTGAAGGTGACCCGGAAACTGCAATTAATCCAGAATGCGGCAGCTAGACTGGTGACTGGGAGTGGCCGCCGGGACCACATAACACCGGTTCTGAGAGATCTGCATTGGCTCCCAGTACGTTTCCGAGCACAATTCAAAGTGTTGGTGCTGACCTTTAAAGCCCTAAACGGCCTCGGTCCTGTATACCTGAAGGAGCGTCTCCACCCCCATCGTTCAGCCCGGACACTGAGATCCAGCGCCGAGGGCCTTCTGGCGGTTCCCTCATTGCGAGAAGTGAGGTTACAGGGAACCAGACAGAGGGCCTTCTCGGTAGTGGCGCCCGCCCTGTGGAACGCCCTCCCATCAGATGTCAAAGAGATAAAGAATTACCTGACGTTCAGAAGACATCTTAAGGCAGCCCTGTTCAGGGATGTTTTTAATATGTAATGCTGTATTGTTTTTAATACTGATTGGGAGCCGCCCAGAGTGGCTGGGGAAACTCAGCCAGATGGGCGGGGTATAAATAATAAATTATTATTATTATTATTATTATTAACTGGGGAAGAAGCTGGGAGCAGGAAGTCTCTGAAGACTCTTCATAATCTGCTAGTAATCACACTGGGCAAGGTGTGTGTGAACTACCTGTTGACTTCCACAAGTGTGACTTCCACACATGTCCCAAAGCTTCCTGCTGAAATCCTGTAACTTTTCCTACTATAAATGTTTGGGTGTGTGTGTGTTGTGTATTGTCCTGGAGGAACATCACGGAACAACTAACAAAGTGGAATGATCTGTAGACGTTGCAGTATAAAATTCACCCCTAATACACAATTATTGCATTAATTACATGTTGAAGACAATACCTGCACAAAAACACAGGAAACACTGCTTCCCGCCCTACAAAGCAGTCTGGAGGGCCCCATAGCGTTGACTTTGTTGGTTTCAGCAACATTGCCAGTCCACTTTTCTCCCTTACATGCCAAGGCACCCAAGCCCCAAAGTTCTCAGGAACACAATAACTCACACTGACACAGAATATTTGGTTTATGGGTTCACATGGGCCACAGCTTTTATTGGTTACAGATGTGAGTGGTTTGGCTTGGGCACTGGGGTGAAGTCAGGCTATATATTGACTCCTGCACAACAGCAAGGAATCCCAGAAGGGTAAACCACTGATAGAGGGTGCCCTATAACATGTGAGAGGGAAGGCAAGTACCTCCCTTTTCACTGGAAGGCTGTTGAGGCTCGGCTGACTGGCTGCAACGCCATACACACAGTAAAAAGTGAACGGTCTTCCAAGTTTTCTTAAACACCAATCTTTGTTGGTGTTGTGTACTTATATGGCGGAACAAGAAACAAGACTATAACATCTTATTTGGTTGTAAGACCCTTGTCTGGGGTATTTATTATACAGATAAGGAGAAGAATGTAATTCATTTTGGTATGTTTTTAATGGCTGTTGTGGTTTTATCAAGTGCATGTTTCATTTATTCATCCTGAGCTCTCTGCATAGGTTGGCTTAAAAAGTCATGTTTCCCTGACATGCAAACTTTGACCAAGAAAATAGCTACCTTTGCGTGAAAAGCAAGTACATCCTTTCCCTCTGTACATACATGTACAGACTTGGAGCTGTACATACATCTTGCAGACTTGGAGCTGTGCAGGAAGCAGTCCAGATACCACAATCAATCTATTTTTCTCTTTCATGATTTATCCTTGGTGTATCACCTGGTTACTGTTGTTCCCCAGTAACCAGTATTCAGCATATACAATCATCATTACTAGTAACCAGTGACCAACTTACTAGTATACAATCATCATTACTAGTAACCAGTGACCAATCTGTCTAACTCTCCTTTTTAAGCAGGCATGGGGGACCTGTGCTTCTCCAGATATAGCTGAATTGTAACTCCCGTCAGTCCCAGTCAGCTTGACCAATGATCAGGGATAGTGGAAGTTGTAGTTCAGGAACATCCGGAGGGCCAGAAGTTCTTCACATCTGAAGGCCATGTCTGTCACCACATTTTTGTGGTAGCCAGTTCTAATGGTTAACTGTGCACAGTGTGTCCTCCTATTGTCCTTCTGAATCTCCTGCCAATCAGCCTCATTCATTTCCATTTTTATGTGCATTTTCCAGCCTAAACTAAGAAGCCACAAACATTGCAACCTTTCCTCATAGGCAAATCAAACGTAGGATCTACTGCCCAATATGAGCAGCTGAACAGATGAACGCTAGGAAAGTTCAATTTGGTGTGGTGCTGTGACAGCACACATAACTTTCTTAATTACTTGCACTGACAACAAACACTGTTTATCAGGCTTGAGATAAAGTGGTTTTAAAGTTAGAAATTTACTAGATCTATGTGCTAGTCAGATGGTTGTAATTTTTAGGGCATTGGTTTAAAGGGACATAAAGTAAGAGATGAAAAAAAAGGGAAGCAAGCAACTTTTAAATTAAAGGAGGTGACATGCATTTTAATTTTGTGGGTTACTTTGCCTTGTAATGTATCTAAAATAAACAGCTGCTTTCCATTTTCCCTTCTGAACCAGAGAACAGAGGTTGTTCCCTAACTGTGCCCCATTCAGTTTATTGCAAAGCCAGGGAGATGCTGAGATGGAATTGTCACATAGAGAAACAAGTTGCTGGCAGCTACCATCCTTCATGGCAAGGAGAAGCATGTAATACATTTCCTTCAGGGAGATAAATGCATCACTGCTCTAGAGATGTAGCAGGTAGAAAGGGCAGGCTGCTACCCTGTAAAAAACTGTACTTTTGCTCATTTAGGGAGGCAGTAAGAGAACAGAAGATCTTAAACTGATGAGTCCTTTTTGCATGTCTAGGGCTGTCAGGCTATATCTTTACAACGTGGTGTATCGTATTGCAACCTTAAGTATTAAAAAAAGGTGCATGAGAGAATGCATTTGCTGCAGTTGTGTGCCTCAAAATATCAGCTTCTGGTGCCACACAAACAAGCAGGAGAGGCCTATTGCAAAGGTGAAGTTGACACAAATTCCTGCATTCACACACAAAATCTGCTAAATGTTCTGTCAAAGTTCAGAGCAGAGGTATTTTTCCTAGCAGTATTCAGATTCTGATTGACTCTCTCTTGAGTCACAAGGGAAGTCAGTGTACAGTGGTACCTCAGGTTACATATGCTTCAGGTTACATACGCTTCAGGTTACAGACTCCACTAACCCACAAATAGTGCTTCAGGTTAAGAACTTTGCTTCAGGAAGAGTACAGAAATTGTGCTCCGGCGGCGTGGCGGCAGCAGGAGGCCCCATTAGCTAAAGTGGTGCTTCAGGTTAAGAACACTTTCAGGTTAAGTACGGACCTCCGGAACAAATTAAGTACTTAACCCGAGGTACCACTATATAGTTGAAGAGCTCCCTTTATCAGTCAATGTTCCTTCACCCCCACAATTTCTGAAAAATACATGATACAACTTTTCTGAGCTTCGGGGATAGGGGCTGTGCGTGGAACCAATTGCACTTTCTTTTTTCTTTTTGGATTGAACAAGGATTACAAGTTTTTAAGAGGCTTGAAAAAATATTGGGTTAGTAGATATGGGAGTATTTTTTTTAGTGATTATGTAGGTGGCAGCATGGAAGGCTAAGTTCCAGGCAACACCATTGTGGACTTTGAAAAACAGTCTGATTCATCATGAATGAGTCTTCCTCGCTGATGCTTTTTCGAACTGCAGAACAAAGGAGCATTCTAACACTTACATGCTCCCCTGATAAATTAAACACAAATTGACTCCATTGGGGGCAATATCCCACCACGCTTCAACATACTTGGCAATCTTTAGCATCCATCTGACACAGCAGTCATTCAATTATGCTTTCTTTCTTTCTTACTGAGGGTGGGAAAACCCATGAAAGCCTCAAGTTTGTTTACCTGGAGCTGTATCCTTGATGCCAAATGGAATGCTAGTGCAATCGGCTGATTGGCTTCCTGATTGTATGTATGGCTGCATAGCAAAAATCAGGTTAACAGGGTTGCAAACTGATTTTTTCCCCTGCAAGCATTTGACATGGAAATTAACACCAGATTTCCACTAAATCCTCCTAATTTTCCAGAGGTGGCTTTTTATGTCACATAAAATGCCAAAATCATCACATAAGGAAATGCCAGGAAAATGGAATAAAGTGTTGTCTGAATGCAGCCGCTCTTTTACATCCTCAGTGTAATTTACTCACAAGAAAGCCCTGTTTAAATGGCTCACCCTTTCTGCTTTGTACTTCCAGCCCCCAGAAATCTATGATTCCTTACTTTTTAGCACTATGCAGAGCCAAGGAGTCTAAAGGGGCTATTTAAATACACCTTTACATCTTTACATGTGCCCTGGACTCAACATAAATTGGACTATTCTCATCTTAAAAACAGGAACCACTCAGAGGCTAATTCCCATTTCCTGTTCTGGGTATGTTTTAATAGTGGAAGGGCTCTGACTTCAGGTGAGGTTCAATCACATACTGGCAAATTCAGGTTGCACAGTTATAGTTGATTGGAAAGTCTTGTGCAACAAACCCGTGTCTCCAACAGATTGGACTTTTTGCAATAAGGAAAGCAATGGGGAAATACACTCAAAAGTGTGGGATAAAACTTCTTTTGATGAAACATCATTTAACCTGCAAATGAATAAGAATGAATGGGCATTAAATAGCCAACACTGTCTAATCTCTATGCAAACAAATCAGGATGAATGCTCAACAAATAGGTTGCCTTGGAGTGCCTGAAGCTTCTGATCTTGCTCATTAGTGCCTGAGGCCCAAATAATGGGTGATGAAAGCATTTTCAAAAAGCAGTTCCCTCATCAAAACTATTTTTTATCTATAAACCTTTGGGGCTTGAGGATTCTATCAAGCCCAGAGTGCCTTTGACTAGAGCAAGGATGGAAAATCTGTTGCAGATATTGGTGAACTACAACTCCCATCATCCCGTATGATTGACCATGCTGTCTGGAGCTGATGGAAGTTGGAGTCCAATGACATCTGTCAGCCACAGATTCCCCAGCCCTGCTCAGTACCATCAAAAATATCAGTAGGGTGTGGCCAAATGAGATGCAGAAAGAGTAACATGTTGCTATTGTAGAATTAGATTCAAAATATTACCTGGGTTTAGGATGATTGCCTTGCAAATTGCTTTACAATATTCTCCCTACCTTTACACATTGGGATTGTAAAGACACAACATTTAGCACTTCACTGACTTCACCACCCCCTTGAATAACAACCTTGTTGTTTTTCCTTGTCTGTGCAAATATCCTCTGAAAACCCTTCTGGGAGAGTGATATATGCATTATCCATTAACAAGCGTATTCAAGAGGGGCAGATTATTGATTCTAGTATAGCCACCCCTGCAAATTTTGTAAACAACTTAATTTTATGTTTGTTCCCAGGGCACACAAGAAGTTGTTTCAACTTATTTTTCATCACACACTTATTTCCTCTATCACTACTAGCTTTTCATTATCAGTATAAAATAAGTTTTTCTTTTCTTTTGTTCTCTCTCGAACTGACTGATTTACATTTGACTCTGGAGTTCCTTTGCAACTCCTTGACTAATTAGGAGTTGAAAAATCAAAGAAACAACTTTCAACCAATCCTGATTCTTGCCTCTTCAAGGTATGTTGCAAACTCTGGCAGATGCATTCCTTGTAGGACTGTCAACCAGTGAGGGAATCATCTGGTTTTAATTGGTCAATTGATGCAATTTATACATGTTGTTGCATATCAAACAAACCATATTATGAGGGTCTTTTTGAGATATTAAAGAGAGTTCAAACTTTAATAATAAAAAGCCCAGTTCTCTGTAGAGATACTTGTGCTGAAGCTCATTGAAATAGATGGGCACAACTTGTCTAATTCTGCATAGAATCTGTCTGCAAACCTGCCATTTATACTTGAATATTTTCTTTTGCATTCATTTTCATTCATCCTTTCAAGACATATTTTGTCTAATTATTTGCATTACTAAGTACATAAAAGCAAATAACAGAAAATGGGACAATAAAACAATAAAAAGTTATAAAACTGAACACTGCCTTAAAATGCCTGCTGGAAGGTGAAATTCTTTTTTTTATATAAATAATTTTTATTGAGGGACGTGGCTGGCACTGTGGGTAAAACCTCAGTGCCTAGGACTTGCTGATCGTAAGGTCGGCGGTTCGAATCCCCGCGGTGGGGTGAGCTCCCGCTGTTCGGTCCCAGCTCCTGCCCACCTAGCAGTTCGAAAGCATCTCTAAGTGCAAGTAGATAAATAGGTACCGCTTTATAGCGGGAAGGTAAACGGCGTTTCCGTGTGCGGCACTGGTGCTGGCTCGCCAGTTGCAGCTTTGTCACGCTGGCCACGTGACCCGGAAGTGTCTTCGGACAGCGCCGGCTCCCAGCCTCTTGAGCGAGATGAGCGTGCATCCCTAGAGTCAGTCACGACTGGCCCGTACGGGCAGGGGTACCTTTACCTTTACCTAATTTTTATTGATTTTCTTTTCTCATAACAGTTATTCAGTATCATCATTTAATATCCATTTTCTAGTTTCCCCCCTCCCTGTTGACTTCCCCCAACTTCCATTTCTGGTTTGTTACACCAAATGTTATATTCTTCTGTTTATTCATAATGTTCTGTTACCACTAATTGTCTTTCTTGTTCTCTGTAAATAAAGTTATAAATGTTTATTTAAATCCTGCCAATGAGTCCATGTTTTTTGTTTGTTTCTGCAAGTATGTTGTAAAGGGTTCCCATTTTTTTCCAAAGTCACTATTGTCCATTTCACGCAGTTTGTCCATTAACTTTGCTAGTTCTGCATAGTTCATCAATTTTTCTTGCCATTGCTCTTTGGATGGTATTTCTCCAGTCTTCCAGTTTTGTGCTATTAGAATTCTTGCTGCCGTAGTAGCGTACATGAATAATGTCCGATTTTTCTTCGGCATTTCTTGTCCTAGAATACCTAACAAAAAGGCTTCTGGTTTTTCCACAAAGGTTATTTTGAACATTTTTTTTCAATTCATTATATATGATTTCCCAATTTTTAAAAATAATCTTAAAATCTTTGCATCTCCAACAGTTCTTTTGTTCTGTTTTGTACATTTTGGCCAGTTTAAATGGTGTAATATACCACCTATACATCATTTTCGTATAATTTTCTTACAACAATATACAATCTGTAAATTTCAAGTTCACTTTCCAAAGCCTTATCCAATCCTCAAATTGTATGTTATGACCTATATCCTGTGCCCACTTAATCATTACTGCTTTAACTTCCTCATTTTTAGTTTCCCTTTCCAACAGAATATTATACGCCTTCTTTAACAATTTAGAATTATCATCCATGATATCCTTTTGGAATCTGGAAACTGTGTAAGTGAATCCTCTCTTATTATCTTCCTTGAAGATTTCATTTAATTGCCTATAATGCAACCAACTCTGAAGGTGTTTCTTTATGTCATTGTAATCTTTCAATTTCCACTTTCCTTCTTTTTCTACTAATAAATCTCTATATGTTGGCCATATTCCTTTCATTGTTAATGTTTTAAGTGATAATGCTTCGATAGGTGACAACCACCACAGAGTTTTGGATTCCAGTAATTCTTTGTATTTTTCCCATACCCTTATCAGGGACTTTCTCATTATGTGATTATGGAATCCTTTGTGTACTTTTGCTTTTCCATACCACAGGTATGAGTGCCAACCGAATCTGTTGTCGTGTCCTTCTAACTCTGTTGCCTCCTCTTTTTCCAATTTAATCCAATCCCGAATCCATGTAAGGCTTGCTGCTTCATAGTAAATTGAAAAATCTGGAAGAGAAAAGCCTCCCCTCTCCTTTAAGTCTGTAAGTATTTTGTGCTTTATTCTTGGCCTTTTCCCATTCCAGATAAATTTTGAAATATCTTGCTGCCATTTTTTGAAGCAAGCATTATTACTTATTATTGGTATTGTATGAAAAAGGAACAGCACATTTGACAATACGCAATGTGAAATTCTTAGTCATACACCTGAAGTTCAGCAAGGAGTGTGCGTGTCTAATCTTGCGCCTAATTTTCCACCAGAACCTAAGCAGCCTTAGAAAATGAACTGGACACCGGCATTTTTAACTGATGAACTGAATGATAAAGTTTTCAACCTTGGCAAATTTTCAGAAAGACGGGAGTAGGCCCTAGGGAGTTAGGAATAATAATAAAATAATAATCACCACCACCACCACCTCTGGCTTGTGTTCTGCTCAGTTGGTACCATAAGTCACAGAAACAAAGCTGATTTGTCGGGAGTGGATGAATAGGCATGTGGTCAAGGCATTCTCTAAGCAAGAACCACTAGCTGAACCAACAAAGAACACAGTACAGACAGGGATTTTTACATGATTATGTCAACAACCCTTCCTCAAAGCACTGTGATTAGATAGCCATTGTAAAAACCATTCCCTCTGATTAGAAGCTAGACCTGTCAGTCACAAAAGAGCTCTCCCTCCCTCCCCCTGGTGATTTCCTTACTTGACCAGCTTGGGGAGAAATGATTCCATTTTTGCAGATGCACATCTGCAGCATTTACTTATTTATTTTTAAATCTGATATCTCTAAAACATCTTGAGGCATTTGGAAGTCCCTGCTTCTGTTTGAGGTTCCTTGGAGAAATCACACTTTGGGTTGGACAATACCCAGATTACTCTGAAATAACCCCACGTTGGTTCTGGATTCAAGATACATCTGATTTATTTACCGTATTTTTTGCTCTATAAGACGCACAAGACGCACCTAGTTTTTGGAGGAGGAAAACAAGAAAAAAAATATTCTGAATCTCAGAAGCCAGAACAGGAAGAGGGATTGCTGCTTTCACTGCGCAGCGATCCCTCTTACTGTTCTGGCTTCTGGGATAGCTGTGCAGCCTGCATTCGCTCCATAAGATGCACACACATTTCCCCTTACTTTTTAGGATGGAAAAAGTGAGTCTTATAGAGCAAAAAATACGGTACTTTTTTGCACAACCCTGCCAGCTGTCTCAATTAGGATGTCTTTCCCAACCCTGCTGTGTGAGATTCTCTGACTGGAAATGTTGGGGATCGAACTTGTGACCATCTGTATAGACCATGTGTTCTGCCACTGATCTATGGCCTCTGACTCTTATTATAAAGAGGGATGGGGCATTGATGGGAATGTGAGATCCTTTCACACAATGGGAAATGTTGTTGCATTTCAGTTTTACTGAAATATTTGGAAGAGAATCCCCCCCTGGGCATGGAAGCCAAGTTATCAATAAAACATGTATAGTGATTTTTTTTTTTTACTACATCTCCCTCCCCCCTCAGAAGGAGGTTGCTAAAGAAGGAGCCTTGAAAATGCAAGGTTCTCCCCCCCCCCCTTCTGCTTGTTAGCTATAAAATGCGGTGAAATGTTTCATTGCAAATTACTGCCATAGCCTAATTAGCTATGGCCTGGAAACTCGACATTCTGACACAGGAGAAAGTGAGTGTTAATTTTGCTGAAATGGAAAAAAACTACAACACCCCACCACATTTATGACTGGATATAAAAAAATAGCCTTAACTGACGTTTCTCTGAGCAATTTTAAAAGAAATTCTTCATTGTTAATAATAAAAATTTCACTCACTTTGCTGAAACTATTTAACTGATCATCTGGGTACTTTGTAGAACCTGTTTCAATATGGGGAGCCTTAGCTAATTGGGTTGCAGATTCCAGTCTCTGTAATGAAACAGATTGTTCAGAAGTAACTGGAATGTCTATGCTGGTAGAATAAACTGATAATGCTTTGGAAGAGGTTGGCCAAGTTTAGAGCTGAATTAACTTTGTCACGATCTATATGATTTTGGACAGAACTGGCAGGGCCATCAGAGTGAGAGGGTAGCTTTTATTCCAACCCTCTCTTGGAAAATCTGTAACCCATGGGGATAATATTGAGGGGAGCTTGGTAGCTCAGTAGTAGAGAATCTGGTCCCAGGTTCAATCCGTTGTACAGTGGTACCTTGGGTTACATACGCTTCAGGTTACAGACTCCACTAACCCAGAAATATTACCTCAGGTTAAGAACTTCAGGATGAGAACAGAAATCGTGCTCCAGCGGCATGGCAGCAGCAGGAGGCCCCATTAGCTAAAGTGGTGCTTCAGGTTAAGAACAGTTTCAGGTTAAGAACGGACCTCTGGAACGAATTAAGTACTTAACCCGAGGTACCACTATCTCCAGGTAGGGCTAGAAATGTGTGGTGCCTGAAACCCTGGAAAACCATTGCTAGGCAATATTAACAGTTGTTGTTGTTGTTGTTGTTAAGTCGTTTGGTTGTGTCTGACTCTTCGTGACCCCATGGACCAGAGCACGCCAGGCACTCCTGTCTTTTACTGCCTCCCACAGTTTGGTCAAACTCATGCTAAAAGCTTCAAGAACACTGTCCAACCATCTTGTCCTCTGTTGTCCCCTTCTCCTTGCACCCTCAGTCTTTCCCAACATCAGGGTCTTTTCCAGGGAGTCTTCTCTTCTCATGAGGTGGCCAAAGTACTGACCTAGATAAACCAATGGTCTGACTATTTATACGGCAGATTCCTCTGTTTCTGTATAGCTCCAGCCTTAGCTCAAAATTAGCATAATCCTCTGGAATGGATGCTAAATGCATTGGGTTGTGTTTAGGTAACTTTTACTCAGAGTAGATGCATTGAAATTAATGGCCATGATGATGTTGTTGTTGTTTAGTTGTTTAGTCGTGTCCGACTCTTCATGACCCCATGGACCAGAGCACGCCCGGCACTCCTGTCTTCCACTGCCTCCCGCAGTTTGGTCAAACTCATGCTGGTAGCTTCAAGAACAGTATCCAACCATCTCGTCCTCTGTCGTCCCCTTCTCCTTGTGCCCTCCATCTTTCCCAACATCAGGGTCTTTTCCAGGGAGTCTTCTCTTCTCCTGAGGTGGCCAAAGTATTGGAGTCTCAGCTTCACGATCTGTCCTTCCAGTGAGCACTCAGGGCTGATTTCCTTAAGAATGGATAGATTTTATCTTGCAGTCCATGGGACTCTCAAGAGTCTCCTCCACCACCACAATTTATGACGATGTTAGGTCCTTTAATTTCAATGGGTCTACTCAGAGTAAAATTAGCAGAAGCCAACCCTATGAGTGAAATTCAATGTCGTGTTAAGGTGGTAATTCCATCAGCACAATGATTTCAGATGGAACAATTTCTCATTTCCTCCACTCTTTTGGGGGTTCTGTTGACTCAGATATGGGGAGATTTGATGTGGGGGTGAGCTGGGAAAGCAGAGTGGGGGAAAGTCCCATTGTGTTAGTGCAACAACTTAGTTGAAATCAGTCCATTTGGTGTTTCAAGGGCTGATTCATTTTTCCATCCCCTATCCCTTGGGAAAACCTAAAATGATAACAGCAAACTCTTCTTTGCTCACTGAGGCTATATTGCATCATTTACATAGCAATCTCAGGGGAGAGGAAGAAATCAAGGCAGAAGAGCAGTCTTTTCCCAGGTGTGTTTGGGGGACTTCCTCCCTTGTATTATTTGGCATTTTAAGGTCACCCCACCCCTGACATTCACAGGAGAATGCAGTTCTCCTCTTTCAAGTTTCTGCCTGCCCCCCTCAGTACTGCTCTGCTGTTTCAAATTGTTGGTACATTTTTCAAATAAACAAAAGAGACACATTTGTACAGAATATATATGGATGGTTTTAACTTATCTGTTGAAATTGTTATGCCCCACCTTCAAAATGCCCTACCTTTCAAATTGTTGGTACATTTTTCAAATAAACAAAAGAGACACATTTGTACAGAATATATATGGATGGTTTTAACTTATCTGTTGAAATTGTTATGCCCCACCTCTTCATCCCAAAAATGGACTCCCCAAGCTCACCAATAATCATAAAAACAACTAATATTAAGGTAATATAAAAACTAATTAAACAGAAATCCCCAAATCCCAATTGAGCCAGCCATAGCCATGGCAACATCTACAAACAAAAAATACTCAGAAAAGCAGATTCCAGCTTACTGAACTGAGAATGCTTTTCACCAACTGAACTATGGATGGGTGAAATCTGCCTATTTCTGAACCATGCCACTTTTGCATGTTTTGGCCCATAATTCTATTGTAGTGTCACATCAACCTACGTTGTTGTTGTTTTTTAAAAAGAAAACCCTCTCAAGATGCATACTGGTGTGTGTGTGTGTGGCTGTGGTGTACTGTAAGGACACATACAACTCAAAGGCATATTTGATCACTTAAATCAGAGGTGGGGAACCTGATGCCCAGAAGTGATTCTAGGCAGGCAAAAGCACTGAAGGTGCAGCCTGGGTGACTGGGTGTGGCCTGAGGAGAGTCCCAAGGATCTGACAGGGGCCTGAGGTTCTTCACCAAAGCTTTAAGCACAGGTAGGCATTGCTTTGTCCATGGAGTTTTCTTGGCAGGGATACTGGAGTGGCTTGCCGGTTCTTCTTCCAGGTGGGTCATGTTTAGTCAAAACTCTCCACTATGACTTGTCCATCTTGGGTGGCCCTGCACAGCATAGCTCATAGCTTCTCTGAGTTATTCAAGCCCCTTTGCCATGGCAAGGCAGTGATCCGTGGTCAACTCATGAGACGAGAAGACTCCCTGGAAAAGACCCTGATGCTGGGAAAGATGGAGGGCACAAGGAGAAGAGGACGACAGAGGACGAGATGGTTGGACAGTGTTCTCGAAGCTTTTAGCATGGGTTTGACCAAACTGCAGGAGGCAGAGGAAGACAGGAGCGCCTGGCGTGCTCTGGTCCATGGGGTCATGAAGAGTCAGACACGACTAAACGACTAAACAACAACAAGGCATTGCTTAAGAAAAATAAAATAAAAGATTTTCTTGTGTAACAATAGAACAGAGTCTCTGTTTTCAAGTCATAGAATGGTTCAGAGTGAGACATTACTATAACAGGTTATTATTATTTTACACAGTATATGAGCAAAGCTTTTGTGTCAGCATCATGTAAACAGATACTTTATTTTTGCTGGTGGTGAAAGAGATTGGAGGGCCCAGGGTGTGGTTGTCTACAGGGTGTTTTGTTTGTGTGTGTGAAGGGTTGAGGTGTTGCTGGGTCAAGTTATCTCGATTTGTATGCTTTTTGGGGTGTAAGCGTGGATGTAATAAAGGGGAGCCACACCAGGGTGAAGGCACCCTCCTATGTTGGTCCCCATGTTAACTTCAATTTGTTAGTTCGCTTTTCTAGTAGGGCAGTTTCCCATACAGTTTGGCACCAGTGGTCCACATTCACTCCTGATAGATTGCTGGGAGGCATTGAGGAAGGAGCAGGGTGCTGCCGCCAGCCTTATGCAAGTACCCAGCTGCTGGGTAGGTGGTCAACCTGGCCACAGACATAGGCTGCTAATCTGAGCCTGGGCAGCTATCCTTTCATCCGCCACGTGCTTGCATTTGTGCTCACTGCGGCAGCCTACCTCCATGCACCTTAAAGATCTGGAGAGTGGATTTCCCTCCCCATCAGTCGCAACACAGCAGCTGCAGGTACCGGTAGTTTCGCCTAATAAGCCACCTCACTGTCCTGTGTGGTGTTTTTTTAAAAATGTGGATTAAGTGCAATCAGTTACAAGGCTTCCATTATACCTGAAGAGCATTGCGTACAGATCAGATCTATATATTAAGAAATGCATTAGTCACAGTGGGTTAATTTTGTTCCAAGGTGTTTAAAGAAACTGTGATTCATGTTTGCAGCACACCCAAATTAGGCGGCATAGTACGGATGTGAGGTAGGTGTTTAGCTTCTAAAAAGGAGAAAAGGCAATTATAAATCTCAGCATTTGTCCATGAAAAGTTGGTCGCTGCACTGTAATATTTTCTGAAATTGCACAATATTAACTAGCATGTGGAAGCAAGATTCTGTCCAGAGCAAAACATGGTTTTGTAGGCCTAGGATGCCATACTCGCTTCAAAAAATTCCACCCGTGACCTTCCCTAAGAGGTCAGAGCACTAGTAATCTTGCCTTGCAAGCCCTCCATGGCCTTGCCCAACCTCATTATTTCTCAGTGCTCATTTCCCAACATGTCCTTTCTTGTGACCTTTGCTCATGCAGTCCTTTATCCTCAGCCAGCCAAAGGCCTCCCGCTCCCTGAAACAGCTCCCCTCATTCCCACCTTATTGGCCCTTATGCTTGGAACTGCCTCTTAGAAGGTCTCTATGGGACTGCACCTTCCTTTACTCCCTTTAAGTCTCTCCTCAAATCTCAACCTGTCCAGAAAGCCTTTGAATTGTCTCCTTCAAAACCGGGAGTAGGAACCATCAGACACAGGGATCAAATGTGTCTGGGCTTATCCATCTGGCCCTCAGAACTCAACCTAGGCCACACCCTTCACTGATCCTATTTTACATCCCAAATGTTTTTTGCCTGGCTGAAATGTGTTCTTGAACTCTGACAATGCTATTTGCTTTTCTGGGCTGAGGCTTGAGAGGGTGCGCGTGTAGAAAATACTTTGAAATCTTCATTCTTTGCTCTGTATACTTTTGCTTTGGCCCTGACCACCACCAACATGTACTCTTCAGGTGGTTGTTCAGAAGGAAAGACGGACGTCAGCCTGAAAAGATTTCCCATCCCTGCCTTTGTCCATACAACTATGCCAAAGTATGTAAAATTGAAATGATCACATATTTTCCCCCTGCCTATCTATGGCTCCATTTCACACCCTTCCTGGGAAAGGGCTAGTTATATATGTTCTTTGTGAGGTGCCATGTCAATAAATAAGCAATAAATAATAGGATTAAGGAAATAATGTATGACCACTTTAGAGTGTTGAGGCCATATCCTGTGCATACAAGAGAAAGGAAGATATTCTGAGCCTTGTAAAGATGCAGCTGAAACCCTTGGATGTGGAGACAGCTTGACAGTGAGGAAAATGGTGGCAAGAAGACGGTTAAGCAGCCACCTCTCCTGCTGGTTTTTCAGACAAAATGCCCCCTCACCACACTGCTTTTGTTTGCAAAATTGGTCCTTTTATGCTTGCATTTAATGTGTAGTTGGTTGCTTAGCTTTGGCAGCTGGGAATAAAGTAGTTTATCATGGTTAATAGAATAAGGCAAATAGCCACCCCCAGTTGCCTTCTCACTTCAGATATTGTATACTTTTAACTAACAGAATTTTTGGGGATATTGTAGTACAGATACTGCTGCTAATATCAAGAATCATGTTGAAATTTTCACTGTTACAATGACATCTGCCCTGAGAGACAGTATTATCCTGTAAGGGAGAGGATGGCAAGGAAATGTGCTGTGTGCTAAGATGAAAAACAAACATTAATTTCCAGAGTGGTATTTGAACAACACAGCAGTACCAGAATGAAAAATTGCACGTTTAATCTGAATAACACTGGCTCACTGATCAAGGATCATTTGAATGGATCTGAAGGGCAAAAATATGAACTATGCAGGTATTGTGATTCTACACTCTGGGATGTTACAGAATGTTACAAATGGAAATTGCAAATAAATGTTGCTGTATACCCACACCCATTAATCCGAGGGCTCCTCTTTAAGGTACCAGCTAGTTGTGCAAGGGGCTCAAATAGGCCAATTCACTCTTCTCACATCTCACTCTGCTTTTCTTTCAAGCCTTGCCCTATATCACACCATAAATATATGCAGGCTCTAGTCATGGGCATTCAGCAGATTGCTATCAGCAGCCCCAACAAAGCTGCAGTGTTAGCAGTACAGAAAATCATCTGATGTTTCTTGTGCTGTGCGTAGTGCCCACATACACTACTTAATATGTATGAATGATTGAAAACCCTCTAGGCCAATCCTATCAGTCTGACCTATCTGTTCCAGTGCTCTACTCTGATTGGATATAATTCCCCAAGCCCAAGGCTTGAACCTGGATCCTTTTGCATGCAATGAGTGTCCACTTACATAGAGTCCCTTCAGAGAGGCCAACTACAGACAAGCAGGGTTTGGGTTTTTTTTGTTTTTTTGCAACAACCCCATGGCATGGGTTATTTATGATCTAGACCTAATACAAAATGTACAAGTTCCCTCAATGCAAACTAAACTGGTGATCTAATGTATTTTATTGTTTATATCATCTGGGTGGCCTCATTCCACACTTTTAAAGAAATACAGATCCTTCTTACATATGTTGCCTCTTAATGAAATAACACACTGTTAGGAGCCTCCCAAGTATCTGCAATGGCCCATTGGTCTCCAAAGCAGCTCCAGGCTGTTGCGCCTTGCTTATTCTCATAGGGAAACAAGGCACAACAGCCTTGCTTATTCTCATAGGGAAACTGACTTCCGGAAAACACTTCCGGGTTAGCGCCATCGGCAATGGTGGAATTCCTCTGATCCAGAGGAACCCGCTCCGCGAAAATCGGGTCTTGCCGCTGCGGCGAAGGTGGAGACCCTTTAAAAATCCCAGGTGGAGGAAGCCTGGGAACGTGGGACTCGGCTGACACCAGGAGCGCCCCCCCTACCCACAGGGAAACCCCTTTTCGGGGGTTCCGAAGTGACGTGGGGTGAGCGGCACGGTGTTTTGAATCAACCGCTATTTTTACGGAGTGAAGCCGCACAGCCGTTGTCAGAGAGCGCTGACTTTTTCTTGTGGACAATTGGATTTCAAATAACAACCCGTGAGTAGAATGGAAAATTGGACTTTTAAAGTATTTTTAAATTGGCACCGATCGGGGAAGGTCCAAACAGGAAGTCCGCCTCCCTTTCTGTAAATAAACTGAAGCAAAGAACCTGTCAACTAAGGTCGTGGAGAGTTTTATGTAAAGGATTTTAATTCTACTGATTGAAATTACCATCAATTTTTCTTGGAAGCAGGGGAGCCTGCAGGAGAAGGACAAAATTTGGGATTTGAAGTGCCACTTCCCTGAACCCGGGAGTGGTCTGTGAGAGCCCGTTGACGATGAATAGATCAATTTGACAGCTGTCAAGTTAGCTGTCAAGATACAAAAGAAGGACTTTGTTTCTAATGTCTATCTTTGTTACAAGCTTATGTTTAAAACGAAGGAAGGACTGTTACAATTTAACGTATGGGACTTTTGGGTCTGTGCTGAAAGGAGTGAAAAGGAACTTGAATCCCTCTAGAGGGAGCTTTGGGACATTGTCTTAAGGAGCAGCTGGGAAATTGTTTTTTGACCTTGGACTGTTTAAGGATGGCGGTAGGGAAGGAAATTGAGTCTGAACTGAACAGGACATTTTTTCTCTTGGGAAAGCTGCAAGACCAGATAAATGTTTTGACTACTAATGTTATAACTTTGGGAACAAAAATGGGTATTAGTAAAGAACTCGATAAGAATTTGGCACAGGAACCTCCTTCAACTGAACAAACCGGAAAATTTGAGAAGGAGAATCATGTTGTGATTGAAGTGAAGAAAGGGGGAGCCGTAACCCTACAGATGCAAATGGTGAACTACAATTTGAGGCCTGACATGATGGCAACAAGGAGAAGCAAATTTTCGGAGATGGAAACCTGGTCTGGTTTGGAAAATGAAAGATGGAGAGATCACCTTATGTGGAGATCAGATGACCTTTGGATTACAAATCTGAGCCAGGTGGAGGTTGGAGTTTCGGGGGCCTTTGGATTTGAAAGGAGCGTGAAACAAGATTTGGAATATCCCATAGGCCCTATTTTTAACCATGGAAGTTTGGCAGGAAGGAATATGATTACCATTGGGTTGGAGCTTCCCCGAGATCTGGTTTTCAATACCAAAGACTATCAAAAAGACCGGCAGAGGGGACATGAAAGAGATTTAAGAGCCTTGGATTTAAGATCTCCGGGTTGATGGCTTTACGAGATTGATGGACTTTTGCTGGGGACCGAAACCGGGGAGGGGCTCTGGTGGAAGGAAATTGGGAATTTAAAGTGTATATAATATAATTTGTTTTTTGTTTTCTTAATGAGAGATGGGAAATTCGTGGAATGGAATCTTTTTTGACCTTAGGGAAACGTCTTAAGAATAAGTATAGATATATAGGTTTGGATGAGAGTTAAGATTGGATAAAGTAAAAGTGGATGGTTATGTGGTGAAAGAAAGAATGGGAAATTATAGTATAATAAGATAAGATATAAGGATAAAAATAAGATGAAGGATTGGTTGGAATATTTATATGAATTAGAATACAAAGAGGGGAATTATAGTATGTTAAGATAAATTATTGGGATTAAAATAAAGCTGGAAGCTTTATTTGCTGGAATATCTAATTGAATTAGAATACAAAAATGGGAGGTGTGAGGAAGTCAAGAAAATAAGTGAATGTAAGTAAGTGACTTAAAGGTTTGACTTGTTTTTTATTTCTTTTTCTCTTTTTTCTCTTTTTTTGGTTTTTGGATGTGTATTGTTTTTCTTTTTTTTTCTTCATTTTTGATTGCTCTTTTTTCTTTATTTTTCTTTTTTTTCTGTAACCTTTAAAATCTTAATAAAAATTTATTTTAAAAAAATTCTCATAGGGAAACAATGTCTTGCTGTATTTTTGCTAGAGGAAACAAGGAATTAGAGCTGATTGTTATCATTAACTTGAATTTAAATATTCAGATTGATTATATTGTGAAAATCATGCTGTGGCAGTATTTAAATACTGTGACTTTTCTTTTGAACAAAATATTGATGGAATAGTGCAAAGGAAACTGGCAGAAGCTGAATATGCAAATAAGTTTCTGGAGGAGACCTGTTGTTTGGCCCTTAGAAAATGAAACTGGCAGTGGGATTCCCCCTGTGGGGTTTCCTCACTGGTTCAGCAAATTCATCAAGATGAGTGAGGGGTGTGTCTGTCTCCAAGTGAATACAGTCTGAAATACAAGGTTAGGACTCTTAAATTGCAGGTAAGAGCCTAGGTTCTCAGTTGTACCTGAGAAAATCTGGGTATCCCATATTTCTTCAATATGAGATGTAGCACTAATTTAATTTACTAGGGTCCTTTAGCTATGTAATGTTGGAGGCCAAGTTTTGCCTCTTTTGTTAAAATCTTCCTGTATTCAGAAAGTGGTGGAGGCAGATTGTTGTTGCAAACACAAAAAGAGAATTACAATTCTCTAAGTGAATAGCGTCAGCTACCCAGGGCATGGCTTCTTACGCTGCTTTCAATCTGCTTGATAAAAAGATCAGTCAGCTCTAAAATGGGGAAAGAATCAGTGATAATCTGTCACGCCTGTGATACTGTGATAGAATTTAAAATGTCGTGCTGTGCTGATATAGTAGAATTTTTTATCCAACCTTTTGTTTAGCTTAACAGGACACAAATCACACCACAAAATTACTTCTTAAGTTTGATCAAGGTCTGGCCTGCTTGTACTTGTGTGTTTGTTTCTGAAGACTCCATCATTTACTTCCTTGTAGGATCTAAGCACTTCTTTGACGATCACTTGTAGCTGAGTAAGATTGTCTCCCATAAACACGGTTTTAACAGTGAGTCTGTAAGTGACTGTAGAGGCCAATTCTGGATCCACATGTCCTTCCACAATGGGGGCATAGGTTTCCGGGCGGGAGTTGATCACGGTGAACGTTTGCCAAGCGTGCCTTCCTCTTAGTGCGTTCCCTGCTTTCGTCCTCAGTTCGAGTGTCTTCAAAGCCCATGATACCTTTGGTAAAGGCTGTTCTCCAATTGGAGCACTTGCAGGCCGGTGTTTCCCAGTTGTCAGTGTTTATACTACTTTTTTTAGATTTGCCTTGAGAGAGTCTTTAAATCTCTTTTGTTGACCACCAGCATTACGCTTTCCATTTTTAAGTTTGGAATAAAGTAGTTGCTATGGAAGATGATAATCGGGCATCTGCATAACACGACCAGTCCAATGAAGTTGATGCTGAAGAATCATTTGAGCACATAACACAACACAGAAACACAAGTCAGGCATGGTGGAATCTTTCTGGCATCTGATCGAGGAAAACCCACACAATTAGCCCCACACAACTGGTTTTGGTACTCACCCACACCCACCCTTACTGTAATAGCATGGGATAGTGCCACAAGAATATGGTTTTGATGTAAACAAGATCAACATGCTCTTTCTTCACCCATCTCTTTCTTCACCCATAAGCAAGAAATCCTAATTACTAAAGAGAACTTTTTCAGCAACCCCCTGCCACATATTCTTCTCTCTCTTCTCTCTCTCCCCCCCCCCCCCGCCCATCCTCCTACTTCCTGCTTCAACTACTGTGTTCTGCTGAGGCCAAAACTTCTCAAAACTCAAACACACTGTTAATAGACTACATCAGGTGCCTACAAGTTTCCAGGGTTTGGATAGATCATGATTTGCCCAAATGGAAATCTTGACCTTTGATGGGAGTGAGAAAGTGTATTTCCTGCCATCCACCTGTCCTGATCTGGAGTGGATTCAAATGTTTAGCACAAGGACATGATAGAGTTTCTTCATGAAATGCCCTTTGGGCATTATATGCCTGATTGGGTCCTTAAAGCGCAGAGCAGACTCATGTGGATGCAGGCAGTCCTTCAGGCATGCCCTGTAAAATGTCTGAATTTGGCTTCTCAGTATGGGCACGTCTTCTCATGCTCCTATTCTTCAGTGCCAGATGTGCAAAACTGTCTATGCTCTCATGGAAGAACATTGTGAAAATGTCCATTTTACCACGAGAGCCTGTGCTGAGGAGCTAATGTGTTGAATCTTTTTGGGAATGCTGCTAAGTGAAGTGTGTTCACATAGGAGGGGACCTATATCCTTCCCTCCCCATAGAAGGTTATGGGGAGAGTCAGAATAATGTTATATGGGCCTCTTGTTCACATACGCCTTTGAATCTGGGATAGCAGCCAAAATGTTTAGTTAAGGGTAAATTTGTGCACAAATCTGTATTTTACTGCTTCTGTCGCCACCTGATTTCTCCCCCTCCCCTTTTTAAAAATGTAATCTCCACAGTCTCTCGTTTGGCACTGCAGGGCTGACCTGTTACTGTATTTATTGTGCTAATGCATTCATAAATCGTAGAATCCAATGGGTGCACCAGGAAATGGTTCTTCTGCATTATTATAAATGTGATAATGAGAGGCTGTATATCACTGTGAAGGGCAAAATCGTCTGGAAAGATCTGTGGTCACTGGTGCTTGTTTTTGATGTATCAAAGCCTCTTTCTACTGTTGTTGAAAGCCTGTTGTTAAGCTGGTGGAAACCTGTACAGCTTGGCTCCCTGAAATGCATGTTGTTATTAGGAAAGTAGTAGTAGTAGTAGTAGTAGTAGTAATAATAATAATAATAATAATAATAATAATACTTTTCTGTAGGGGTTTTTAGTATAAATTTGTGAAACCTGCAAGAGGAAGTATTATTATGCAGCTATGTTTTCCATGCTGAAGGAACAGATTTCCATGGGAAACCCATCTGCCATTTGACCATTAACTTGTGGGAGTGTGATAGATGAGTGGTCTTCAACTGGTCCAGACTTAAGACCCACTAGACCTTGGGGTGAATGTCTAAATCCTATCTCCATCCTCCCTGCTTTGTGGAAAGTTGTTTGGATGTGGTGGGTTCTTAACTGTCTTAAGCACCTGTTCCTCCAGCTGAATGCATGGTGCTGCTAACCTTCCTCCTTAAATTGTTACTAATGATGGTACCTCCAAAAAAATTGCACTGGCTCACCTTTTTGCATGACAAATTGGTTTGGAATATTTGCAACACCAATTTAATAATATGTGTGTGTCTGTGCACATGTGTGTGTCTGTGTGTGTGTCTGTGTATCTTAATATTTTATTGGGTAGTTGTTGATATGTCCCATCTGTAGAACTTATTTGCTGGCGCAGAAAGTTTCAGGATTGGGTCATAAATTTGAGGGCATTATTCTTAGGCTCTTGAAAGCTTTCTGAGAGGCTGTGTTATCCTTTTCTGTAATGTGGTAGATTGAAATAGTTTCAGATGTCTGTGTGGCAAGAGCTATGGGAGTTCAGAAAATTGCTGGCCAAGCTAAATGATCTTGGGATAAACATTATGGCAGCACTCCTGTTGGGTTTCTCTTAAATTCTCCTTTCCTGAGATAAGTTTGTTAATTTCAGAAACCCTCCCTCCCATCCAAACCCTATTATAAGCAGAGACTTATAACAAAACAACAAAAAACTTGTCAAGGTACAGAACCTCAGAAACAAATGGGTTTAATTTGTTTTCATACTGCTAAAGCTGTCGAAATGAAGCAAATTGGGTGGCCATGAGAAGGGCCAGTCACTTTACTGCTGTGCCAAAGCAGGGGGAGGATAAACATTGTTTATGAGCCTTTGAAAGTCCTTCTCTTAAAACATCCTTTAAATATAGGCAACTTTGGTGAGGTTAATAAAGTCCAAGATGTACAGATTGTTTTTCATCCCTGTTATGCAGAGTTCTGTATTAATCGTAGACCTTATTTCCTTTTATGTTTTATTCTATTCAGTTTATCAGTCTCCTAATAACAATAAAACTCAGCAGTAAGCACAGGGTCCAGAAGTCATGATTCCAAGGCACACGAGCAAGGCAAGAGATATAGAACTAAATGGAAACAACAAAGTTGTCCCAGCAGTTGTCACACTCCTTCTGCCAAGCATTTAAATATGAGGCAGGGTGAGCTCATGGCTTATGAGACCATTGCATGTGCAAATGTGTATTCTGTCTAGGCTGGTTCCCCCCAACACTGGTGGTGCCTGGATCTGTGTCCTGCCCCTCTGACCCCAGCTCTGGCACTATTTGCTCCTGCTCAGCCTCTTACACTGACTGATCGAAGTCCTACCCCCTCCTCAATTAGTCTTTGTGCTCTCCAGGAAGGGCAGTAAGGAGAACAGGCAGATCTGCTTCCTCCTCTTTGATATCTAGAGTCACAATTAGAGAACCTGCACCGTCCATCTCTGGGTGTCAGCCTTCAAGATTCCCCTCCCAGATGGTGTAGTGGTTAAGAGCGGTGGACTCATAATCTGGTGAACCGGGTTCGCGTCCCCACTCCCCCACATGCGGCTGCTGGGTGACCTTGGGCTAGTCACACTTCTCTGAAGTCTTTCAACCTCACTCACCTCACAGAGTGTTTGTTGTGGGGGAGGAAGGGAAAGAAGATTGTTAGCCACTTTGAGATTTATTAAGGGGAGTGAAAGGCGGGATATCAAGTCCAAACTCCTCCTCCTCTTCTTCTTCCCCTTCTTCTGCTTCCTCCTCCTCCTCTTCCACCTAAGACTGCCAAACCATGCCAGATCCTGATGGAATTGAGGAGCCCATGGTGCTCCCAGCCATTCTGCTCTGCTGCCCCATAGCACCTCCCAAGCTCTGCCCACCTCCACACTTTGAGCTTCCACATGGACAACTGAACCCCTGAACACTTCTTCTCTGATGACTGTGCACTTGGTTCCAGTTACAGATAGGTAGCCGTGTTGGTCTGCCATGGTCAAAACAAAATAAAAAAATTCCTTCCAGTAGCACCTTAAAGACCAACTGAGTTAGTTCTAGGTATGAGCTTTCGTGTGCATGAAGAAGAAGAAGTGTGCATGCACACTCTGAAGAAGTGTGCATGCACACGAAAGCTCATACCTAGAACTAACTCAGTTGGTCTTTAAGGTGCTACTGGAAGGAATTTTTTTATTTTGTTTTGTGCACTTGGTTGCAAGCTTAGGTTTGCCTCTGTGTATTGTGTGAATTGTGTATTGTGTGAAAAACCACTGGGCCGGTAAGATACAATCTAAGTCAAATCCCTTATGAATACACAGTGGAAGTGAAGAACAGGTTTAAGGATTTAGATTTGGTGGACAGAGTGCCTGAAGAACTATGGATGGAGGCTCGTAACATTATACAGGAGGCAGCAACTAAAACCATCCCAATGAAAAGGAAATGCAAGAAAGCAAAGTGGCTGTCCAGCGAGGCCTTACAAATAGCAGGGGAGAGAAGGCAAGCAAAATGCGAGAGAGATAGTGAAAGATACAGGAAATTGAATGCAGATTTCCAAAAAATAGCAAGGAGAGACAAGAAGGCCTTCTTAAATGAGCAATGCAAAGAAATAGAGGAAAACAATAGAATGGGAAAAACCAGAGATCTGTTCAAGAAAATTGGAGATATGAAAGGAACATTTCGTACAAAGATTACCGTAATAAAAGACAAAACTGGAAAGGACCTAACAGAAGCAGAAGACATCAAGAAGAGGTGGCAAGAATACACAGAGGAACTATACCAGAAAGAAATGGATGTCTCGTATACCCCAGGTAGTGTGGTTGCTGACCTTGAGCCAGACATCCTGGAGAGTGAAGTCAAATGGGCCTTAGAAAGCACTGCTAATAACAAGGCCAGTGGAAGTGATGACATTCCAGCTGAACTATTTAAAATGTTAAAAGATGATGCTGTTAAGGTGCTACACTCAATATGCCAGCAAATTTGGAAAACTCAGCAGTGGCCAGAGGATTGGAGAAGATCAGTCTACATCCCAATCCCAAAGAAGGGCAGTGCCAAAGAATGCTCCAACTACCACACAATTGCACTCATTTCACATGCTAGCAAGGTTATGCTTAAAATTCTACAAGGCAGGCTTAAGCAGTATGTGGACCGAGAACTCCCAGAAGTGCAAGCTGGATTTCAAAGGGGCAGAGGAACCAGAGACCAAATTGCAAACATGCGCTGGATTATGGAGAAAGCTAGAGAGTTCCAGAAAGACATCTGCTTCTGCTTCATTGACTATGCAAAAGCCTTTGACTCTGTCGATCACAGCAAACTATGGCAAGTTCTTAAAGAAATGGGAGTGCCTGATCACCTCATCTGTCTCCTGAGAAATCTCTATGTGGGACAAGAAGCTACAGTTAGAACTGGATATGGAACAACTGATTGGTTCAAAATTGGGAAAGGAGTACGGCAAGGCTGTATATTGTCTCCCTGCTTATTTAACTTATATGCAGAATTCATCATGCAAAAGGCTGGGCTGGATGAATCCCAAGCCGGAATTAAGATCACCTCAAGAAATATCAACAACCTCAGATATGCAGATGACACAACCTTGATGGCGGAAAGTGAAGAAGAATTAAAGAACCTTTTAATGAGGGTGAAAGAGGAGAGCTCAAAATATGGTCTGAAGCTCAACATCAAAAAAACGAAGATCTTGGCCACTGGTCCCATCACCTCCTGGCTAATAGAAGGGGAAGAAATGGAGGCAGTGAGAGATTTTACCTTATTGGGCTCCATGATCACTGCAGATGGTGACAGCAGTCATGAAATTAAAAGACGCCTGCTCCTTGGGAGAAAGGCGATGGCAAACCTAGACAATATCTTAAAAAGTAGAGACATCACCTTGCCAACAAAGGTTCGTATAGTTAAAGCCATGGTTTTCCCAGTAGTGATGTATGGAAGTGAGAGCTGGACCACTGGACCACTGGAGCGCTGAAGAATTGATGCTTTTGAATTATGGTGCTGGAGGAGACTCTTGAGAGTCCCATGGACTGCAAGAAGATCAAACCTATCCATTCTTAAGGAAATCAGCCCTGAGTGCTCACTGGAAGGACAGATCGTGAAGCTGAGGCTCCAATACTTTGGCCACCTCATGAGAAGAGAAGACTCCCTGGAAAAGACCCTGATGTTGGGAACGATGGGGGGCACAAGGAGAAGAGGACGAGATGGTTGGACAGTGTTCTCGAAGCTACAAACATGAGTCTGACCAAACTGCGGGAGGCAGTGGAAGACAGGAGTGCCTGGCGTGCTCTGGTCCATGGGGTCACGAAGAGTTGGACACGACTAAACGACTAAACAACAACAACATTGTGTGAATGACTCCAGCGGAGGACGCAAGTAAATTTTTGGCTGCAGTATAGCATAAAAAAGCTTCAGAGCACCTCTAAATTATACTGGCAGCTCTTCCACCGCCTGCAGCAACTCCACATGATGAAGGCATGAGCAATAGCCCCGTGGTGCATTGCTGCTAATAGTATTTATTACCTTATGGACTGCATTCAAAATGCCAGAAGTTTGAAAATGCTAATATATATACTTTCATGCGTTACTGCTTTGTCAGTTATTGTTCAGTTTCCACTGGGGGAAAAACATTTTTTTGTTGACTGTCACAAAGTTGGCTTGGAAAAAAATATCTTTTAGCCCTTCAGGGGGCTCTTTGAATGAAGACTTCACTCCTCTTTTTGTAGGGTAGGTGGTAAGACTTCTCTTTTCAACTGGTAGAAAATATAAATATAAATGTGGAGAACAAAGGCTTTTATTTTGATGATGTGGGATTTGTGAAGCCTTAAACTTTAAGGCTTAAGGGCATTAGGATAGGATCTTCATAAGATTTACCCTATGTCTAAATTTAAATTGGAGGAGTGAAAACTAGGAACCACCATGTTCTGCTGAAACTTCACTTTGCACCATTATTGACCTCCAGTGTGTGCAGCATTATTGTAATGTGTTAAAATACAAAGCTGAAGGGCAGATAAGACTGATTAGGTGTCTATTAACTTTAATTCTAAAAGGCAGGTTGTTGACAGATTTGAGAACCCAGGAACTATATTTAGTATACTTCATTTAGAAAAAAATATCCATCTGTATCTTGTTAGTAAATCATGCACGATTCGAGAGGGTGCTTTAGTAGTTGACCAATATTTGACAGTACTCCATATCTTTTCTTAGATTTATATTCTATCTTTCTTCTCTCATGGAACTTGAGGGGAGGTATATATGGATCCCTGGCAGTTACCCCTCTAGACACTGACCAGGTGCAGACCTGGTTACCTTTAGTGAGATGGTGGTCTCATGTATCCTTCAGACCACACCATAGGAGGATAATATTGCCTTTGGTTACCAAAGGCAAAAAAACAAAAACACTTTGGGGAGAGGGGAATTCATGGCATGGTATGTTGATGACCACATGCCATATTTTGAATTATCCCTAGATAATTGGGGAGGGTGGCCAAAACAAAACACATGGCTTGCCCGAGGTAAGGCCCCAGAGTCCTCAGATGAAATTGCCAGTGGCAAGCAACAAGGTCCAGGGTGGGCATCGTTCAGATTCCAGAGAGGGTAGAGCCTGTGGCCTCCCAGTGAAGCTCAATGTTGGAAGATTCAACACAGGCCAAAAAGAGAGAGAAGTACTTTATATAGTTTAGGAGTTGCTCCATCATTTTGGTTGCCCTTTTCTGAACCTTTCCTGTGTTCTGTTTTCAGCATCAACCTTGTGTTTTCTGTAAAATCTGGTTTCTCGAGCTTCTTGATGAACTGCTAAGTGCAGCCTCCCACTTCCAGCTTCCAGATACGTCTTAATTTGAGCTCATTTTCTGGGTCATCAGCTTAGTTTCTGAGTGCTTTACAGTCCCGAGGAATCCCATTTAGAAAAGGGTCATATCTTTTAATCATTGCTACCATTTCGGCTCCGTGCAGTTTTCTAACAAAGCTTTCAAATCCATGTTCATTTCCGTGACCTGAAATGCCCTCAGCTGTATAATGCTAACTGCATTGTGTCCATTGGTATATTGAATCCATACCTCATTGGTATCACCTCTTCAATCAAGATTAAAAATCAATATTAAAAGAGGTTCCAAGGTTGAGATGTTTTGATTAAGAAGTATTTCTCCAGTCTTGTAGCTCAATGGAGAGCTGAAGTGCTTAGTACATTGCATGTGAATGGTTCTACCATATCATTACAAGCAGTCATAAGAAGATAAGTATAGCCCTGCTGGATCAGACCAAAGATCCATCTAGTCAAGCATTCTATTCCTATGGTGGCCAACCAGATACTTAATGGAAGCCCACAAGCAGAATACGAGTGCAATAGCCTTCTTTGTTGTGGTTCCCCAGCAAATAGTATTCAGAGCCATGTTGCCTCCTTTAATTTATCCCAGCATCTCCACCCCACCCAGTGAGTCTATCTATCTCTCTCTCTCTCTCTCTCTCTCTCTCTCTCTCTCTATCTATCTATCTATCTATCTATCATCTATCTATCTATCATCTATCTATCTATCATCTATCTATCTATCTATCTATCTATCTATCTATCTATCTATCTATCATCTATCTATCTATCTATCTATCTATCTATCTATATCTATCATCTATCTATCATCTATCTATCTATCTATCATCTATCTATCTATCTATCTATCTATCTATCACCTATCTATCTATCTATCTATCTATCTATCTATCTATCTATCATCTATGATCTCAGCATGGAAGTAAAGGGGGGGAAATGAGGTTGGAGTTAAATGGAAATAGAATGGAAGAGTACAATCTGTGACAATTCAGTTAGAACTTAAATGCATGTAAATGACCTTGGACAGCAGTAATGTTCCAGCTTCTGTGGAAGCCTACATGTACAGAGGTCAATGTATGTAAACTTCCACCGCTCAGAAACCCACGGACATTGGAGGCAATCTTGAAATTAAGAAATACACAAAGCCTGGCCTGTGGTTGTTTCAGAGGCACATGCACTGCCATGTGCTATGGCAGAATGCAGGGAGAGAGCATTCAAATATTGTTTATTTGATATATAACATTGACCATAGTTGTTCTAAAGAATTGTGCACGTGCCGTTTTGAAGAATCCACCCTGCATTTAAAAGATTCCTTTTCTGAACAGTACACAAATGATTTGCTCCATCGTTGTCAGCATTGTGATATATATTACAATGCATTGTCTGCCTCCTTTGTGTATAATTTAGTGAAGCCAGTTTCATAAGGGAAAAATACAGTTAATAATAATTACATTAGACACCAGTGATAAATGGGGAAGGGGGCCATAAACCTGCCATTAGCCGCAAATGCTTTTGTGCGACTCTGTTTTCCACAATGCACCCAAGGTGAATTTCTGATGAAGTTATCTTTTGGCGCAGTCCACCACCTGTAATATGGGGATAATAATACCACATATTTCATGATAATATATACAAAGAGCTTTGAGAGGTTTAAAGCATTATATAAAGGATAATTATTTAGAGATAGGCATTTGACTAGGCAAAAAGGACTTGGTCAAATGACTAATGAAGTACCTTTAAATCACTAATGTTATGAGAATACCAAAGAAGATGATCATAAGCAGGTTGGATGATTTGGTAATAATGGCATAGGGCTGTATCCAAAGTAATGCTAAGTCTCTGTTTCTGTTAGCACAAGAACTTTCCTTTGCACAATGTTTATTTTCCCACCCCTTCCTTGTGCACCACAATCTGCTCTGGAGTTAATATGTATTAAAACTCCACCCACCCACACCCCAACCATCCAATAAATTAAAACCACAGTACAGCTTTAGAACGAGAAGGAAACAATTAATTCACATCACGCCATTGGATAAAATGTGGATTGGTGGGAAACTGGGTTGGAGGTAGTGATGTTAAATTCTCGAGAATAATCTTTTGGAGAATTTTCTCGAGAATTTTCTCGATTATTGAGGCGTGTACATTTAAAGCAGCTGTGTAGACGACACATAATTTACAGTTTGCGGAGACTATTCTCCAGAAAATTTTCTAGCAGAGAATATTCTCCGGAGAATATTCACACCTCACCTCACCTCCCTAGTTGTAGGAGAGGGGGGGTCTCTTATTTCTGTCCTAACTTCAGCTGCTTTGGAAAGGGGAGCAGGGATACCATCGCCCCAGAACTTCCTGTGGAATAGAGTGCCTTGGTAGAAAACTTCTCAACTTCTTGTCCTGTTCCTAAACTCCTGAACCCTGTGTTGGCTGTTAAGCCTGTACTGTTGCTTGCCTGAATGAGAGCCTCTGTTTGCATATTTTGTGATGGGGTTCTGGACAATGGGAAGTCCACAAGCAGTGCCTAAGTGCAACCCCAGTCTTCCTATTTTTGATTCCCAGCAGCTGGTATTCAGAGGCTTACCGTCTCTAGCGGTGGAGATAGAACATTGCCATTGTGGCTAGTAGTTACTGAAAGCCTTACACTTCATTAATTCGTCTATTCCTCTTTGAAGTTGGTGGCCATCTCTGCACCTTGTGGGAAAGAATCCCATAGTTTAGCTAGGTGTTGTGCAAATAAGTATTTCTTTTGCATCTTCCAACACTCAGCTTTATTGGGTAGTTTAAGGGTCTAGTATTATGTGTGTCAGAGAGAACCTTCTCTCCAGCCACTTCATCTCTATTCCCCCATTCATACTTTTATACACCTCTGTCATGTCCCAAGAATAAGAGGATTGGTGGGGGGTAAAGGGAGAGACCCAGATGTATGCTTGGGGATTGTTCAAAACCACACCAATAAGAGCTCAGCCATGATGACAGACCAGGAAAGGTAGCACCAGGATGCCGGAGTGGTTAATGGGTGCACAGTTAAAGGAAGCTAGTAAAGGTAAAGGGACCCCTGACCATTAGGTCCAGTCGCGGACGACTCTGGGGTTGCAGCACTCATCTCGCTTTACTGGCTGAGGGAGCCAGCGTACAGCTTCTGGGTCATGTGGCCAGCATGACTAAGCTGCTTCTGGTGAACTAGAGCAGCACACGGAAACACTGTTTACCTTCCCGCCACAGCAGTACCTATTTATCTACTTGCACTGTGTGCTTTCGAACTGCTAGGTTGGCAGGGGACTGAACAATGGGAGCTCACCCCGTCGCAGGGATTCCAACCACCGACCTTCTGATCAGCAAGTCCTAGGCCATGGGTAGGCAAACTAAGGCCCGGGGGCCAGATCAGGCCCAATCGCCTTCTACATCTGGCCCTCAGATGGTCCAGGAATCAGCGTGTTTTTACATGAGTAGAATGTGTCCTTTTATTTAAAATGCATCTCTGGGTTATTTGTGGGGCCTGCCTGGTGTTTTTACATGAGCAGAATGTGTGCTTTTGTTTTAAATGCATCTCTGGTTATTTGTGGGGCATAGGAATTCATTCTTCTTCTTTTTTCAAAATATAGCCCGTTCCCCCCCCCCCCCAAGGTCTGAGGGACAGTGGACCGGCCACCTGCTGAAAAAGTTGCTGACCCCTGCCCTAGGCCCTGTGGTTTAACCCACAGCACCACCCGTGTTCCCTAAAATAAGCTATTAGAGGCAAATTGGACAGCTCCTCTCCTGCCCAGTACTACCCCCCCCCCCACTACTAGCATTGCTGGACAGCTCCTCTGCCTTTGTCAGAAGGCCAGAATGGGACAGCAGCCTCTTACTCTCCAAATCAAGAGTACCTTTAACACTTGCTGCCAGTTGATGCCATAGGTTGTTTACCCTTGCATAACCATAATTATTATTTTAAAGGACTACTTGATCAGCACAATCATTTAGGTGAAATGCACCCCCCTCCACCGCCAATGGACAAGCTTTGCCTTGAGCCATCATCTTGAACTATAAAAAAGTTATGTGAGCAACAATCTACAGGCGCAGCTTCCCCCAACATGGGGACAAAAATGATAGGGAGATGTTGTACTGTGATATCTCTGCCTGCTTTGCCTGTGAAACAGATACCAGTCTGGTCTATAATTCAACAAACACTCTCCACATTCCCACAAATCTTGAGAAGCCAGAATATTTGACTGGTGTTCTTCATAGCTGCAATAAATAAAAAATTAGTAGGTACAGCTAATTTTACAGGATGGTAAAACGATTTTGTTTATTTGGAGGCTCTGCTAGAAGTGGAAGCTGCTGGTAGATGCTGGAACTGATCCCAGCAGGGCAGGCAAGAGGGATGCTGAATCCAGTGCATGCTGAGTTAAGCTATTTCTCTCCCCCTAAATATGCATAGCAGGAGTTCTTCTTAGCCCCAGTCAGATTGCATGCTAGTTTTCTAGAACAGGCAGATGTGCTTGGCAGGCGGATGCCATGCTCTGATTCCATTCATGTGAAACATCCCTTCTGTTTTTTTCAGAAATTGAGAGGAACGGTGAGAAACTAACATTTTTCTTCTTCTTCTTCTTCTTCTTCTTCTTCTTCTTCTTCTTCTTCTTTAAAGAAAAGCAAATCTTTGCAGGCAATTGTATCTCAGCAAATAATGGGTCCAGAGCTGGATATTATATCTGACATGATATAGCAAAATAAATTAACATTTCTTCTTCTTCTTCTTCTTCTTCTTCTTCTTCTTCTTCTTCTTCTTCTTCTTCTTCTTCTTTAATTATGTACTATATCACATGTTATGTTGGGGGAGGGGAACTCTGCAATGAGACATTTCCTTCAGTATTCTACCCTAGTCACTTTCAGAGATGTGGATACTTAAGGGGTAGGGGATCTCAAGCCCAGCACCAATTGTGGCCCTCCAGGTCTTTCAATCTGGCCCTTGGGATTTTCCCCAGCTGATATGTCCTCCTCAGCCACACACCTCTCCCCTTGACTGTGTTTGCCTGGTGTAAATAGGACCCCATACAGTAGCACAGCTGATCAGTTGAGGACTGAAACTGACATGTGGGTAAAACTATATTCTGCAAGGGACATGTGGCTGCCACAGATAGCAGTAGCTCTGCATTCCACCCCGCCCCCCATGGTAATAGGTATGAAACAAGGCATTGAGATTCCCTGCCCTACTTCACTTTGTTGACTGATGCATGTGTGCATGTGTATGTGTAGGTGTAGGGAGAGCAGAGAAACTCTCTGTCTGGTTCTTTATCACCCTTCCTTTAATGGGCATTATGCAGAAGACACAAAATATGCACCCCTCCCTCATAATATGTCTAGTTTGGCTTATAATCTCATAGGATTCAGTTTCAATGAAACTTGCTTCCAAGAAAGTGCTCAGGATTGCTGTGTAAAACCAATTCCAAGGGACAGTTGGTGGGTATGCGGAATGTGCAACGTTTATTGTGCAAGATTCCACAGTCATGTGGGGATGGATCCAGGCTAAGTTAACTGAACTGAAATCAGTGAGACAAATCATCCATCACACAAAACCCATTGATTTCAACCAAGAATTCCCACTGGCTGAATATGTTCCACCTTGTGCCAAGGATTGAATCTGAAACAGTGAAATCATGATAATGGGGTCATCTTTCTGGAGCAATGACCAATCATAAGAATGCTCTGACATTCCTCAAACAAATGATGAGATGAAAGCTCACCACTTGCTGGATTTTCTTTAGAGTCAGGTAATGGTTGGCTCCTTGTCTGTGGTGTGTGAGTGGCTCAGTTCAGACTAAAGTTGGGGCCAATAGAAGCAGCCTGGAAGCAAGGATGAGCCACTGCTGGGCTTAAGGGTCAGCAAAATCCACAGAGATATTGCTAGGACTGCTCAAATTTGTACAGTCATGGCATTGGATGGCCACAAGAAGCTGCCTTATACCAAAATCACACACTGGCCCTTCTGTCTCAGTATTGTCTACACAGTGACTCTTCAGGGTTTCAGACAAGAGTCTTCCCCAACCCCACTTGGAAATGCAAGAGATACAACCTGGAATATTTTAATGCAAAGCACATGCATATTCATTCTGGCCATTAGTCCACTTCAAGCTCAGTATTGTCTACACCAGATTTCCCTAACCCCCCACCCTCCAGATGTTCTGGGCTTCAACTTGCACCAGCTGTTGAAGCTAGCATGGCCAGTGGTCAGGGAATTATAGTTAATAACATCTGAAAGGCATCAGATCTGGGAAGATCGGTCTACACCAGGGGTAGTCAACCTTTTTATACTTACAACCCACTAATGCATCTTTCTTGATGGTAAAATTTCCTTACCGCCCACCAGTGCTCGATGGAAGGAGGATTTGGCTTGTGCCGTAGAATCCCCTACTGCCCGCTTAGAATCCTGAAATGCCCACTAGTGGGTGGTAGGGACCAGATTGACAAACCCTGGTCTATACTGAATGGTGACAGCTAGCCAGGGTTTCAGACAGAAGTCTTTTCCTGGAGATCTCAAGGACTGGAGTGGCGACCTTTAGCATGCTAATCATGTACACTGAGTCTCAGACCTTCTTTAAAGAAATGCCACAAATTATTCATGAAAGGGGTAGACATTCAACTCAGTGGGTACTTCTTCAAAAAAAAATTACTCCACATTAGTCTTTGCTTGACTTGGACCCACGTCTATAAAATTCAGGTGCATTGTATACATCAGTGTGGGGTGAATCTGAATATGCTGAAGCACTAGCAATTTAGGATGCTTACAGCACCTGAGGTTGCTGGGATTTTCAGTGGTTTAATTATGTTCAGGTGAGACTGCTGTAAATGTTTAAAATTTGATTAAAATTTTGAGCTGCTAGCTTTGATTTCAGAAAAAGGGAAGAGACGGGAAGCCAAGCATCTCTGTTGCTTGGGCACTTAAGCCAAGAGGCAAGCCGCCAGTGAACAAAGCCACCAGCAAGGCCAACATCTCCCCCCAACTGCCAAGCGGCAGGCTTTGGTGCGGTAGAAGCATCCATAAATTGACTGAGCAGCTTGGAGCAGCATCATTAACTGGCCTGAAATTGGTAACATCCTTTGAATTCCTGTCAAGGGTTAGGAATCACATTTCTCTTATTGATTGAGAAAAAAAGAAAAGAAAAAAAGGGGGAAATTTCCTTATTTTATAACTCATGACTTCCTGGGATTCCTCCCAGTCTACCAGCCTTAGAAAATAGGTAGTGAAGGGATGGGGAACCTGTGTCCCACCAGCTCTGGCCAGTATTGCCACTGGTCAGGGATGATGGGAGTTATAGTCCAGCAACATCTGTAGAGCCATACATTCACCATTCCTCCAATAGTGTAATTGTCAGAGCAAGGTGATACATTTCAGTTTGTTGAGTTCAAAGGTATAGGATTGGTGCTGTTATGAGCCACCCCAGCTATTGTAAGATTTATCTTGCATTTGCAAAATGTCCCTTTCTAGTTGAATGGGAATCTATATGATAAATTCAGAGCTGAAGAAAAACAACGGTAGACCACATGGTGTACATGCAAAATTCAGACTGCAGCATCCTCAGGTAGAGTTGTGAAAGGAATCCCAGAGAGCTGGAGGAAATCCCAGAGAGAACCTTAGAGACAGGCAATATTAAGCTGGAAGGATCAGTGGTTTGATTTGGTACAAATCTGCTTCCTGTATTCCTAAGCAAAAGTATAACGGTGATACCCTTGAGTGCCACTGGTAATGAATAATCATAACAATTAAAAAAGCAGACCTAACTTCTGATCCAACCTTTTTGCCATTCTAGGACAGGACAGTGAGTCCTCTGACTGTAAAATGATATATTGATAATCTACTTCACTGGGGTTTTATGAATAAGTGCTCTGTTTATCCATGGTAGGAGAGGGATTACTGTAGCGTGGAGACTATACCTTTGGTTCGGCTGGGCTGAATCATATCACTCTATGACCCTTTCCAGGCTGACAGTTTTGGAGAATTCTAGTCCATGGAAATGTTGTGCTGAGTTACCGCTTTATGCATCACCACACCTGATATCCTGAAAAGAGGTACGAGTATTATCATTAAATCCAGTCTGCAGGGATGCTCACTCCCAAGGAAAAGAACCAAAAGGTGAGGGATCCCTACCAGTTTCCAAATGTATCTGATTACCTTAATGCCTGCCTACATGTTTCTGTCTAGTTCAGTCAGTTTTCCTCATTTATTCTGTCATGTGGACTGCATTAAAATAACCTTCCTCTTTTTCCCCATTTGCATCCTAGAGCTCTGGCACAACATTTATTACAAGCCAATTAAAACGAACCGCCTACAGATTGGCAACATGACATCTCGTTTCCCTCTAGAATGTTGCTCCATGCCCAATGGCAGTCCACAAAGCATATCTTGCTGTGCAGTTCTGTTCCTTAATAATACACATTCTCCCCCAGCTTCATTAAGGAGCATGTTTCTGTGCAAGGGGCTGTTTTAGTGTATTTCTTTCTTACAGCTGGAGGCTGGAGTTTCTGTTTTGTGTGTGTATGGCCATTTGTAAATCATACCCTTTGTCCAAAATGTTTTTCCCCTTCCTTGCTTCTCTGCTTGTAACCACTTCCATGGCAGGGCTGTTGATAAATGCAAGATTATGATCCTTCTGAAAACCAGGAGGCTCTGTATACAAGAAGAGGGAAAATATTTGTTTGGAGACAGCCATAGATAGCTGAGAGATTGTTAGATATATTTTTTAATAATTCCTATGGTGTCTATCAGAATACAAAATGCTTACGGTTTCTGCTTATGTTTAAAATAACCCTGTGGAATACATTAAGTGGGGAGATTGCAATCTGGCAAACAGTGATTCAAATTAAGACCTCCATAGACTCAGTGCTCTAGCCCAGTGGTTCCCAAACTTTTCTGCCATGGACTTGAAAATTGCTGAGGGTCTTGGTAGACCACTTAATGATTTACCTACCTGTTGTAATGCACTGTGCTAGATACTGTATGATTTTTAATTGTACTATTATTGCTTCTTATATATCTTCTATATTGTAGTTTATTGTATTGCAATTTTAATTCTGTACGCTACAAAAAATAAAGGAAGCAAGTAAATGCAAGTAAAAATCAGTGTGGACATTTAATGCAATTAAAATACTTAAACTGTGGCTGATAAGCTTGAAGCCAGGATATGAAACCAAATGCAACAGCAGGAGTACTGGATTGGCTCTGTTGGTGTATTTGAACTGTGTATTTGAAGTGTGCTGACCTCTCTTTGACTTTACCCCTCTTCCTCCAGTAAGCAAAAGTGAACTACCTGCCAGGAAGGTAGCATAGTGCCTCCACCACACCTGGTGACCGGCTGCTTCTGGCTGGACTACAACTCTCATTGTCCCTCACCAATGGTTGGGAGTTGGAGTCCAGCAACCTATGGAGTGCCACAGGTTCCCCATCCCTGTTCTAGCTGGTTGACTGATTCAGCCTTCAAAGAACATCCGACTGATTATTTGAGAGTGATATGCTTCCGACCAAATGAATTGGTTTAGGAATTGATTGATTGTATTCTGATGAACTATTCTGGAGGAATTGATTGGATGTTCAGAGCTGTGAGTGAAGTATCGTTCTTTCTATATTCCATCTTCACTTCAAAGTTAATTAATGAATTGGTTCTTCTCTGATTAAAAGTATTTAACTAGCTGAACTGATTAGAGGCTCTGATTCTTAAATGGAATGAATGAGTTTCTTTTCTAATTGAAACAAAGAAGGTAAATGAAACTGAGTTTTCGAGCTTGCTTCTTCTCTGATAGATAGGAGCTCACTAGCACTGCAACCTCTATGACCAGCCTGCTAATGCTGGCACTGCATTGGTATAATGCAGGGGTCCTCAAACTTTTTCAGCAGGGGGCCAGTCCACTGTCCCTCCAGAGAGGGGCTGCCATTTAAAGCAGCCCCTCTCTGGAGCCTTTTCACACACTGCTCATCATCCCTCGTTCTTTTTTCCCCCCTTCAAAATATAGTTCTTCCTTTAGGCAGGGCAGGGAGAAGCCAGGAGGAGGGAGGAGGTGGTGGCCCCCTTCCTCCTCTAGGCAGGGCAGGGAGAAGCCAGGAGGAGGGAGGAGGTGGCGGTGCTGTGTGAGGGAGAGGGAAAGAACGTGCACGCTGGCGATCCACACACTGGCGATCCACGAGTCCATTCCTGGACTGTCCGTGGGCCGGATTTAGAAGGCAATTGGGCCTGCGGGCCTTAGTTTACCGACCCATGGTATAATGTTATTGAAGTTCTATGCACACCCAGCAGCAAAGCAGTAAACAAAACAATCTCAGCAGAAGCAAGAGACAACATCGTGGCACTGACAGACAATTGCACGGCTTCCATGGCCAAACCTACCAGAGCATTGTGCACTGATGATGCCCCTGCATTACCTATGAACTGAGTGCCCCAACTAATGTGGAGTAATGGAAGAACATTCCCATGATTTCAACCTACACAGTAAACAAGCTTCCATACATACAGAGTACAATGAGACAGTGTACTTTCCCTGCAGATGTCATAACCTTGAGAGGACATTGAAACCCCTGGGAGCCCACCCAGCAGATGTCTTCAGATCTTGTTGGGCTCCAGTTCCCATCAGCCCCTGCCAGTTTGACCAGTCATCAGGGAGATGTATAGCATTTGGAGAGCCACAGGGTAGCCTCCCCACACCCTGCCTTAAGGAGTGAATATGTACTCATTTGTCTAAGGAGAAATGGCTTTGCCTACCTTATATTATATTTTTATAATTTTTTTTACGTATTTGGTGGCAAACATTAATCCACTTCCTTAAAGAAATTATGGATTATCGAGTACCTCTGGACTGTTTCACAATTCTTCTTTGTGATCTGAAAGAGCGAGTCAGAATGTATTACTTGAAATTTATTATTAATCCCTGTTGCAGCATCAGGATAAACTTGGAAGCTAATTGGGAAAAGTAATGCTTGGGGGAAATGTGGCAGATAGACAAAATGACAAAATGGACAAATTACATGCGAGTTAGGGAAGGACGTCAAGTTGGTAATAGATTAACATAACATTGGGTGTGTTGTTCAACTTTAGAATGATAAATTGAATTATAACATTCTGGTGTAGCCTTTGTTTTGTAAATTATTAGTGATACATTTTTTCCTGTCTCTCACACTGAACCCACATGCAGTTATTTGCTTTATAACCCTTTGTTATAATTCAAAAGGCATTTTCTCTTTGTAACATACATTTCTGATTTCCAAATTGAGAAATACAACTTCTGTTATTTATTTATTTAGTTTGTCTTTTTAAAACGCATACCTCCCCCCGCCCCCCGCTTTCTCCCTCTGCAAAGCAACTTGTGGACATAAAACCAAATGATGATTTATGATACTTTTATCAAATGTTGCACTTGTATATTTCGTATTTATATGACGTGAGCCACTTTGTGAAGCTTGCCTTTCAAATGTGGCCTTAAAATACCTTAATTTTTGTAAAAAAATATATATTAAAAATGTAGCCCATCAGAGTGATGCCATATCCTTGTTCCCAGTGTTGATTTTGCTATTGGCACCAGTGCTGCTGCAAAGCAAGGTATACAGCTCCCTAGAGGCGTTATTTTAGCTGCTTATTCATTGCATATCTCTCCTGTCCTCCTTTCAAGGACCTCAGATGCGCACAGATGAAATTGTATTATACATTTTCACCCCACAACAGTCCTGCTAGGTAGGCCAGGTTCAGAGAGTATCTTGCTCAAGGCTATCCACTACGCTTCATGGGGGAAACTGCCTGAAGTCAGACTGTTGATTCGTCTAACTCAGTACTGTTTACACCAGTGTTTCCTAAACTTGGGTCTCCAGCTGTTTTTGGTCTATAACTCCCATCAAAACCAGTGGTCAGGGATGATGGGAATTATAATGTGAAAACAGCTGGAGACCCAAGTTTGGTAAACACTGATTTACACTGAATGGATGTGGCTCTCTGGTATTTTGGGCAGGGGTCTCTCACAGCCCTACCTAGTGACGTTGGGGGCATCACTTCTTAATGCAGAGCAGATGCACTACCTCTGAGCTACAGCCCTTTAAATTACCTGTGCTGTAGTATTTTGACCAAGGCACCCCTGAGCTATCTACCATACAGACACGGTCTCTTGTAGAACTAGCTCTGTCTGTACTGTGACAGCCTGAAGCAGCAACACAGGATTAATTTGTTTCCTTAATGAATGGTGTTTCTTTCGGGGGGGGGAAAGCAACTTGTGCCTCTGTCTGCCTTTCATGTTCTACAAAATTCGCTTTACATAAAAAGTTAATCTGATTATGCAGCGTAGTACCTGCCACCCAGCCTGCAAGATATCATTACCATGTGTTTAGCCTGAACTTGTTTTTAGAGGACATGAGGTGAAGGAAGGTGATAACCGATTTACTGACCCCACCAGTCACTGGAGTCTAGCAAAATGAATTGCTGTTGCCCAAGAATTGCTATATTATCTGAGTTTACAGTTGGCCTTCCTTCCTCCTCTGGCTCTTTCTGTATCTAATTTAGCAAAATTGCATTTAAATTAGTCCCTGATGAGAGACCCAGAGCTGACATTTTTCCTTTAATAGACATGTTAGTCTCCCTGCATGCTAAAATTCCATAAATGGCTCTTTACTTTTCACAGGCGAGACAGCTATTATACATCAGTCAGTGCATTATATTCCTAGATTCACCTTGGGGAATTATTACTAGCCGTCACAGCATTTCTTCCAGGAGAAAGTCAGGATTTCTCGACTGGCTAATTTATATTTGTATTGTTCATACCCGCCTCCCCCTGCACAGCCATCTTGTAAAGGCTACTTTTCAGCAAAGTTAATTTAGGGAAAAGAAAATGAATTCAGTACAAATGAGATTATATGTCTATCTTTAGACTTGAGCTCTTGAATGTTAGATTGTGTTAATTTCTAGCCCGCCGATGATACACATTGTTGATGGCACCACTGAGGATGACCTACTCGGCTGAAACATGTTCAGTTGTCAAATACTACATTTGTCTGAAGTTATCGTCATCTATATAGTTCATTGTTAGATTAGCGGTTTTATTATTGATATGTATTGCACAACCATTGCCCTGGCCAGGTTGTTGGTTTTTTATCAAATTCCGTTTGTAAGAAAGGGATGCTTTACTTGAACTGGCTATCTGTTCCTAAACAATGGAAAGCTTTTTTCTCCAGCATGCTTTAATGCCACAAGCTAAGAACCAGATTAAAACACATGCTAAAATTTTACATGCCTGGATAGGCTTGACTAAACTACCATGTTTTTAGGAGGTGATGGATAGAATACAGTGAAGGCACCTGCCTGATGTAAGTAGGCAGGGGGTACCGAAGTGTAGATGTTGCCCCACTAAATGATCAGTTTCTTACAAATGCAGAATGAGTGTATTGTGGCCTGAGCCCCTGAATCTTTGATGGTCTCTGAATTTAGAACTTGGTGTAAGACCACCTGCTTTGCATGCAGACTATGCCAGGTTATATCTCTGGCATCTCCTGTTGAAAAGATCAGGTAGAAGGGCATCAGGTCCTGCCTGTGGGCTTTCCATTGGCATCTGGGTGCCCACTGTGAAGACAGGATGCTTGTTAAGATGGTCCATTGGCTTAATCTAATGGTGTTCTTCTCATGTTTTTATGGCATGAGAAATGTGGGATGTAGCATAAGCAGTAAATTTCCTGTTTGCCCAGAATGGACACACAGGGGAATGTTGCTCCAGCCAGGAGGACTTCCTGTCACACCTGGTCTGGAGCATCCCCCCCCCCTGCGTGTGTGATGCTGCAAGACCCCATAAAGGGCTGGTCACATAGCCAATTCCCCACCCCCCTCCTCCTCCTTCCATCTTGATGTATTTTGCTGTCTGCTGGCTCCCAGCCAGCAGCACATGGGCTCATTCCCATATGGGATGAACTCAAATTCTCTTCTGTAACTCTAAGCTAAAGTCTGCCTTCAGGGAACCTACTGTGAACTGAATGTGAGTAAACTTCTAATTACTTTTAAAGAAGACTGTTGTGTCTTTATTCTTTTTAGGAGGAATAAAAGGGGAATTTACCAGGAACAAAACCCAATCTGGACAAAGCCCGATTGGATTGCTTAAGTAAAGAGATTCAAATAAATCTACCAACTAGCTTCCTGCTATATACTGGGGAATGTACTTTGCTACTGACTCACTAGTGTGAGGGAGGGAGGATAACATTTAATCAATGTATCCTCTCCTAGTATCCACAACATTCCCGCAAGAAATAGGTATGTGTGAGATCCCAGCAGCTGCTGCCCGTCAGAATAGACAATGCTAGGCTAGATAGACACAGCACCTAACTTGCTGTAAGGCAGCATCCTAGGCTCCCAAGAGATACCAGTGCAAATGTGTTCCCATTTCATTTCACGCGTCGTGTTGTGCAAAAAGGTACCGGTTTGTTAAGCATCAAAAAAGAAGCAAGTTAAGGGGAAACCTTTAGATGGAAGAAAGGTATATTATATACCTTTAGCTCCCATTCCTACAGATGATGCTTTTGAATTTTGACAGGCTCATATTATTTCAAATTATTGCTGGTGTATAACAGTGGAGTGATTTAGAAGTGGCAGGATTTTATTTGCCACCCTAGAATTGCATGCCTCTGAAATGGCTTTAAAAAACAACGCACCTGCAAACCTACTCACACCACCCTTTAATGCTGAAATTTTTGTTCATTTCCCCTGCTAGGAAAGGAGCACATAAAACGTCTCTGGTGTAGCATCTTGAGGCTGCAAATAGCTGTGTTGATGGCTCTGTTCTGATTTAAAATGAGCTCTCATCTCATGTAGCGCTCAAAGCGTAGGGGCAGTTTCTCCCTTCGATGTCGCGCCTCTAATACACATGGGAAACAACTGCTGGGTGGGTGGGATGCAATGCAGTTGTAGGAAATGAATGCCCAGGTAAGGAGTCGTGGGTGGATGGCGCAAAGGGCCAAGAGTTGAGATGAGGCTCATTCCATTACTCATGCTCTTACTCTTGGCAGTAAAACTGTTGCCCACAGATTGTGAGCCTCGTATCATTATATTCCTGCAAACGAGAAAGAGGTGCTGTGGCAATTAGGGGTCGGAAGCCGTGTCTGAAAAGTGCCGTGATGTGTCTTTAACGGCAAAAAGAGCACTGAAATCCTTGGGTGGGCTTTACTATAGGAGGACTGAAGAGTGAATAACTTTTAGCGCATTGTGATGCCAGAGACTGACAGGAGTGATCTTTGAAGGCTGACCTCTTCGCTGCTCTTCAGAACCATCACAAAAACAACAACAAACCCACTGCTGCTTCTTCCTCCAGAATGTTTTAAAAGCTGTAAGAGATGGATTGGTAAATACACACACATACAGGGGTTCTTGGGCAGGGCTGCTTCAGGAATTTTATCTTTGTGAATTTTGATATTAACTCTCCAGATCTGCACCTCCTATTGTGCAGTTCAGATCATATTTAGCCTTTGGATTTCACGCTTTTTCAAAAAATAATAATTCTGATGCAGTGCCGAGGTTACAAAAACAGTAGCAATGTGCATTTAAAATATGTGTTTTGCAAGAAAATAGGTTCAGAAATACTATTTAAATATATATTTAAACGCAAACTTCCATATGGACTATACATATGCGCAGATTAATGTATAAACTGGATGGAATGGACTTAGGAACGGCCACATGCAAAAGCGGCACAGAACAGGAACCAAGTGATCCATCCATCTCTCTTCTTGCTCCACCCATCAATAGGCTGTATGGGAACAAGATCTCTGAAGGATACGTCAAGGCTACACTTGTGGTTACAGTTACGACATTGGTAGTCTGCACCAATTCTGGGTTGGTGCCCCACGCTGCATGCTGTTCATGAATTTAAAGGAACAGTGTCTACAGTCAGCGACCTTTTCATTTCAGGCGGTGTAAGACCTGATGGGACTAGCAGTGTAAGCAGTTTTACAAAATTGGAAGCAACGTGGGAGTCACCTTGATGTATTTATGAACCATAAGCAGGGCAAGAAATAGTGTGGTTATAAACCAAGGAAAGAATGTGCTAATTCTGATGTAATGAAAGTGCCCCCCCAAACCACCGTAAACAGCCACAGATATAATTAAGGACCTGATTTTTCTTCCAGAGAAGGTCATTATTAAAGAACTCCAATGATTAGAGAGTTCCAATTAAGGGTTACTGTCAGTTTTACTCTTGATTTAGACTTAGAGAAAAAGCCATATTCCCAAAAAGAAAAGAAAAAAGAAAAAGAAACCAGGCACATGGACATATTTTCATGACTTCTTAAATTCAATGAACCAATTTAGTTTGGGAAGCTTTCTTGAAGCTAAGCACCTTAAATATGGCAGCATTCTGCTAATTTATGAAGCACATAGTGAAAACTAATAGCAAAGAGCTATAAACAAAATTGATGATGGCTGGTTCATTGTCATTCCCCAGGCTTCTGTGGGTAATGACGAAAGTAAATAACGTAAGTGGTAGAAATTGAATTAAACTTTCATGCTTTTTTTTTGTTTGTAAGTAAGATGCAAGAAAACCTTGAAACTCACCTCCCCCCCGCTAACCCCCCTACAATTTTGATTTGCCTGTCTTTCAGCTTCAGCCCCAGAAGCTAAAAGAATAGTGTCTAATATATGGTGGGAAACACATTTAGGCAATATTGAATTATAAAGTTAAACACTTCTAAGCCCGTTGATTTCAATGGGAAGTGTGAACATATGTTTAAATCAATGGTGTGTGTGGGGGGGGGCAAGTTTGTATATTCTGCAGAATCAAGTCATAACATTTTTTTCTTGGAAGAATTCACTGTTGAAGAGAGAGTAGGAGAAAACAAGGTGGGGGGACGACCTGCTTGTAATATCTCAATTCTAAAATTAAGGATCAGTGTATCAACTCTACTTCCCTGCTATTCCTCACTGCAGACAGCTCCTCCCTTTCTGTTGAACTGGTTTATTCAAGGCAAACGAACTAAATCAACATTTCTGAAATACTCAAACCAAAACACAGCCATCCTTTGAAATTTGCACAATTCCGTATTTTGCAGTGTGCTTCTCCAGTCAAGTAATGTGTACAAAAATGCATGCATAAATTAGGGTAAACTGTCCATGCAAATACAGATATTGGCCAAAAAAAGCCACACAAAACTATATTAGAGAAAACTGCTTTGCAAAAATGCATATATTAGGCAAAATGTGTTTATTAGGAGGAATTTGCACTAAAATGGGGAGAACAGAATATAAGACTGGAAAAATAAGAAATGGAGAAAAATGGGAATAGACAGATCTAGCCACTCCTAGTATACAATAGCTTGAGTTGCACTGATTTAAAAGCCCACGGGGGAGTATTCAAACATGTAGATTCACAGCTGTAGCCTATAGTAGCACAGTCCAGCAAAAGCACTACCACCTGATTTTGCTGAACATATAAACTGGACCATAAAAGTACTGTGACTGTTTCAGGGTTATATCTCAAGTGTTCCTTGCATGTCACAATGGACTTTAATACAATATTTATCTCGCATCCCTGATTCTTTGACTCAGAAACCATTTACACAAAATCTTAAATAATATTGTTAATTACTGCATCCATAACTCAAAAGGAATGCTCTTTTTGGTTTCATTTTATGCTTCTGTCTACCCCGTGCCATTTCCAAAATCATCACCTTATGGTTGATTTCAAAACATGTCTTCCTTTTTTAACAAGGCATTTTTATTTTGTAAATCCGCATCATTTTTATTTTTAAAAAACCCACATTATGTGCCTTGTTGATTGTAGATAAGAAGGGCTACTGTCTTGGGTTGTTTGCTGTTTGCTTATCTCAGTTTATATCACTTCTGCCTGGCTCACAATATCAGGATAGCAGTTTGAAGCTCCTCTAATTTTTTTAGCTGTTTGGGAGATCAGTCACTGCTCCACATTTACCAGTTGTTTTCTTTTCTTTTCGGTACTTTTAAAAAAATCTGCCAACCTATTGCTGGTTCCCCTCCCCTTTGATTCCGGATGTTGTTCTAAAACAAGATATTTCTGCCCATTTTCTGCTACTATTGCCACTGGGGCTCCATATGGATCTATAGAAGGCCCTGCTGTACTAGTTAGTCCCATGTTGCCATTGGGACAATTTCTCTGTGAAAACAGTGGTGGCTCCAGCTGCTCCACTTATGACCCAGATATGCATTACACTGTAACCCAGATATTGATTCCTGCAGACCATGGTGGAGACCTGTTTACTGGCTCTAAGCTCAAGATGTCTTGTTGTTTTGCTTCAGCCGAATAATGGAGACTTGCTTTGGGGACTCCCTGCCGTTCTTGAAATGTGTGCCAGCAATCAAGAGGTATTCTGAGAGGCCTTAAAAATCGATACCGCATTTGAAGGGCAGAATTGTGGATATCCTCATGTACTGTGACCTTCCCTTAAATACTCACCCTATCCATATGTGTCTGTGTGTTTCTTTTTGAAAAGGCGTCGAATGCCTAACAGCCACCTTGCTAAAATGATGCCCCGTTACAGAATTTATATGGAATATCTAATTCTTGCAGTATCAGCCTGATGAGCTTAACTGTTCTGAATCGCTACAGTGACAGAATGCAGTACTTGTCCCTTTGACCCATTGTGCAAGTGGGGATGGTCATTACTGCTGATTTGCTGCTCCTGGAAGTGTCCCCCAGCTGTGGAAGTTTGGTGTTTTACTAGATTTAATTACCTCAAGAGGATCCTGCGGCAGTTCTGAGCACCTTGAGGGAATCAGATGTAAGAGCATTAAAAATTACAGAGCAGATGGTTCCTGAAGTCAAAGTAATGGCTTCTAGCTTTGTGGAAAAAATAAAGATGAATAGAATGGTCTTTTCCAAAGATGAATTCCATTTCCACAATGCTTGCTTATCCACTACCAGAAAATGTGAGAGTGGAAGCTTTTTCGGAATGTCAAATGCACACGTTGGGGAAAAAGATCAAATTGCTCAACTTAAAGGATGCCCAAATTCGTCTGTTTGTGCTCCAGGTCCCTTGCATGTAAGTCTGTTCATGCAGATTTCCACATCAGTGTGAATTTTTTTTAAAATGTGCACAATGTTGCCATAAAATACGTATTTTAAAAACATATTTTTCTCTTTAAGACACACATTTCTAATGTGTGTTTTCTTTCACAATGTGAAGGAGCAGCTGGAGGGAGGGCAGCAGCAGCCACCTGGTACTGGCATCATTGTGGATTACTGGGAGGTGGAGGCGACAGGTAACTTAGCAATGTGTAGTCCCACCAATGGAGCCAATCCAGAGTTCCTGCTGGCGTGTCTGCTCAACACCAACCTTCCCGTCACCTTTCCCCTGCCTCCTTATTCCTGGTAAGCTGCAGAGATGCCAGTGGAGGGAGGCCAGATATGTGCCAATGCTAATCTTCACAACTTTCTCTTTTATGTTTTACATTTATATTTTGTGGGCTTTTTTAATTGATGGAACCCACCCTGAAACTTTAGGCTTAAGGGTAGGATATAGATCTCATTCATAAATAAGTATTTTTTGTGTCAATATAACCACTCTCTATTGCAGATTTACCGATTATGACTTTTTATGGTATTCCTCTGGGCAGGTACATACTTTAGTTTTCAATATTATCTACCACCTTATCATATACTTTGATTCTGGCCAACATCATCCAAATTGCTACTGAATTGGTTATTCTTCTGTGTCATGTTATGCCATATAAATAAGCTTTCACATCAAACCATCATGACTGATGCTTACCAGAGCTAAACCATAAAGATTTAAAGCCTAAGACATTTTTATATTGCCATACTTTAATGTGGTTGCTATTCTTATCTAGGAATGAGATGGTTAAGGTTATGTGAAAGTTATTCTTTGGCTATACTGGCTTTCATTAGAAACCAGCAGCACGACTAATAAGCTTCCTCTTGCTGAATTTCTCCTGTGATTTTTGTTTTGACAACTCAGTGTGTCGTCTTCTCAAAGCTTCTGCATACATAGGATCAGCTATGTGAGTTGAAATTTCTAGTCATGCATCTTTCCTTAATAGAGTTTTTCCTCTAGAAGCCAGGTCAATGATTAGATCTTACAGTCATTAAACCTTGTCCTTTTATCGCACATTGACCTTTTATTATTCATGTGGGAACATTGTTTCAGGGAGCATAATTCCATCAACAGCTATTTGCTATGATATTTATTTATGAAAATTATTTTCCACATTTTCCACAAGGCAGCTAAGTGGAAAAAAATCGCTGCCTAGTTTAGGGGGAAAAAAAGATAATTATGGAGAAGAGAGAGAGAGAGTTAACAGATTCACAGTCTCTGGACAGCATTCATGCCCCTACTCCAAAGACACGGAGAGCTCAGAAAGTGTTAGAACAGAAAGCGCAGAGGGTACAAGCTCAGATTACAAGACATAGGAGTGACGTAGATTAATAGGGACGGAGGTGGGGAGTAGGCCTTAATTGGGAGCACCGCCATTTCTAGGTAGACATGTTCTTTTATCTTTTACTGTGATTATTAAAGAATCTAACTGGTAAGATGTTCCTTTCATTTGATCTTTTTATTTACTGCCACGAGGGAGGAAGCTGATTCCCCGAAGCCTGGCAGGGCATCAGTCTGAGGCAATCAGTATTTCAAGAGTTCTTTCCCAGCTGTACCTGCAGATGCCAGGGACTGAATCTGGACCATCTGCATGCAAACCTGATGCTATACTACTGAGCTATACTACTCCATAGATGTGTCATACATCAAGAGAATCAGTTCACATGTTCTGTCACCAGTCACCAAGTAGAGACAAACCATGTGATGTTGTGAGCCAGATCTTTCTTTTTTTTCCCCAACAGGCACCCCTTGCACAGGTTCTATGGGAGGGAGGCTGAGCAATGAATCGGGCTCTCTCAAAAGTACTCAAACTTCTGTGGAGGTTACTAAGTGGAGTGGTCCATAAATTAATGATGGTAAGTAATACTTCTGTTCTGCGGCCAAGGAACAAGCTGTTCCATTTTGAGTGCATTCTTCATATGTTCAGTAGGACTATTTTTTGCAACAGTAAAGAACAGACCATTTGGGGATGAACTCATTTTACAAGGCACATTTCTTGCTCTCAGAACACTATTAAATATTACTCTGAGAAGTCTACACTTTAAAAAAAATGTAATAAAAATAAGCACAGAAGGCTTTTATATAAAGCCAGGTCCATGATAAAACTGGAAGTAGAGTGTCATTGCAGCAGATCTCGAGTATGCTAGTTAATTATAAATGGCATGCAATAAAGGGATATGAGTGACAGAGGAGAGTTGTATGAAAAATGAAAGACTTGATTATTCCTACCTTCTTTTCTCACAAATGAGGGCTGAAATTATTGTCCTTACAGAAGACGTCTGTTTTGCTCTGTTTAAAATATGATACTCCTTGTATAATTAACTATTCAGCACTGTGCTGTGGGACCTTGAGCTTTCTCCTCCTGCTACAAATTTGTTGTGTTTGGGATTGATCTGTTAGAAATGCACCAATATATTAAATAAATGTGCAGAATCTAGTTATACCAATAAATATGTATCAAACTAAACCAGATATATTGCTTGGGGGTGGTGGTGTAACCACTGCTACATTACTTATGGCATTGCAAGAATAATTTACCACTATTTGCCTACAATTAAGTTCAATAACTTTTATGCTGTGATTAATTAAATCCTAACATTTCCCTGTAACCCCTGCATATATTAAACATGGAAATGAGTTTTCTCTACCAACTCATTAAGCATGTGGCAAGCCCAGTGATACAGTGGAGTTTCACTCTAATAAAAAATACTTAGTCTTTACATTGCATGTAGATCTTTATATGCATAGCAATCACTTCTAACTCTCTAGCTGACCCCCAGAGGGAAGCACAAGGCAGCATGCAAGTCACAGAGCTGATGCAGTGATGCTGACAATGTTTTGCAACTGTCTGCTTCTATAGCAGGGCCAGTCCATGAGTAGAATATCTAAATGTTATGAATATCAGGTTATTGGAAATATACAGATGTACTTCTGCAGAACTTTCCCTGCACTTCCTTCATTTGAGTATGTTTTAATGGACATCTGCCACTCAAATTGGGTGGTTCACATAAGTGACTTTGGATGGTACATGAAGCTATGTTATAACATGCAGTGTCATGAGCAATCTTTGAGGTCTGCAATAAAACTATGGGCTCATCTGCATGTAATATTCTTGCTTGCTTAACCACAGACAAGCAATCAAGAGTTGCCTGCAAGATCCTATGCTCTTCCTCTCAACTTTTCCCTCCTGCAGCATGCCTTGCCTGCTAGCCTTAACTATGGCTACACATACCATGGGTAGCAGCACCAAGGATTGATGTGTTTTGATTGCAAAAAAGTCCAAAGTTGAAACTCTAGCTTTCCCAGGTAAGTCTGGGCAAGACCTTTGTCTGAAGCCCAAGACACTCACTGCCCCTCAGTGTAGACAATATTGTACTAGATCAATAATCTCACTTGCTATACAGCAACTTTCTATTTTTCTAACATTATAGCAGTCAACATTGGTTAACTGTAACCATAGTGAATACCTGGGCTGATGTAGCTCTGATCAAAGGTGAAGGTAAGTGGATGAAGGTTTAGGCTACGGAGAAGGCAGTATGAGATCTACCGGTCAGATTCCTCATTGTTTTACTAACTTTAGGAAGTAGACAAAGTTAGGAGTCCATTTAAGACTTGTTTGAAAAGAGGCAACCACCCAAAGTGTGGATGTGTAGCCAAGTGCTTTATTCATTTAGGGAAACCTGTGGCCCAGATGTTGTTGGACTTCAAATCCCATCAGCCCTAGCCTGCATAGCTAATTGTTGGGATATGGGTGTTGTAGTCCAAAAACATTTGGAAGCCCACAGGTTCCTCACCCATAATGTAGGTGGAAATGGACTAAGCACTTTTGTGGATGCCCAGAGATGCCCATAACATTCCCACAGATATATGTCTGAAAGCTGCATTGCGGCAGTGGTTGGCTCTGTTTTTCCAGCATCATTTAAAATTGATCTCTTTTGAAAGCTTCATTACCACAGAGTATGGGGGAGATGGGGTGCCAATATTCAACCTTTTAAAAATATATATGCAATGAATAATCTTTTCGTTTGAATGCCTTTGCATTTTGTATGTGCATTGGATAAATATTTGCAAAATGCACCCAAATTCTGTGAGGATATTTGTAATTTAAAAATATTCTTGCAATTCATTCAGAGGGCAAAATGCTCCTGGTATGCAAATGGCTTAGCAATTCTTTCAATTTCACAAAATCGGCTTCTTGACATTAGTGAAACAAAGGGGCTTCAGAGCTGTCTAATAGCTTTTGTTTTGATTTATTATCTAAGATTTGAAATAGCAAACAGACCCAATGCTAAGAGATGGCTGGAATTTTTTTCAGCAAGTCTTTCCTGCACTAATTAGCTCCCAAGAGGTGAGAGATTTTTGTTCTGGCTTCGGCTTTGAACAGAAGGAGCCAGCCTTTCCTCCCCACCCCCACCCTGTTTCCCATTGGCATTCAAAATGTGTATTGTTTAAAATCAGAAGCCATAGCTGATAGCCATAAATGATTAATATGCTATTTATAGGGTACAATTTTCTGCAGTGTACAATAGGCACATCTAGAGTAATTCTTCTTTCAAGTCTTTCAAAGCCAAATTATATTGAAAGTTTGTTAGGCCTTAACGAAAGTTAAAAGCATTAAAAACAACGCAGCTCCAGAATGACGGGTGTGAAGCTGTATTTGCTGTGTTTAATTGATAAAAGCTCCTCCATCCCCAAATGTCAAGTGGGAATCTGATTGCACTTGGTAGAAACTGAAAAGTTCGGGGTGGTTCTCCAGTGCTTTACGACTTCCTATCAAGATGTTATCTTGCAAATGTTTTGCATGATCATTGCAAAACACAGTCATACCTTATCTTACGTCTGCTTCATGTTATGTTCTTTCAGGTTACGTCCCGCGGTGACCCGGAAGTACCGGAAAGGGTTACTTCCGGGTTTCGCCGCTTGCGCATGCGCCGAAGCGCAAAATAACATCACGCGCATGCGCAGAAGTGGCAAATCGCAGCACGCGCCTGCGCAGATGTGACGTTGCGGGTTGCGCTCTTTTCATGTTGTGAACGGGCCTCTGGAACGGATCCCGTTCGCAACCAGAGGTACCACTGTAGAGCAGGGGTGCTTGGGGAGTGAAGTGGCAAATATATAATACTATTGGGCCAGATATTCATCCAACAGAAATTAACCCAGGGTGGGGAACCCTTATGAGCCCGAAGGACTTATTCTGCAACCTGGTAGCCAGGCAAAAGTCAAGAGGTTTTTAATTTCACCTTCTTGTAATCTTTCAACCCAGGGATGTTTTTCAACCCAAGGCAGTATTGCTGTTAAGGAACATATTCCAGGCAAAAGTGCTCAAAGAAGTTGTGGATCAGGGTCGGTGAAGGGCAGGGCCGGATTTAGGTTTGATGAGGCCCTAAGATACTGAAGATAACGGTGCCCTTTATATGTCTAGCTGTCCTTTGTCAACAACAAATTGTTGCTTTTTTTGTGTTGAATATATGTTATATGGTAATGTTATATGGTAATTTATGGACCTAATAGGTATCTAAAGCCATTTGCACATGCAGAATGTAGGCAACCTGTACAGTGGTACCTCAGGTTACATACGCTTCCAGGTTACATACACTTCAGGTTACAGACTCTGCTAACCCAGAAATAGTGCTTCAGGTTAAGAACTTTGCTTCAGGATGAGAACAGAAATCAGGCTCCGGCGGCACGGCAGCAGCAGGAGCCCCATTAGCTAAAGTGGTGCTTCAGGTTAAGAACAGTTTCAGGTTAAGTACAGACCTCCGGAATGAATTAAGTACTTAACCTGAGGTACCACTGTATATAGAAATGAGCAAACCAGTGATATTTTAGGGAGCAGGCTACCAGGTGGGGCCCATTACTTACATCATACACAACACAAAACATTGTTGCTGTATGTGGGTTTTATTTTATCTGTTTTTTATCTTATGTTTTGGAAATGTACATCCAGTTTTTTCCCCTTTATTTTTTTGGGGGCCCCCAAGAGAGTGGGGCCCTAAGCACTGGTAAAGGGTGTGGCCTGAGGAGATTGATTTGTTTGGTGGCCTGGGAAGCAGGTGTGACCTGTTTAGTATCCCAAGGACCAAATAGAGATGCCTAAAGGGCCACATTAGACCCCTGAGCCCCAGGTTCCCCATCCCTACGTTAAAAGGATTATTACTGCCTGAGAAACAACTTATTTACTTTAGTCTGCAGCAGGGGTAGCCAACATGGGGCCCTCCAGATATTGCTTGGACTGCAACTCCTCCATCCCTTGCTGTTGGCCATGCTGCCTTGGGCTGATGGAGTCCAACAGCTTCTGGAAGGCACGTGTTGGTTACCCCAGGCTACACTAATGTGCAACTGACTCTTCTTTCATAAATCTTTGAGCAGTCCTCTATTTAACTATCCTGTTCAGTATCATTTTTTATCAAGTCCTCTCACTTCCCTTCATCTCTGTCCCATCGGTTACGCTTAGATTGTAAGCCCTCTGGGCATGGCATGTGTCGCTTTGGTTTGCTCTGCAGGTTATAGTACACTGTAGGAATCACTAGCGTTGGTAGTTTCTGATTTGCATTTTGAAAGCTACGGAGGAAGCGTTGATGTACAAGTTGATGTAGAGTGTAGTTGCTAAGCATTTTGTCTCACTCTTTCTTTTCAATGGCTTCACATCCAACTGATGACTTATAGGAGTCCTACACGAAAGGGACGAATTAGATTTCACAACCTTCAAAGCAAAGGGTGGCCCTTCTTAATGCATTTTTTAATATTCTGTTGGAAGCCGCTCAGAGTGACTGGGCCAACCCAGTCAAATGGGTGGAGTACAAGAAATAAATTGTTGTTATTGTTGTTTATAGAACAACCCTGTGCAGAGGAGTTTCCTCTTCCTTTCATTGTGTTGCTTTGCTCTCCTGGCTAAAGGGCAGCTACCAAGCTGAATCTGGTTGGAACCCCTGGTGTATTTTTTGAGAATGCAAATCTCACCCTGTTTGTATTCTTCAAAAGTCACCCCTGCATGTTCTCAGTGGACTGTGTTATTAGTGAAACTGTGAGTCATTATAGGCCCTTGCGGAACTCTGCTTAAAAGGGACCCCTGACCATTAGGTCCAGTCGTGACCAACTCTGGGGTTGCAGCGCTCATCTTGCTTTATTGGCCGAGGGAGCCGGCATTTGTCCACAGACAGCTTCCGGGTCATGTGGCCAGCATGACTAAGCCACTTCCGGTGAACCAGAGCAGCACACAGAAAAGCCATTTATCTTCCCGCCGGAGCGGTACCTATTTATCTACTTGCACTTTGACGTGCTTTCAAACTGCCAGCTCCCTAGGAGCTGGGACCGAGCAATGGGAGCTCACCCTGTCACGGGGATTCAAACTGCCGACCTTCTGATCGGCAAGCCCTAGGCTCTGTGGTTTAACCCACAGCGAACTCTTCTTACCTTCTCCCAACTTGATAATGTCCAATTCAATATTACTTTGGAGCACAACTTTCCATCTTGTTGCCATAATTAGTGTTCTACCCAGAGTACCTGCTCTTTTGGATTTGAAGGCAATAAGCACACTTTTGGGTGAAGACTACAAGTTTTATTAGTTGCACAGCAAGCATTAGGCATAAAAATGCACACCAAATCTATAAAGAGCCTCCTCAGACTAAGGCAGACCATTGAGCATTTACACACAACAAGCACAAATTACTTCCCTATCTGCCAAGTGCCCTGGAAAAAAGAGACACCCTTCTTTTGTGCGAGATTGCAGTGGCTGAAAATTCTTTGTTTGGGGCAAGAGTGAGGTGCAGGTCATGTGACTTGCCCAGGAGAGCATCCTGGAAGACAAACGTCCTGGTTTTGGGTCTCCAAAGGTTGGGCAGTATGCCTTTCCCATACTGCTTCATTCTTACATTTCATCTGCTGTTGAAGCACCCTTGGGTGAATGACAGTGAATGCTTCTCCTTGGAGCTGACCAATGCATAGCACCAGTGCATAGCACCAGTATCTCCAGCTCCCATATTTTTAGGTTGCACTCTGCAGAGTAAGCTAACTTGTGCATTACTCATGCACACGTAAGTCACACATCAGAGGTCCCAAAACCTTCCCATAGGGATTAAAAGGATGAGACTGCAAGTGCATCTATCTCATGACCCTGCCTTTCTCTTGTTCCAGCATAGTATAGTACTGTAGAGTTGGAAGGGACCAGGTCACAGCATGTGACTTCACCCAGCTGGTGTCTAGGAGATAACCACCTGCCAATCATTGGCCATAAACTTTATCTTTTGCATTCCTTCAGCAGCGGCTTTTTTCACAGTGGCCAACCAGATGCCAGTGAAAAGCCCAAAAGCTGGACCTGAGTGCAACAGCGCTCTCCCAACTTGTAATCGCCAGCAATTGGTAGTCAGAGGCATACTGCAGAATATAACCATCATGGCTAGTGGCCACTGATATCATTATCCTTTCTGAATTTATCTAAACCTGTTTCAAAGCCATCCAGGTTGTTGGCCATCATTACATCTCGTGAGAGTGAATTCCACAGTTTCCACACTGGGTGAAGAAGTTCTTTCTTTTGTCCTGAATTTTCCAGTGTTCCTCTTCAGTGTATTATCCCTGGTCTTGTGGGCACCCAGAGAAGGACTCATGTCCAGCAGCAGTTGGACTTGCAGAACTATCCTTGTGAAGCTGTTGCATAAGAAACTGGCAGGCAAAGACTGAGAGGCTTCACAGTGGATCCTGAAGCCTCTCCCTAATGACATCCCTTTGGCCATGCATCAGCAGCACATTTGCACAAGCAAAGCCATCATTAAGGGCACCCCTCCCTCTTGGTGACTGCTCATCAATAGCAGCTGCTTAAAGGTCTCTATTCCAGATCACTAGCCGCTGCTGAAACAGATGGCTCTGGACAAAGAAGCATTGCTTTCCCCACCCACCAGATTGGCATTACATTAATAAATAAAAGAAAAAGAGTGCTTGGAACAGAAGATTTTTTATTTTTATTTTTAAAAATACTTTATTAAAAAGGACTTAGCTGCCTCCTCCTCCAACTCTGCTCCAGGAATGAATTCTCATAAATAATCTCATCTTTAATCAGCCTGGTTTTTTTTATTAAAAAAATTACTTTCCCATCAGTTAATGTTTAGTTACTGATTAAAAACAGAGTAATAAAATTTAATGATGCTATCTTAATAAGAAGAATCATTCAGCCTCCTAACTATTCTAAGCTGAATTCATACTGTCAGTGATCTGAGAGGCTACAACTTGGCCCCTGTCCAGGCATTTTAGAAGAGCTAGGGTGTAAATCATTAACTGCTTGGACAGTTCTTCAAAATAGGCAAGCTTTAAGCCAGAGTCTAATGTCCTGGCCAATGGCCAGACTTGGAGAGGTTGTAATGCAGGTGAAGGCATGGACAGAGGCAGAAGAGGATGAGAATGGAGGAACTTCATAGAATCTGAAGGCAGGTGGACTGGAGCAGCATGGCAAGTGCAAGATAAATTGAGGAACTGCTACATGGTACCCTCAGTTCCAACTCCGGATGCCCCTGCATTTAGCTAGCGACAGGAGACAGGGGATTGTTGGTGGTGATGCTCCAACCATACAATGCTCATGCGAGGAAGACTCAAATGACACTTTATGTGGTTTTAGGTGCCAGGGGAAGTCAATTTTATACGGCCAATTGAACTAAAGTGCTCAGGCTACAGTGGTACTTTGGTTCTCAGACGTCTTGGTACTCAAACAACTTGGAACCCAAACACTGCAAACCCAGAAGTTAGTGTTCCAGTTTGCGAACTTTTTTCGGAAGCCGAACATGCTCCATTTTGAATGTTACACTTCTGATTTGAGTGTTACACTGAGGTCTGTCTGTTTTTGCTATTTATTTTGCATTTTTGTTTTTGCGGCTTTTTTGTTTTGCTTTTGTGACTGTGTGAAATCCAGTTCAGCTACTTATTGATTGATTGTGTGACTGCAGTACATTGTTTATTGCTTTCATTTTATGGATCAGTGGTTTTGTTAGATAGTAAAATTCATGTTAAATTGCTGTTTTAGGGGTTGTTTTTAAAAGTCTGGAACGGATTAATCCCTTTTGCATTACTTTCTGTGGGAAAGTGTACCTTGGTTTTGGAACACTTTGGTTTTGGAATGGACTTCCAGAACAGATTAAGCTTGAGAACCAAGGTACCACTGTATGACATAGGCCCCAAACATCTGAAAGAGCACCTCCTTCTTCACACACTCTCTCCAGTGTTAAGATCAGTAGATAGGTCACTCTTGGTAGCTCTGCTGCCCTCAAAGATTCGGTGGTGGATGTTTGCAGGAGAGGACATTCTCTCTGGCAGCTCCTCTGTTGTGGAATTCCCTACCCACAGAGGTGCATCTGGTATCTTCATTATATCGTTTCAGTCATATGCTGAAGGTGCAGTTATTTGGCCTGGCCTTTGACACTTACCCTATTCCTATGCCTGTAGTGTTGCTGTTTTTAAAGTTGAGCTCTAGATTGTTGTAGCTTGTTATAATATTCATGCTTCTCTAGCTGTTGTATTGCTTGTTTATTGCTGCTGATTGTTTCAGGGCTGGCCTCTTCTATTGCGGTTTTGACATTTCTGTATGTATTTTAGCTGCTTATTTATGTTAGCAAAAATAATGCAGGAAGGAAGCTTAGAGTTCTGCTTGAATAGAGATTTTCTCTCTCTCTGGGTGTGTGTGTCTCCCCAATAAAGCATTGTACTGGAACAGGCAACAATGACATTATTCTGTGCTGGTAGGATGTTTTGAGGGGGAAATCATCTCTTCTCCATGTCTTGCATTCTGTCTGACTAGCTGCAGGAAATATAATCGTATAACAGTGTAAATGGAGTTGTGCAGGAGCCTAAAATTATAGCTGTTCTGGTGTACATTGTTAGGTGATATCAGTTACACCCATGTGTGCGCAGTAGACTGTCATACACCAAATAGCAAACACCTCCAAAATATTGTTGGCACCTTTCTGTCTCAGGAGACAATGGAAATGTGTGCCTTCAGGGGTAACGTCATCTGCAAACAACTTATCTCGGATAAGAACCTGCTGCACTTTTGTCTTGGTGCAGACACATGCCAGGTTGAACAGACCTTCATTGCTTGTTGAATGGAAGGACACATCATCTAAGCTGAAGGCATAGGAGAGCGACAGGAAGAAGAATATGCCAAAGAGAGTTGGGGCAAGAACACAACCCTGTTTCACACAGCGGGAAGGGAAGGTGTCCAAGGCTGAACCATCATACTGGACAGTGCTGTTCATGTTCTCATGGAAGGACAAAAAACTGAAAACAAAACAAATGCATCATATCTGCTTTGCAAATTTCCTGTGCCTATTGGTAGCAATCTCGCTTCAATCATAGGCAAAGAATGAATTAAGAAGAAAGGTTCCTATCGCATGTGTTATACTTACATAGCAGTGCGTTATTTATGCGGCACATAGATGTTTCTTCACAAAAATCTATTGCCAAGCTAACATTCGCATATCGAGGTTTCCTAACACACACTATATGGCACATAAACATAAAAGGTTATGACAGTCCCCGCATATTCCAAACAAAGTATGCACTGTGCGCCAATACGTCTAACATAAATAGGTGTTCTAAATGCACATGTTCAGGAAGCTTAGAAATGGGAGGACTCACCCAATGCCAGCTTTAGCCATTATGCGTACATCACTGACCCTGGTGTTAGATTTATAGGATGCTGACAATACTGTGTGTTCATATAAACTTAATGAGCTTCGGCAATTTATTGTGTTTACAGTGAGGCACTGTGCTGAATTGGAAAGCCATGGGAGTGGGTATTAGCTGGGGCAAGACAGCCCAGTAGAGGCTGTGGAGGAACATAGTAGGGCAACTGCCTTCCTGACACCAACATCACCACAGCTCATCTGGGCTGGTGTGGAGCAAGGTAGAGTGGATGGCACCAAGGCCAAGACTCTGCATATGCACCAGTGGGAATGCTGGATTGGTTTACAACATTTTTTTTTTTTTTTACTTTTTACTACATAAAGTTTTTGAACCAGAGATTGCCAGCTAACTATTTCTGAAGAAGGTTTCTTAATTGTCTGCGTAAGCCTGGTAGCTTAGCAAATTCTTCAGGAAACATTCAAAAGTTAAAATAGAAGGTGCTTTGCTGAATCGCTAGGGGAAGGGCTGATGACGCCAAAGAGTCAGTTTCACGTTGATGTCTTATGAGCCTCAGCAATATGGGGAACAACAAATGAAGCCCCTGCAACTGGTGTTGGTGATAGCCCTATGATGTAGGACGCTGTTCTGGTGGTCCCTAAAGTAACCTGGACCTAAATTCTTCAGGGTTTTGCAGTAGTTGGGCAGCCAATGCAGCTGTTTTAACAATGGTGTTACATGTGAAGCCAGTCCAGGCAACTGGTGTTACATGTTGTTGGCCATGTGCCCTCATCAGCAAATGATCCTTCAGAAATGCGATGTGATTTTTCTCCCTGGAGGAGAGCTACAGGTAGTCCTTTGTTGTGACAGTTGGGCATTGCTCGGTCCCCACGTAAGGGGAGGGCATGGGTTCAAGGAGCAATGGGGTTCAGCAAAGTGTTCTCGTGGGCACTGGTCACTTATTGCAATGCTGCTTTCATTTTATTTTTCCTGTTTAAAAGAAGAAATGGTGTTGTTCTCTTATTTAAATGACCCCCTGATGCTGTTAACACTTTCCCATTCTTTTACTTTAAAAATGACACATAAGTAGTATTCACTTTGCATTTTAATTAATTTATTTGCAGGTTCATTTGCTGCCTGCCTTCTGACTTTATTCACAACAATAAAAATAAACATGTAGTTATACTTGGTGTGTGTGTGTGGGGGGGGAACACCCCCATCCATTAGAACATGCCATCAAAGGCCTGTTGAAAGATATCTTTGAACCTGTCCCTCAGGTTAATGCCACTTCTTTTTATTTTGCAAACCCTTTACTGCTCATATTTTCTGAGTAATCACACATTTCAGCTGTTCTCAAAGTCCTGTCATGCTTTCGCCTCTTGCCTGGCAGGGGTATGCCTGGGATGTGCTTGTTAGCGCCTTGAAGTTCAGTTCCTCTTCCCTCTAGCTTCGTGGACTTCTGTGTTTATCGAGAGCCATACGTAGAAACTCTGGAATTTAATGGCCTAGCATTTGTGCAACCAACTTCTCCCTATTCCATCTCTGGCATACTGTTTGAACAGAAGTAAGACAACATAGCACCCCAAATCCAGAGAGGAGCACTTCTTTTGTGAGTCACACCTGATTTTCCAAAGCCCAAATGTGTCAAACCCAGCCAGGTCCCTTTAAGGTAAGTTTTTCCATACATGGTTGCCATCAGCAATAAAGTTTCCACAACCAGAACAGTTAGTTGGTCATTTTGTAGATTTATGAGGCAGGATAAGGATACAGCTTGTTCTTCTGAAGTGTGAATTAGCTCTCTAGTGAAAGTAGTAAAAACATGGCTATGCTAGTAAACTAAGTGGATGCATTTTAAAAGATACCAAGGGAGAGATGTAAAACATACGGTGTCCTTTAGTGTCACATCTGACCATAAGAGAGCAAATCTGGGTTTATAATGCCTTCCAATTTATAATGGTAGTAAATTGCAAATATACTATATATCTTTCTCTCTTAAAAATCCTTTTGCAAACAGTTCTATACCTGGGGAGAAAAACTCTTTTCCTTTTCCTTTGCTTTGCATAGATGAGCATCTTTACTGCCAATGAAAAGATGTGAAGCATTCTAACTTATAGAAATCCTATAAACTATTATTCTGCGTAGAGAGAGAGAGAGAGAGAGAGAGAGAGAGAGAGAGAGAGAGAGAGAGAGAGGGGCTTCCAAAACCAAACTGGTTTTATTCATGAGTGCTAGCGCGTGATCGCCATCCAAAGCTTCTTGTTACATTGTGCAGGCACTGGAGGATCCCGATCCCTCCTGTTGTCTGCTTACATGCGAAAATGTTTTGTGAAATTGTTTTCTGGCTGATCTAAACTGGCTATAGCTCACAATTTTCATATCCCTGCTATGCGGAATTCAGCGCCAGCTGGAGCGTGAAAAACCCATCTTGTTTAAGTTGGAGTGATGTGACATGGGGCAGTGCCGTGGCAACAGGATGCAGACAAGATGCAGACTCTGCATGAGAGATCCTGCCAGAGGAACACCCTGGTAGGATTTGCTGCAGCAAGGCTGCGGAAATTAAAACTTAAGAGGAAGGGTGCTACCATCCCCAAACTTCAGAGAGAGGGAAAGCAACCTGCTTTGTCTGCAGATGGTCCTAGGTTCAATCCCTGGCATCTACATCTAAGGCTAAGCAGAGCAGCTGTCTGTCTGTGCAGGCAATATTGAGCTAGATAGACCAAGGGCCTGACTCAGTACAAATGAGCTTCTTATGTTCATGAGAGTATTTGGAGCCAGAAAGGAGAGATACAAAACTTCACCAGGTTGATTTCATTACATTGGTACCTTGGGTTACATACGCTTCAGGTTACAGACTCTGCTAACCCAGAAATTACCTCAGGTTAAGAACTTTGCTTCAGGATGAGAACAGAAATCGTGCAGTGGCAGCAGGAGGCCCCATTAGCTAAAATGGTGCTTCAGGTTAAGAACAGTTTCAGGTTAAGAACAGACCTCCAGAACGAATTAAGTTCTTAACCCGAGGTACCACTGTAATGTATTTAATTTATTTACTTGTTTTACATCTCACTGTTCCTCAAGGCGATGTACATTGTTCTCTCAATCTCTGTTTTAAGCTCATGGCAACCCTGTAAGGTAGGTTAGACTGAGAGAAAGTGACTAGCCCAGGATCACCCATATATATCATTCTAGCTTTCCCCCCTTAGCTATCTGTTTCAGGGAGGAAACACAGAGCTTTCCCTGCAGAGAGATCATGGTTTTTCCTGTAAGTGTCATTATCACCCAGAGGGTCCCATTGCATGAGGCAACTGATCTCTCTCTATATATAGACAAGCTGGAGTGTGTGCAGAGGAGGGCAACCAAGACGACTGAAGGTCTGGAAACCAAGCCTTACAAAGAACCATTAGGGAAGCTGGGTATGTTTAGCCTGGAAAAGGGGAAACTGAGAGGAGATATGATAGCCATCTTCAAATATCTTAAGGGAAGAGGGAACAAACTTGTTTTCCCCTTCTCTGGAGGGTAGAACCTGAACCAGTGGATTCGAGTTACAAGAAAGGAGAATTCAACTGAACATCAGGAAGAATTTTCTGGTGGTGAGAACTGTTTGACGGTGGAACAGACTCCTTTGGAATTTGGTGGACTCGCCTTCATTGGAGGTTTCTAAGCAGAGGTTGAGTGGCTATCTATCATGGGTACTTTCGTTGAGATTCCTGCATTGCAGTGGGGTTGAGCTAGATCAGGGACGTCCAACTCCCAAGAGATCTACTCCCAGGGAAAAAAACTGGCAGCAATCTACCATTATGGGGGCGGGGGGAGACCAAAGTTGTTAAGCTTTTTTTTAGGGGAGCAGGATCCAGGATCCCTTTCAGCTCTTCAACTCTACAAGTCAATGTTTCATTTCTTTTTAGCATTGTAGCTGTGTGCTGTTTTGCCTCTCTTGACTTTTTGCAAGAGAATTCCCTCTGTAAAACATCTGTGGCTTTTGACTTTGCATCAGCGTTATTGCTTCTGAGGCTAGAGAGGGATGGAGAGTAATGCAGGGCATCAGAAGATGCTGAGCCAGCCAGGCATTCTGCTTTTCCACTCTAATTTGTGGCTGGTGAGACTCAATACACACATTAGATTTTCTACTAGAGTATAAAGTGCCCACATATTAGGGGAGTGTTTGTCGGCTTCTTCTTCTTCTTCTTCTTCTTCTTCTTCTTCTTCTTCTTCTTCTTCTTCTTCTTCTTCTTCTTCGTATATCGAAAGGTATCCAAGTACAAAAATGCACAAGCCTCTTACCAATTATGAAAGGCATGTGTGTTTCAAATTTGGCACATAGCCCTTTAAAATGTGTTAAAGTGCCAATCAGGGGAGGGGTTGGTGCCCCTTCTTTCAAAGGTACGCACACAAAATGTTATACATTTATTTATTTAACATAATTTAGATACCACTTGATTTAAAAAAATAACACGCACACACGCCTTAGTAGTTTACAAAAATATAAAATAAAATTCTTGATTATAGCAGTTAAAAACACATATTTTAAAACATTCCAGAGATGATGAAAATTAACAGTAGCTAAGAAGATATTAAAAACTTTTGTATGTCTGGATAATTATTTTTTTAAAAAAATCAGGCTCCAAAAAGCTTTCAGCAAAGGCACATGCCTGATGCCAATATGTGCACCCTCTTTAATGTGATAAACAACTCATCCATTTTGTACTTTGTTGTCCATAGTCTCATATATATACATATTACACACACAAAGTGCCTTGGTGGTAAAAAATGAGTTGCCAGTACTCACATCTTGATAAATGTACTGTGTTTGCCAGCACACAATGACATAAAAAGTGGTGCTGGTATTTCGTACCAGTGAGTATCATCAGAAATATGTTTGTGTGTGTGAATGAATGGATTGCCTTTATGTCCAGAGCTGATGAGTCTGCGCCTGGCGTACACAATCTATTACCTTGAGATAGCAAGTTAGAATAATGCTATATTTCTTTGCAGGCATCTGAACTCGACTGGACAATCTCTAGCTTTAAATTCACTCTTTCTTCTCGCTGCTATAATGTACATTAGCATGTCTGGTATTGATCTCCCTGATCCTGTTGCTCAGGGATTGCACAGTTCTTGCCTATAGGGACGGGCTGTGTATCCACCACCAGCATATGTTTTCAGAGAGTTATGGCTAAGTAGCAGTCATCATAGATTGCTTCAGTAAACATGACCCAAATTAGTAGAATTCAAAGGAAATTAAGGAGGAAATTGAGGTATGCTTTTCTGAACCTATTTCTCCCCCCCACCCCCACCCCCTTTTTTTGCTTGAATGGGAGAGGAAGGACCTTTCCACACTTACCATTTAAAGCGGAACAGCTGCTGGGGTTTTCTGACATGTCACCACATGATGTTGGCATCATTTAGCTAGTATTTAAAAAAAAAATGGAATAGAAACCTGCCTTTCCCTTTTTTATATACATTTTATTGGGTTTTTTTAACATATCGTTTCCAACAGTCAAATAACATAACTTCTTATCTTATACAATATTTTAGACTTCCGTCAACACCTCTGATGATTTTCCGTTCTTTATCACTTATTCTGCATTTCTTAATTTCTCTATTACTCTTAATTATCATTAACTAATAATTCTCCTCATAGTCTTTCTTGCAATATTTCAAATACAGTGGTGCCTCGCAAGACGAAATTAATCCGTTCCGCGAGTCTCTTCGTCTAGTGGTTTTTTCGTCTTGCGAAGCAAGCCCATTGACAGCTTAGCGGATTAGCGCTATTAGCGGCTTTTAGCGGCTTAGCGGCTTAGCGGATAAGCAGATGAGTGGCTTAGCAGCTTGGAAAAAGGGGGGGGGGAGGAAAAAAAACCCCGCAGGAACTCGCAAGACATTTTCGTCTTGCGAAGCAAGCCAATAGGAAATTCGTTTTGCGAAGCACCTCCAAAACGGAAAACCCTTTCGTCTAGCAGGTTTTCCGTCTTGCGAGGCATTCGTCTTGCGGGGCACCACTGTAGTCCTCTTTACAAAACTTCTTGCAATCCTACTAGTGTAATCTGTTCATTGCAATTACTTTCCAAATAGTTCGTATATTTACTCCAGTCTTCTAAGAATCTCGGGTTGCGCAGGTTTCGAATCCTTCGTGTTAATTTATCCAATTAATTTAGTCCAATTTCGTCTGCCATTCTTCTTTCATCGGTAATTCTTCTTGCTTCCAGAAGCCTTTCCAGAGGCACCGGGATGATGACATGTTTGTGATGCAGGAGTGCTCTGGAGGAGCTGGCCCCTGGATGTGCGTTGTGTGAGTGATTTCACGCTCATGTGAGATGCGTGCAGGCTGCCTGAATATTTTATTCAGCTGCTAACTACGTATACGGAAAGCTACCCTGTTATCAGACCTAAAGGAAATTCAGCATAGGGTCTCCCAACAACTCTCAGAACTTTAAACAAACTACACTTCCCAGGATATTTTTTGGAGAGGGGCCATGGCTATTTAAAGTGCTATGGTGTGCCTGGGAGCCTCTATAGCATATTTAAAAGAAGTGTTAGCTTTGCACGTCTATTTTTATTCTTCCTAACTTTTGATAAAAGAATGGCTGCCATTTAAAAAATGTATATAGCTGGCTTTGTGCCAAGTTCATCGCTTATGTTACTAGGATTGTCATACGGCATTTCCTCACCCTTTTGACTGCAGAAGCTTGCCAACTCCAACAGGTTTCTCATTAAGACTCAATTTCAGAATGTGCTATAAATTCCAAATGTGAGAGAGGCCAACTGCGCGCGCACACACACACACACACACACACACACACACACACGATATTGTATCCTCCTGGATGCCTTGCTGAACAAGTTGAGTATTTCATGTGGAAAGCTTTTAAGCTATTTATACCTTTCAGTTACTTCATCTGCCTGACACAATGCCAGTCATGGAACACTGCTGTTTTCACATGCTTGTGACAAAAACAATAATATAAAAAAGCCACTGTTTGTGGCTTGCTTCTCTGCATTAATCGCTTTAGACAAGTTTATTTGTGCCATTAAAGGCAGTATAAAGAACCCAAAACAAGAAATTTGGGGAAATCTTTGGAGAGGTACGTTCCTAGAATGTTTTTGGCATTGTGTATTGTGAAGCACAATCATGACCGAATGAGAATACAGTGGTACCTCGGGTTACATATGCTTCAGGTTACATACACTTCAGGTTACAGACTCTGTTAACGCAGAAATAGTGCTTCAGGTTAAGCACTTTGCTTCAGGATGAGAACAGAAATCGTGCTCCGGCAGCACGGCGGCAGCAGGAGGCCCCATTAGCTAAAGTGGTGCTTCAGGTTAAGAACAGTTTCAGGTTAAGTACGGACCTCCGGAACGAATTAAGTACTTAACATGAGGTACCACTGTAACTTCACACTTTTTTCTAACTTCTTTATGCATTTATTTGCATGATGTCCCTCAGTCAAAACAAGGATGGGGAAGTGGTGACTCCCCAGGTGTTGGTGGACTCCACATCTCATCAGCCCCATCCAGCATATAGTCCTCAGCTAAAACAAAACACACACTCCCAGAATAGCTCACATACTGGAATGGTCCTATAAAATAAGAGTCAATACTTAAAATATGGTTTTAAAATTTTAAAGTTGCAGAAGCAGCAAGGCTCAACACAATAGAAAAACATGTTCCATTTATTTTTATTTAAAACATTTGTTTTTTTTATTCAAAGCATTTATTTTATTTTTATTGCTTTTTATTTTATTTAGAACATTTATTATTTCTACTTCCAAGGTGACATACATGGAACAGCACAATTAAACAATACTAGGGATGGACAACATTTTTTGAACTTGAGTACAACTATCATTTGGAGGGAATTTTCCAGGAGTCACACACTGAATGTGGAGGAGGACAAAGCTGACTGTGGTTGGGTCAGAGAGTCACTCCACTCTCAAGAACATCACCGTTCCATACGGCGTCTCTTTCTCCCTCTGAAGAATCTTGAGAGTGAGAAACATTGAAGGGTGGGGGGTCATCTTAAGAAGACAAAGGGCCACATTCAGCCTGTGCTCCATGGGTTGTGTATAGGATTGTACTGCCCCACACCTATAATAAAACAGAAGAAGATGAGCAAAACCATTAAACAGCATGAAAACGTAAAATCTTATAATAGAAAGCTTCAGCAATCAAGTAAATGGGACAGTTTTGACTTGGTAACTGTGGGAATGTTCAGGGTGGCAGGAGAGGATATAGTGTTTATTAATATCCTTCCTAACTTGCGCTAGCAAGTTCCTTTACTTAGCAGAGTTTACATTCCCCTTCTCACACACAGCAGAAAACTAGTTGCAAACTCATGTGAGGTTCTTAAGACAATACACAATTCAGTCTGGCTTGTCCAGATTGAAATGTGTTCTAATTTACCTAGTGACTGCAGGCTAGCAGTCCAGCAGTTCACAGGACGAAAGGAAGATGGAAAAGAGAGAGTGTGGCAGCATGCCTTGTCCTTTTACCAGGTCTGAAAAGGTCATGGCCACCCATTAGTCACATGCAAGGAAGGATGCTCCAGGCCAGGAGGAAGAGAAAATTTCGACTGGCTGGACCAAACATTCCCTTGCATGCCCACTCTAGGAAAACAAGGAATGTTGTACTTGACTGCTCTCAGTGGATTACATCCCACAGTAACTAAATGTTACTTGTGAAGGTGTCTAAGAAGAATAAGAACACATCTGGCCAGGTTTAATAAAACATCAAACTTTAAAAATTTCCCAATACAAGGCTGCCTTCAGACGTCTTCTAAAAGTTGTATAGTTGTTTATTTTCTTGACATCTGAAGGGAGGGTGTTCCACAGGGTGGGCGTTACTGCTGAGAAGGCCCTTTGCCTGGTTCCCTGTAACTTCACTTTTTGCAGTGAGGGAACCAGCAGAAGACCCTTGGAACTGGACCTCAGTGTCTAGGCTGAACAATGGGGTGGAGACGCTCCTTCAGGTATACAGGGCCAAGGCCATTTAGGCCTTGTTTGGGGAGATTGCTCCAAAGAAGAGGTTCAGTTCAGTCACCGAAAACGTTCTCTCTGATAGCTTTTCCTCACCTCAGGTGAGCGTGTCACAGAATGGCCTCTCAGAGGATTGGCAAGTTCCCATAGGAGGAGGGTGTCACCACTCCCTTTTTATCAATTAAAAGAACTGTAAACAGTGAATGGCCTCTGTTTTAACTACTGTGCATCCTGGATTTGTTTAGCTCACCAGTCTTGTGGATAAGACATATGTATGTACCTCGTTATTTTTCCAGTTAAGTTTTCTCAGTGTGACTCTTTCACCACACAGGAACGTGAACATAAAAACCAGCCTGTGTTTTCTGAAACAAATATTTGTTTAAAATATGAAGCAGCAAAAACTTGGTTAAAGAAAATCACGAGGCAGAGAAATTAATGACTTTTAAATGCCTCTTAAAAACATATATATTTACCCAAGCTTTCATGGGCCCCAACTCTTCATTTTTTAATTTTCTGCTTTGTACACAGATCAGTTTTATCTTTGTACACAGATCAGTATAGTTTTGTTCTCGTTTTACTTATTTTCTAGAAATTGTATGGAATGTTATTGTTTGTTCTTGCCTTATTCTCTATGCAAATCATTTAGAGAGGTTTTTATATTAAGTGGCACATATATTTTGTATAAATAAATAAATAAATGGGTGAAATGTGATAGGGAAACAATACCATATAATGCCATGTGTTCCATATAAATGATATGTTGTCTAAAAGGCTTTTAAGCTCACATTAGGGAACGTCACCAGAAACAGCTTCCCATGAGCAAATCCTGTACTGGCTTGCAACGTTTAGAACTGTTCACTTCATGATTATAATTTTGTTTGTCTCCATGCCAATGTTCCTAGGAACTTGAATCAGGGATATGGAGAGCTGGTGTGTGATAATAGTGATCTCTGTGATTAGTAATGCAAATCCCATTGCCTATGGTCAATAATGGTAATGATGATTTATTAAATTTGTATAATGTTTTTCATCCGGAGGGAGTTGGAATCCAAGAATATCTGGAGGGCTTCATATAGGCTACCCTTCGGTTAGATGTAAATATTCCGGGTTGTCTGTTCTATGGGTCATGATGGGATTACATGGGGAGAGTTTGACTCTTCCTGTCAAAGCCTGTGAATGTTAATTGTCCACAGTGCCCTCTAACATATGGATTATTTTGCATTTTCCTTTTCAGTTCAGTGATACACCATTGAAGTTATGCGTCTGCTCGACTTCCACCCTGAATTGGGGCTTAAACCCACCTAGCTATTTCAACTGGGTAGACTCATTACTAATATCTGTAATATCTTATTTGCAAAAAATTTGAATGTGCTCAAAATCTACCAGGAGCACACTTTCTCTCACCACATGATGATTCCCCCCTACTGTCTCTGTATGATGAGATCCAAGTGGAACTGAGGTCCTACACATATGTTACATTTCCTGTGGAGTAAAATTTATGGAAGAGCACAGGACGGCGGGGTGGGGTGGGTAATGTTGAAAGGTAACCCTGTGGATTTTTTAAGGAAAGAGTTGTTAACAGGAAGGAATAGGAATCTGGGGTTTAGATCCTGTATCTTTTCTGCATGCTAGTTTTGCACTATAATGCAACCTGCGTTGGCAGCCAACTGGTACAGCCCTAGTACAACCAGTAAAATCGTTTTCTGTCAGGTAATAATTAGCACTATAAGCCTGGAAACCAATTAACCCTTCTCCCATGTCCTACTATATTCTGTGAGGTTTTATTCATAAACCAATATATAGTGGTACCTCGGGTTAAGTACTTAATTCGTTCCGGAGGTCTGTTCTTAACCTGAAACTGTTCTTAACCTGAAGCACCACTTTAGCTAATGGGGCCTCCTGCTGCCGCCGTGCTGCCGGAGCACAATTTCTGTTCTCATCCTGAAGCAAAGTTCTTAACCTGAAGCACTGTTTCTGGGCTAGTGGAGTCTGTAACCTGAAGCGTATGTAACCCGAGGTACCACTGTATCCTGTTCTGAATTCTTACACATGGATTCATCATTTACTACATTTATAGTCCACCTTCTCCCCAAGGAGCCTATATGATCCCCACCCACTATTTTACCTGCTCAGCAACCCTGCAATATACATTTGGCTGAGGGAAAGTGATTTCCCCCTGACACCCAGTGAGTTGTATGGCCAGGTGGGGATTTGAACGCTGGTCTCCCTAGCTAATACAACTAGTGCAGTGGTGGGAAGCCTGTTCAAGCCTGAGGGCCACATACCTTTCTGGGCTACTTTCCAGGGACAATCATACTGGGATGGGTGGGCGCAGTGGCAAAAGCAGGCAGAGCAACAAATGTGGCTTTTACCATGTTCAGTAGTCCTGTTTCTGCACCAGCCAGCTAGTCTCCATCCAGCCAAGCAAAAAGCATTATTAGAGTTCAAAGACACATTCCAGCAAAAACTCTCAAGAAGGGTACAAAGTAGGACTGGAGAAGAGGAGTGTGGCTGGGGAGGTGATGTGGCCTGGGAATTTTTTTGATAATCTGGAGGGTTGCTTTTGGCTCCTGGTTCTGAGGTTCCTCATCCTTGACACAACCATTGGGCTCTATTGGCTCCCTCCAACAGAAGAATTGATCTGAAGCATGGACTCCTTTAACCAGTGGACAGATTCCTTCTGTAGGAGGTGGATTCTATCCATTTGATAGTTAAAGGAACTTGAGAATCAAACCCAGTATTAAATAATAAAAAGAGAGAGAATGCTTCTCAAATCAACATTTCAGAAGTTGATATTTCTATTTCTTTGTATGTTTCAAATATTTATTTCAGAAACAGACTTGGTTCTTGTGAAAAGAGTCCAATGCATGACTTATCTGCAGCCTGAAAGACCTGAAGGTTTGCGTTTTGTGGGGTGACTTGGGAACTGAATGCCTGCTGGGCCATTTACGATATTCAGTTTGACATGCTTCCCACCATGGAGTCAGTATATTTTTAAAAAATCTCATGATGATAGAAAAGCAGTTGTGTGAATTCAGCCTTAAGGATATACAGTATGAAGCACAACCTTAGAAAATGCATTTTAATCATAGTGGTTGGTTTTTTGAACATTAATACTATTTTTATTTTCTTATTTGCTACAGTGTTTTTTTACTGGAACCAGCATGCAATGTGGTGAGTACTTGGAAAGATGTATTTCCTTTTCGAGTATTTTTATTTAATAAGTGTAGTTTCAAAAAAATATCTGAACTCACCTAAACGTGGGTTTGTTTTATGCTCTTGGAACAATTGGTCAGTAATAAAATATAGGGCTAGATCCAGATATTCATGCTTTACAGTACAATTCTATACATGCCTACTCAGAAGTAAGCATGGGTTCAATGGGATTTACTCCCAGCTAAGTGCTGAAGGACAGCAGCCACATTCCCACTGAAATCAAATGGGACAAGTTTGTCATGGCTAATTTGACCCATTAATTTCAGTAGGACTAAAATACTATAACAAACTTTATCTGGATCCAGTCATTTAGTCTTTTCTTTTTTAGGGGGTTCTTTAACTGGGGAGATTTGCCTATACTGGATGGGTAGAAATGGCTTTCATATTAGGTGCAACTGTTTTTACTGCCTCTTTTCACCTATATATCTACAATTTGTTGACAGCCATTTTTGTTCAGGGCTCAGATTTTTGTTCTTTCTTTATGCTCTCAAAGTCTCAAATACCTTCATTTTAATAGTGCTGGTCTCTTCTTGTATGAGATTGTGTGTGTTAGTGCATGAGAGACAGATTTTTTTTTGGGAACTATATTTTAGTTTCTTGGTGTGGTATCAGAAATTCAGTATGGCATAAAGCTGTTTATATGTCTAAAGTGCATTATAAAGAGGTATGAATCCACTTTCAGGCATAAAAGGAATTAGATTTGCTACAGCAGCTCTGTGCTGGGATTAATAAAATGCAGAGCAAATAGCTGATGGAATGATCCGTTTGAAGTTGGTACTGGTATCTGGGGAAGCTGGTCAGAACTGCTACGTGTGTGTGTGTGTTTGCAGGATATCTGTGTGTGTTTGTGGGGGGAGAGTCAAATTTGTTCAGTATTATTTCTGGAACAGCATTTTAAAATTAGCTGAGATAAAGCCTGCACATATTTGCAGAGCCGGTTAAGCAGGGACAAATCCATCTGTAAACCTAAGTTTCCCTTCATTTCCTTCACTATATATCTCCAAATTACAGTGAATTCATTCCTGGGCTGGAAAGGTGCCAGAAGTTTCTCATCTAGCTATTTGTGGGCTGCCTCTTTCTCTCTTCCTCCCTCCCTCCCTCGCTCCCTCCCTCCTCTCACTCCCCTTTGAGGCTTTCTGATGCCTATAGAGTGAGCTCAACTCAAAGGTTTTCCAGCCTCACACTTTGCTGGTATTCTGTAACAGTCAGATCAGGCTCTGTGTAATATTAAGGAATACTGTGGCAGCATCCGATTCCTAGCATTTTCTCTCTCCTCTGCAGGTGATCCTGCAACTTCACCATGCATCTGGTAATGTATACCTTTTTACTAAATAAACCATGCAGGGGTTTCCCCCTTGATTTTTATGCATCTTTCTGAGTGAACTGAATGTGAATATGGTGTGTGTGTGTGTGTGTGTGTGTGTGTGTGTGTGTGTGTGTGTATTAAGGTATATGTGTAGTTATGTGTTGTGCTGTTTTAAAACTAAATGTATTTAAAGTGTCTGTGTAGAAGATTCTCATCCAAGTAACATTTTCTTTCGGAGCAAATCTTGTGCAAATAGAGATCAGCACAGGCAATTTAGAATGAGTAAGTTTTTCAAAGCAAACTGAAATTGAAGACTACTGTTCACACCAGTATGTCTGAGTGCTGAGATGAGATACTTGTCTGACAGCAATAGATTTAAAAGCAAGGACTGAATAAATATCTGGAGACTCAGTGAACTCTGAAATAGCAAAGATCCTGCTGCTGTGGCAGAATCTTTGTATATATATATATATATTTTAAAAAATATCTTTTGTCTTTTCGTTTTGCAACTCCTGTAGAGAGAAAAATGTGGTTGTGGTTCAGAGTAACCTCCTAGGTTCCTGAGCTTCATTATTCAGGAGGCATTATAGCTATTCTAAATACTTCACCTTGAATAATAAGTAGATCAATGTAAACCTCTGAAGCCAAGAACTGAGTTGTTTTACCATGAGTATTTCTGTGGGGGACCTACATATTTGTGTAAAAAGGCAGTTCAGTTGTGTTCAGTTGAGATCTGTCTGACATGTGGCTCTGAGCTTATTCCTAGTGTAAATTTGTAGTAATTAAAGTTAACTTATCAAAATGCTTTGGGGGAGACATCTAAAGATCAGTGTCACCATTGATGGTTCACTAGCATCTAGTGATCTAGATGTGAGATGGCATAGAAGGATCCAAAAAAAGTACCGATATCACTCCCAAGTACAGAAAGGCTCCACATTTTACTTGTTGGCTGATAGGTGTGGCATGAAATATTCACTTAGTCTGCCATCATTATACTTACCTGGGAGTAAGTGCTCTACTGACCACAGTCAGACTGACTTCTGAGTACAAAAGCCATAGGATGGCACTGTTACACTGCATAAGCTTCTGTGAACTCACTATACTGTTTCCTAAAAATCTAATTTTTAATTTGTTGTTACACTCCCTATTTAAATATCCTCATGTATTGATTAAACTTTTACAGCATTGCTCTATCTTTACAAAACCTGTGGATAGGCTACATAGCTAAGAATCCAAGCATTGCATGCTATTAGCTTAAGGGACAAATAAAGTGGAATGGTGCATTTCTGAGATGGCTAACTGGTATTCGGTTCAGATGCAACTATTTGGGCAATGGTAGGTTAACACTGGCAGGTTGACCTTTGGAAGCTGCATTCATTATTTTTTTTTTATTGCATTGAGCGTGTCCTTTGGAAAGATACCTCTGGCGTGAATTGTAAGCTAATCCACAGTATTCTGCCATGTTGGTGCATCAAAGCTGTGATATGAGTTAAATGACATCGCAGCTTTGCATTGGTATTAAATTGTGCTCCTGGATTCAGTACAGAAGTTGCTAACTTGCTCCAGGTTGAGGGTCTGAGTGCAAACACATTATTCAAGGAGGGTAGCAAAAGATGATAGGGAGCAGAGTTGCTGAAGACTAGGAGACTAGGAGAAGTGGGTGTAAGTTGGACCAATTCCACAATATCCCATGCACATCAGCATGTTGAGGCATGTCATATGGGAGTTTCCTGTGCCCCTGGTTTCATGCTTTAGTGCAAATCTGGAACTAGAAGAATCAGTACCAAGACAAAAGGTGCATCATAGATTTTTCTATTATGAATAATACAAAAGATGTGCAATAGATTTCATACCAGCAGTGCTCCATGAGAACTGCACCACAGCCCACAATTCACCACATCCACAAGCTGTGCAAGCCACCAGCAGCATGAGAAAGCATGCTCTTGATTGGACATACTCCCAAACTGCTAATCCCTTATTGCGTCCTTAGAAAACAGTCAAATAAAGCTCAAATATTTTGTGGTAGCAGCTCTTGGAAAGCCTTTTCAAGGTGGATTGTGTTGTCCCGTTGGAATACTTTTGCAGTTCCACATGGAACTGCATGCAGTTCCATTGTATGATAGTAGCATTATTCAGGTGTTCAAAAACAAGCAGCTGTAATTGTGTGAGCGATGGGAATGCGCCACACTTACCCACCTTCCCCTGCATACAAGGATGTCTATGAATTGAGGACTTGTCTAAAGCAGGACTCCACTTCATGGCAACACTTGACAGGCTGCCCAGTTTCAGATACAGCAGTACCTCGGGTTACATATGCTTCAGGTTACAGACTCCACTAACCCAGAAATAGTGCTTCAGGTTAAGAACTTTGCTTCAGGATGAGAACCGAAATCGTGCTCCGGAGACGCAGCGGCAGCAGGAGGCCCCATTAGCTAAAGTGGTGCTTCAGGTTAAGAACGGACCTCCGGAATGAATTAAGTACTTAACCCGAGGTACCACTGTATAATGTCACCATGTGGAAACCTTGTGGAGAGGGGCAGAGCAAATTCACACAACCCTCTCATGTGATTGTCACTGTATGTTTTTGAATGCTCAGATAGTGTCTGATAAGATTCGCTGTGAGACAACCCAATTTGGTAAAGATCTGTCTCTTAGGGAGTGCAGAAATCAATTCATGATGGAACAACCCCCCCCCACCGCAAAACTAATATGGTTGTGTGAATCTTGCACCAAAGGAAGTTTGTGTGTTTTGTTCAGCTCTGTTCCCTGCTGAATAACCAACCTTGGACCATAATCTTTGCAGACAGGGTTGTATTATGACTCAAATATACGGTGATATCTGTTCAGTAGAATAATCTTACACCAGTTCTTGGCATGGAATTTAAAATATTGACTAATGGGCTATGCAGAACTATTATAAATCTAAGCCTCAGCATTCTCTAACAAATTTATTGGACAATTACAGACTATTTTGTTAATTCACACAAATGAAAATGTGCATTAGTGATGATTAATTTACCAAAAGGTGGTTAGACTTTGATTCACTCAATTGTCCAGCCAAAGCCTCGGTATCCATTTGCTAATGGTTGCCTATATATTACAAATGTCAGCACACACAAAGTGCCAACCTTGGAACTTTAATTACATATTGAATACATAATTTATTTGAAAGGCAGCTTAGTGGCATAAAACACCGTAATTGTGCTCTACTTGTTCACAAATTAAGCCATTTTATAGATCAGAAGCTTCTGTCATTGCCTGCTTTGGGTTTTCTGCTCTTCTATAGGTTTGACTTACAGCCTAAAGAACCACAATGTTTCATGCGCACCTGCGGGTGACTCTCCCATAACTTTTTTGTATATGGCAATTCTCATTTACGTGAAAAATGTGGATATAATGTAATGTAATGTAAACTGACTATGCACATATATGTTTTGGCTCTGCCATACATGTTGTGAAGTCATACGTGCTGTGAAATCATTGCAATAATTTCCAGTGAGTATGTTAAATTGGCTGCTATATAACCTCAGGAAAGTTCTTTATAGTGGTGCAAATATCTGCTCAATCATGAACACCACTGGATTGTCAATTATTATCTCTGTCTAGTCTACCTCTCAGTGTTGTTGTAGGATAAAATGGGCTACTCCCCCCCATATATGCTGCTTGGGGGTCCTTACAGGAAGGGTGGGATAAATATGTGACAATTGTGTACACTGTGTACACAATTGTGTACACTGGACTGTGCTTATGCTGGTGAAGCCCTTGTTATCAGATGGCATAGAATGTTCACAATTATTCCAAGTCCTCAGACAGCAAAGCTCTCAGGACATGTTCAGCCCAGCTGTTGACTGTGGGAGAAGGATAAATTTCCAATTTGGCCAGGATTAAAACATCACACATACCGTATTTTTCTGTCTATAAGACGCCCCCTATTTTGGGGGCCTCAAAATTTAGAAAATACGGGGGATTGAGTTTTGGAAGAGGATTATTTGGGGGGCAATTCTGGAAATCATTCACCCACCAGAACGCAGCACACAACCACTTGCGTCGCTTCCAATCTCGGGCTCATGTTTCGTTCCGGTGGGTGAGCGATTTTCAGCACACACCCCCCCCCCACAATAATCAAGCGGCAAAACGGCACTTAAAAACTCATGCTCGTGCCAAAAAAACACATTTGCCTGCTCCCCCTCAGCACTACCCGTGTATAAGACAAACCTAAATTTTCAACCTCTTTTTGGTCAAAAAGGCTCATCTTATACACGAAAAAATACGGTATTCTGTGGGGGAGTCTGAGGACTGGGGTTTACTGGCGGTCCAGAAACAAAGTGGCTGAAGGAAGGATGCAGAGTAAGTAATGGACCTATGTACAGGCACCTGAGGGAAGAGGGGGATGTTGAAATAAATGGACAGAGAGGTTTTAAAAAATGGTCTGAGGCAAGCAGAGGGAAACAGGGAACAGTTTCATATATTGTTCTGTATTAACCAGCTTCTTCTATGGGCTGCTGGCTTCCAGAGTATATAAAACAGGATGATAATGACATCACACAAAGCAAACATAGTGATAGATATAATAAGGAAATATAATGTACCAAAGGAGCACACAGTGGACTTTGAATTTCAGTAACTAGCTCAACAAGTAAGGTGAAAATTTCTATAGATAGCTTGTCTGGCATACAAAAGCTCCCATTTATAATGCTGTGCCTTTATTTTAGGGTGGTACAAAACCCCTCTACACACACAGTGCCTGCAGCTTGTTTTCCGTAAATATTAAAATGAGTAGAAGGAAATTGTGAATGAGTCCCGCTAATTGGATGAGGTCTTGGGAAGAGGATGAGTTTGAAGGTGCTTGTTGCATTTTAAATAGGTAATAACTGGGAGGTCATGAGCAACTGATTTTAGTTTGCACTAGTTTCCATGGGTAACTGCAGGGTTAAACAGAGAAAAAAGTGGGCCAGTATGATATGTTTGGCAGTTCCAAATTTGGAAATCATGCTATGAAATCAGCTGCACCTGGAAGAAAACACATATTTCTGATCTATGATAATGAAGCTTTTTACTTTTTGTAGGGATGGGGTTGAGACTTTCAGTTTGCCTTTAAAAGTGAATCTACCAAATCCACACTTTTCAAAACAGTGCACAAACTGAAACAAAGACCTTCTTCAAAATTCACACTCTTCTGAATTTTGCAATGCAAAATTGATCATCCACAAGATGACCCTAAATAATAACAATAATGCTTGCCATGTGGGCAAACGCTACCTTCCACTCTTAAGTCTGGGTGAACCAGCCCTTAATGCAGTGCAGTGTGTATGTGTGTGTATAATCTTCACGTGTAAGGTGTCTAAAGAAGCATTGAATGCACGCACCGCTGCAATGCAACTAAGATGTACAAAAATGCATATAACCATGGTAAAGTTTGCTTTCAAAAGTGCATATATTAGTGAAAATGACATTTAAAAATACATTAACTGGGGGAACTTGCCTTGCAAAAATATGTATGTTGGGCAAACTTGCATATAGAAATGTGTATATCAGGATAAATTTGCACTAAAATGCTGATGAATTTTCATTTTTTTAAATAATAAACTGATATTGAAATAAGGACAACTGTAGACTAAAAAATGGGAAATGGTGAAAAACTGGAAATGACGTATTTGTCCTACTCTAGAAAAATGCTGTTGAAACTAATCTGGCTTCTCCAAAATAAATGTTTTGATGATTCCAGTTTTTAAAAAATAATTTAAGCCAAAAATGTTTTCGATTTTCACAAGTACAAAATTGGTTTCAGTGGCATGGGAAGTGTTTGTATGTGAGTGCTGCGTAGAATCGCAGAACTATAGAGGTGGAAGGGGCTACAAGGGTCATTTAGTCCAAACCCTTCAATGCAGGAATCTTTTTGGGCAATTTGGGGCTCGAATCCACAACCCTGAGATTAAGACTCCCATGCACTACCAACTGAGCTACCTTGTTTCATTCAATCGCCCTGGTTCAAAGTGGTTCTTAACTCTCTGTTAATCAGGGTTCTCATTTGTGAATATGCTTCTAAGGCTGTGTACACACAACATTATATTCTACATTCAGTGTGCACTGAGATCTTGGTGTGTGTGTTTTTTTAAAGTGCTTCTGAAACCTGCCTTACTCCTGAAAAAGCAGGTAATGGTAGCAGCCAGGAGTGCTGCACTTGTGCAGTTTCTACCCTTGCATAGAACAGGACATCTTACCATGATAAGCCATATAACCTTGAGGGTTGGCTACTATAATCTATTCAGCGCTGGGCCACCTTGAAGATGACTCAAAAGCTGCAGTGGCTGCACAATACTGCTTAATCAATTCAAAACAGATTAGCATGACTATAAGCCATGAGAGTTTTTTGTCGTGACAACCAGAAGTGCAGCCTTCATTTCTAATGACAATACATTTTCAAACCAGAAACCGAATAGCCACAGGGGATTTGCTATCACCTTAGTGTGAATCTATGCTATAGCATCTGTTTGACCACTGTTGGTAGACAAAAAGTTGGTTCAGTTGCTGTCCTAGCCTTATTCTGGTCACAGTGTCCCATTCACCCCTTCCATGTGCAGTCCTGTCTAGGTTATCATTCCTGTTAACTGGTACGGGTCTTTCATTAACCCTTCTACAAATTTCCCCCCTTCATTTTATCTGTCTCGGTCCATGCATCCAGGCTGTCATTATTTTGTGGAAGGGATTCAAGTGGATGCCAGAATTTTAGGTTTGTGCATGTAAAGTGGAGTAAAGGGTTCTGCCGCCCTAATGCAACAAACCCACTTTTTAAAAAACATGGGCCTTCTTTCAGCTTGGAAAGGGACAGGGAAGTGCCTTGAAACATGTGAGGTGAAGAAATGACTTGTGAGAAGATATTTAAAAAACCTTGCAAGCAAATCAAGGTGAATGGAGGATGAAGGCTCATTGTTGTACGACCATCCACAAATGATCAACAAAAATGGGATATAGTCTAACCCAGGGGTCAGCAAACTTTTTCAGCAGGGGGACAGTCTACTGTCCCTCAGACCTTGTGGGGGGCTGGGCTATATTTTTTTGGGGGGAAGAACGAATTCCTATGCCCCACAAATAACCCACAGATACATTTTAAATAAAAGGACACATTCTATTCATGTAAAAACACGCTGATTCCTGGACCGCCCGCCAGATTTAGAAGGTGATTGGGCCGGATCCAGCCCCCGGACCTAAGTTTGCCTACCATGGTCTAACTACTGCATATGACTTGTACAAGCAAATCAGGATTAATGCTGAATAAACAGGTAATCTGGAGGAGCCATGGGGTGGGTGTGAATATCACCACCAGTCTTTAAAAATGAGAATCACAGCTCCTGCAAGAATGAAGGGGTTACTCAACAGCACCACTTCCACCTTGTCTGGTCCATCTAGTCTAGCATCCTGTTCTCACAGTGGCCTGTGGGAGCAGAACATGAGCAGAAGAGCACTCTGCCCTCCCATGGTTTCCAGCAACTGGTTTTCAGATGCATTTCTGCCTCCCAAGTGCCTCCAAAATTTAGTTTCTTTTTGAGCTCCAAATGATCTCTTCTACTTGCTTCGTTTAGCTGTTAAAAATCAGACTTCGTGGAACACTGCTGGTTTGTGGACAATCATCGGTCAATTCCAGTAGTTCCGAGACAAATAATAATAATCAAGCCATTGGAACTTGAATCAGCCTGGACACCAGTGGTGGCTTGTGAGGGCAGCAGTGGCAGTGGTGTCCTCCTGGTACTGGCACGTTGCTCATTGAGATGGAGATGTGATGGGTACCTGCAGAGCTGCTACCAACCTGGAGCTTCTTGGCCTCGTTGCTGCCTCGCCCTTCCCTGTCCTGTCAAGCACAGTCTGCTGCTGGGAGGACACCACTCCCCCCCCCCCCCCCATGAGCACCCCAGCTTAGCACCCCAAGCACCATACTGAACTAAAGGTCCATATGTAGGGCGATGCCTTATCTAACTCATATCTGGTTTCTCTGAGGGGTAGTGGCTCTCCAAAGTCCCAGTCAGATTATCTGCCCAAGCCTAATGCTGGAGATGCCGGAGAATGAACCTGTGGACTCTTCTGCTTGCAAAACATGTTCTGTACCTCTGAATGAGTCTTTCCTATCTGTTCAGAATTCAACCCTCTCTAGGAGGGAGGGTGCCATTTGAAATAGGCAAGACCTTTGGGTTTGGTCCCTTGCTCGCATGGTTGCATCATTTATACACAGAACTCAGCTACGTGGGATGTAATCACAGACATTCAGCTCCCATGCGTGAAGGGTAGCTTGGTCACTAAGGAGTCCAGCTGCTGCAGAACAGCCGCCTAAAACATTTTCTCTGCGACGATGCTGTCTGTATAGTACCTGGTGCATGTCTGTGACAGCTGAGTCTTCAACACCCTTTATCACCAGAGGCTTTGTTTCCATGCCAAATCCAAAACACTCCATCCAACGTGTGTCTTGCCAAACACATTTGGCTAGTTATTAATCTGGAACAGACCATATCAAGTTCAAATAGACTTCAGCTGGTTTCAAACAGCATGGAGAAAATAATGACATCTTGAACTTTACATTATGTACGCGTCTGTGAGCTTCCCGTCAGGTGTTTTAAAGTACCTGTCTCCATTTTTATGCAGTCTTCTGCTCTCCTGCTCATATCATGCTGCCCAAAGGTCATTTCTATCTACTCTTTTGTCTTTCAAAATCAAACTCTAGTATTTACATGCTAAGCTCTCTTTTTTTAAGCTGTTGTTTTTCCCTTAAAACATTTTTAGCCTTACTGAATTAGCACAGATGCTCCAGCTTCTCCCATGTGTATACCTTGCAAATACCAGGTTTGTTTGGCAAGCTTTTGTGCTGTCAGGTTTCCTGTTCTATAATATGATTTCCTTTTACAGGCACTTTAGGTTAAAATACCCCACCAAAAAAATTCTACATGATTCCTGCTGTTGGGCTTATTAGGAGTTTGGCTACCTTACCACAATGAAAAATTGATTTTTCTCATTGAGTCTGCTCATAAGACTGAGTTCCATGTGGTTGCTTCAGAATATGAGCTGAACAAGCATATCTCAATTTTGGCATGCACATGGTATAGAAATAATAATAATGATGATGGTGATGATGGATGATGGATGATGATGACACCTGCACTGTAGACCTAAGCTGGTTTAACAAGGAACCTTGAGGGTTGTAATAAAAAATCCCTGGATTCTTTAGGGAAACCACAATGATTTAAATTCTGTAGTGTAGAAATTCCCAAAGTTAGATTGAATGGGGAAAGTGGCTATATGAAACCAGCCCAGGCAGCTCATTCTCCCACACTTGGCCAATGTGTATCTTTTGCTTGTTTTGTTAACAAAACAAAACAAAAAAATACACTACAGGTCGCTTTTAAAGGCACTCTTGAAAAGTTTCATCTAAGCTCTAACTTATTCATGGACCATGTTCTCAAATGCCTTGTGTGCATCCTGGCTGCTGCATCCTAAGCCTGAATTTATAACTGTCAAGAATGTTCCTCCAGCTTTATAATGTTTAAAAGATGAACACCCAGAACACTCTGCTAAGTTTGAGCTCAGGAGATTTTCCATATTTTTATTTATTTATTTCACACAACAAGGCAACCTGCAACGACTCCCAACTGAACCCAAACAAGCATTAGAATAGATAAATTACATATAACCACCAACTCCAAAAATTGCATTACAAATTCCCAATGGTTGCATCTTTCCTAATATTTTCCCTCCGCTATTATTTTATTTATATGTCTTTATTGCCCTGGAGCTTCAGACTGAATTTAATCCCAGTTTATTTATTTTATTTATTTAAAAGCACGTCTAAACTACTTAATATTTAAAATCTCTAAGCAGTGTACAAAAACAAACAAACCTACAAATAATAAAACCATATCAGAAAAACAAAGGGGAAAAAAAACTAGAAATCTAGTAATACTAGGGTCCAATCTTATGGACCTGGGCAGAACAATAGGCTTTTCAAGATGTCTGAAGCAAATAATGGGTGATGGCTCATGTATGGCAAAATGAAGGGGATTTCAGAGCATAGAGGCAATAGCAGAAAGTGTTCATTTTTGGGTTATTGCCTTCTGGTATTCTGTAGAGTACTGTGGCATGAGTAAAATTTCCCCAAAAGACCTAAGTCAAACAGAGCCAATGTGGTGTCTTCCTGATGTTGTTGAACTACAGCTCCCATCAGCCCAAGCCAGCATGGCCAACGGCCAAGGATGATGGGAACTGTAGTCAAACAATATATGTATGGCACCACATTGGATATACTATAAACTAAACTTTAAACTAAGTTTAAATAGTGCCACTAACCATAATGCACAGCAATGGTACACAGCCTCCTAGTATTCCTGTACTTACGTAAAAGCCCAGCCAAGAGAAGTCTTCAGAAAATTGACCATTGGAGTGATGTTTGGTAGAACAAACATCCCCCCACCCCTCAAAAGTAAGGTAAGAGCAACAAAGCCCCTACAATCTGATAAGTATCTCACCAAAATTTTCCACCCCATTTGATATTTTTGAATGCGGTATCTTTTACCATGAATTGACAAAGAATGGTTATTGAGTGAGAATGGAATAAATTTAAAGTGACTTTTCTTAATAGGAATCTGTAAAGTTTCACTGTTTGGGGATGTGTCTGTGGTATCCCTGAGATTCAGTGCGTAAAAGTGCTGTAGTGTAGCTGCCACTACCTTGAAAACATTTTGTTACCGTCCTTTGCTTAAATTGTCAGAAGCAGATTTCAGGACCACCATTTAATTTATTTGTTTGTTTGTTTTCCATTGAAACAGATTAACAAATGCAAAGGCTGCTTACCCAGTGCTTGGGTGGGCGATGGTTGCAAAGCGGCGCGGCGGCTCCCCTGTCCTCCCAGAGCCACACCATTTTGTTTGTGGCCGTTGGCCCCTTCTCCTGGCTGTTGCAGAGCATCCTGGGTTCCCACCAAACCCAGTCTTGAATTCTGGCCTATTCACAGTGGCCTGAGGGTGGGGTGGGGCCAGGGAGCAGATCATGCATCAGCAGTCTTTGGTCTGTGAGCCAGCGACAATTCCTCAACTGTGGATTGGGTCAAAAGAAGGGTGTTCAGATAAGAGGATGATTAACCATTTCCATTCTGGTTGTTCACATACACCAATCAGGTGAAAAACAATCTTGCTTGGGAGGGAGCAGAAGGACAACCAGTCAAACTGTGACTCCTCCACTCTGAGTGTGGAGCCAGTGTGGTGTAGTGGTTAAGAGCGGTAGTCACGTAATCTGGGGAACCGGGTTCGCGTCTCCGCTCCTCCACCTGCAGCTGCTGGGTGACCTTGGACCAGTCACACTTCTCTGAAGTCTCTCAGCCCCACTTACCTCACAGAGTGTGTGTTGTGGGGGAGGAAGGGAAAGGAGAATGTTAGCCGCTTTGAGACTCCTTAAAGGGAGTGAAAGGCGGGATATCAAATCCAAACTATTTTTCTTCTCTTCTGAGTAATATCCTGTCTAAAGGGTTTTTGGTGTGTGTATATGTGACCCACAGAATTTGTGTCATGTAATTTGACTCACAGGGAATGGATTATTTTGACACTTATGGGAGCCAGATGTATTTTTCTCCCCTTCACTTGGCAATTTCCAAAGGCACAGGTGCGTATCAGAATGCAACCGCCTTGCTTCCTGAGTGTTTCTACATCTCTTGATTGCAATCCATGCTTGTATTATGAACTCTGTGGTTAAAAGTTGAAAGTGCTAGAGGCAAAGGTTGTAAGCGATGAAAACTGTTCAAGTGATCACTGTCAGCCACAAGAGCAAGGCATTATGTTAGTTAGGTTTAAATTAGCAGGAAGTAGAACCATTCTGAACAGGGCAAATCTTAAAATTACTTTAGCCCTACTGAAGCCAAGTGCAGCATTATCCTAGAAGCTGGTTGTAGTAGGGCACTGGTGAGGAAACTTTGGCCTCCCAGATGTTGCCATGCTTGCCAGAACTGACGGGAGTTACAGTTCAGCAACAACTAGAGGGGCTACAATTTCCCTCCCCTGCTCTAGGGTTAGGCACAGTCTAGTGAAACCACTGTTGAATCAAATGTGATGGCAAAGCCCATCCAATTTCAACCAAGCTGTGTGTAATAGGTTGCTTATAGTTTGCTTATAAAGAAATATCCATGTGTATTCAACATACATTTTACTGGATTCCCATCTAAAGGATTTTCTGGTGTATGAACCTACCCAGTGCTGGGGATCCTGTGGGAAGAGATGTCAGCTTTAGTTTCTATTGATTTATCATTTTCCCAATCAGTTTGGTTTGCTCCATTTGTGATTTTTATTTTTATTTTTTGAAAAGGTTCACATGGAAATTTATATGCCAGGGATAATTGGAGTTGAATGATCAGAGCTCTAATTTGCTGCCTCTCATTTCAGGGAAACTGTTTGCCAACAATGATTTGCACTGAAGCAAAGTAACATTTGCACATATATATATTGGTGAAAATTTGGTAGTTTTATCCTGCAGAAATCTGGTCACTAAAGGAGCACATTTTGACATTATCAGTAGAAGTGCACTCAGAGCCTGAGCAACTTGCTGAAGTTAATTGCCTGAAATTCACACAATTTAGTTACCGTTTAACAATATGCAGCCAATAACAATGTAATGGTGCATTCCTAATTTGTGGTTATTCAAAGCCAGAAGAATAGAAGCAGTGAGAAAATACATGCCACAGATTTGGAAAGGCACAAAAAGTCCAAGAGGGTGCAAGCATGGCTGTTGAGTTAGAGTTAAGGAAGATCCAAAGGCCAAGATGGCTTCTTTAAAGAAATGGAAGTCAGGTCCAAATGTGGAAAATAAAAGCATCCTCAACTCTGACCAAGCAACTATAAGCAGGCAAGGAGGCAAGTGGAAGATAGATTTTTGAACTGCTAATAACAAAAAAAATATTTAAACAACGTTTCTTTAAATACATTAGAAGTAGAAAACCACCTAGTTGGCATGTTAGATAATGGCAGAGGTGTAAAAGGATTAATAAAGTTGAAGACTGCAGAAAAGTTCAATGATTTCATTGGGGAGAATATTGTAGAAATACCCATACTTGGGCTACTTTCTCAGGAGGGACATTTGTTTATTCCAAATCAGGTTTCAGTGGATTCAAAAGCAGAACTTTGCACTGGACCTCCTAGGGAGGAGGCATGCATAAAAGGACCTCCAGTGATGATCTTGGGGTCTGGGCAAGTTCTTACGGGGAAAGTCCTGAGGTACAGAGGTCCTGAGTTGCATAAAGCTTTAAAGGTCAAAACCAGTGCTTTGAATTGGGCCCAGGTACAAATTGGCAGCCGGTGCAGTCAGGCCAGAACCAGTGTTATAGCTTCTGGTTCCAGTTAACCATCGAGCTTTGGGCTTTGAACTTTCCTGTGTCAACACGTAGGGAGGAATCATTACAAAGAGGGATACACAACACGTGTGTGTATGTGTGCTTTGATGAATAAACTCATTGATGTAATGCAGTTTCCTGCACATTTTCAGCCAGCTGTTCTTTTGTTCCCTAGTCTTAATACTATTTTTTAAAGAATAAAATAAGATCAGAGGTTAATTTTGTGATTCCTGGAGGGCATTTTTCTTTCAGAAAGTTTTACAGAAGCCTTCTAGAATATATTATGCAGGTGATTCCATGAATCCATAATATGAGAGCAATTAACTGAGCCTATCTTGAATATGTTCTGCTCCATATTAATTGAGCAATAGATTGTATTTGTGTGGTGGAAAGAAGCTATGTAACAATAAAATTAAAATTAAAGGTGGTTTTTTTGTTTTTTTTAAATCTCCTTCTTGACAAACATATATTAAGAGCCTGAGACTTAATTCCAGTTGATCCTCTCTCATGATTTGTGAAAGACACACCTGATTTTCCAAAAAGGTTACTGGAGATTTAGCATACTTCAAAAATAAAAATAAAATCTAATTTGAGTAGCAAGCTGACTTTTTACACTCACACACTTGGTAATTTACATTAAATGTACTTGACAGTTGATATGCTACTGCAACAGTAGGAGGCAACCAAGAATACTTGATAGGAAGACTTAAAAGGAACTGAACAGATTCTGTTAAACTGTTAAAAGGAATTTAAAACAGGATTTGCTCCAGGTTCAAGGGAGTGTGTGGTGGTAAAGTCCCCTCTGGTGGGCTCTCTTGTCTACAGGAATCCAGTTGGCTTACCTGGTAGGAGCATCAGCAACCAGTGACAACAGCAACAGGTTTCCCAGTCAGTCTCAGGTGGCTGCCACTTTAATTTCTGATCATAACCCAACATAGTGTCACTCCAGGGCACTGTGGGAAATTAGAGTGGTGGTCAGGAGACTTGATTTAATAAGGGCTCAGGAAAGGCCATGCCAGGACTTTGGGTCTCTGGTAACTTTCCAAGGGTGCTGTATGCAGCCATTTTGTCTGCTTCTTTAAATAACATCTCCCCAAATATATTTCATACATATATAATGTTTCATAGTGACTGTAACTCATGCAGGCATGGCCAACTTGTCATTTGCCAAGCTAAGCGCTGCCCTAAACTGGACAACAATTTCCTCATTCTTGAAGCCCCAGGCAGCAAAAATAATGCAATATCCTTCTAGGGTTTTGCATTTGGCTTGGTCACAAAGTTGTCCTGGCTTGCAGTAATATTTATATCTAGCTTCTGTCATGTCATTTGCAACCGGGTGTTATTAGTGATGTCCAGCCTTCAATGAACCACTAAATCGAACATAACCTTGAATCACTAAGAATTGCTGCAAATTCAACCTTGTGTACACCTAGGCATATAAATTAGCATATGCAAATTAAATGCAAACTGGTGTCCTCTTTGATGCATTTCCGCTTTTTGTGGGTGTGTGAGTGGGTGTGTGAGTGGCCACTTTAATTCCAGAGGGTACCTAGATGATTAGAACAACTTTTGGGGGGCAGTGTAAAGGTTTGATGTCAGGAAGGAGGCAGGCTAAGCTCTGTTACCTGGGAAGAACTCCACTTTTGGATCTCTGGACGCTGCCCAAAGACTTTGGAAAAGCCTCTAAGGTTCCCTTAAAAGTGGCAAGATAATATTTCAAGGCTTTGTTAATTAAAACAAATGCACTTTACGCTCATATATTATTTCAATATAAACTTGTCCAGATACTATTATTATTCTAGTAGATGATTTATTTTTCTGGCGTGTATAGTCTCTGGGGTAACAGCTACCTATGTATTTATAACACGTTAACAATGAATCTTGAATACTTCCTTATTTGGAGCCTTTAACATGTAAGTATCACTCCCCTCCTCCCCATACATGCTTTCTGGGGACTCATCTGTAAACATGGTCACAGAAATTGGGCTGTGCTTCAAATTGGGGCTGCATAAATACTAATAAGGGATAAAACAGTCAATCTTTCTGGTCTTTGGGCATTTAGCACACTTATGTCAGATATGCCTAAATGCTCAAGAAATGTCGTGTATGTAGAACATGATTCATCTGCCATTTACTGACTTCCCCTGAAATAAAGTTATGATCATAATGGAGTTCACACTTGATTCTCTTAAAACCTTATCTTACAGAACCCAAGTCAATGTTGTAACTCACTTGGCAATGTTTTTTTCTTGGAGGCTATTAAATATATATAGAACCAGTCATAGCAGGGATTTTTGCTATGTAATTTTTCATAGAATAAAAATATCCTATGGTGATAGTTATTGATCAAAAGATTTCTCTCTAAATGGAAAACTTCTATCATGCTCCACAATCTTAGGCTGCTGATACTGATACATTTAACCCTTTGCACAGAGGTTACTATAGAAGGCATCTTCATAGTAAGTATGCAGTAACCATGCCCAGAATTTCAAGTAGATCATGTGTGTGTGTTAAATTATATATATTGGGGTATAACACATATGGCTGTAACAGATAAGTGGTAAATATAAAAACCACCGGATTCCAAATGTCTTTTTGGAAATCCAGGTTTTCTTTTGCCCAAAGGTGCTCAGGGCTGGGACCAGTTGGGTCTCCCTGTGGAGAGCATTCCATAAAGTTGGCACCACTACTGAGAAGGCCCTGCTCCTATTAGACATCCCGTCAGAAGGGTTATACGGACCAGAAGCTCAAGGTGTGCATAGGAAAGCACATCTAGGAGTAGGCTGTCCTAAGCATACCCAGGTCCCAATCCATTTAGGACTTTAAATAGAAGAACTAGTATATTTAAATTGAGCCCGGAGATGGAAAATCAACAGAGGTAGATTGAAAAATGCTGAAATAATATGCTCGAGTGATGGCAATCTGGTGGCGGTGTTACTAGCTGAAGTTTATGGACTTTTTAAAAGGCAGGCTCAGATTCCTCCTGGGCCACATCAATAACTGTTGCCTTCTGATCCATCTGTGGATAAAAGGCTTTGCCCTAACTCCTCTGTTTCTTTAAACCATCTCATTGTTTTGGGCAACTGAGTTTCCATGACCTTTAGTGGGATGGGAAGATAAAAGCAGAGACATTCAACACTGTGTTCATTGCAGTCCTTAATGTTGGCACACTGCAATCAGAGCTGCTATATAATATGTTTGGTGCATGTGTGTAAATGTGTGTAAATGTATTGTTGAATGCCTGGAGGATCTTATCTTGGGAGAATGGGCAGGAGGAAGTGATCACAGAATTAATTTGTTTCAGGATTCATTTTTTTAAAAAAAGCATTAGCCAAAGGAACAATAATGTCCATGTATGAAATTTGTATGTACTAACTATAAGAGGAATCTGTGTATCTGAAGAAGTGTGCATGCACATGAAAGCTCATACCAAGAACTAACTTAGTTGGTCTTTAAGGTGCTACTGGAAGGAATTTTTTTATTTTGTTTTGACTATGGCAGACCAACACGGCTACCTATCTGTATAAGAGGAATGTTTTATTTACTGTACTATAAGAAGTGAATATTGATTCACATGGCTTCTGTTTTGTTTTCCACTCATGTTCTGCAAAACATCTCCAAAAGGAGATGAATAATCTCTGTAATCAGCTCCACTACGATTTTTTGGTGGCGGGGGTCCCACATCCAAAAGGATGTGCCCTTAAACTTCATCAAACTCAAAGGAATTAAATCCCATTTATTCCAGTGGAATAGAAATATTCCACAATTTTGTAGCAAATGTACCACGTGCTCGGGAAATGTGGAGTTGTAACATAGTCACAAGGTTTTCATGTAAATCTAAATTACACTTTTTTTGTTGTGGCGGTTGCTTAGTACCAGCAAATTAATGTCGTCTGGGTTGAAAATTTAAGTGCTACTCTGCAAATTAAAACCTACATTTTCCTTCACTTCGCTTTAGGACTGGAAGTAACATTCTTGAGTGAAGTTTTGTAATTAAAAGCAAAACAGAGGCCTGAGGATGATAGATGTGACCTGCAGCGCCAACATACTGAAAAGCCTGTGCAATTTTTCTTTGGCAAGGGATAGGCTGTAGATTTATCATCGGGACAGCAAACATATTCACTTGGGTTGGGGTGGAGGAAGCAATTAAATATAGACCTTGGTGACAGTGCCTGTCACAAAGAAGTGTATGAATATCCTTACATGAATTTTAAATTAAAATCTGGGCTTTATTGTCCTTGTGAGTAACTTCATGTTCATTTCATAAGCCAAGCAATGAGATTAGTGATAGATACGTTCCACTAAATGCAATATGTGGAGGTATTCTTGACATGAAGAGATAAAGCAGTCATAGACAATAGTTACTAGTGGTGCCTGTCACATAAACAAAAATAAAATAAAAGCATATGGCTTGCAGTCCTTTACCCAAGAGTAAAGACATGCAGAGGATTGTGCTGCAAATAGCAATTGAATGTCCTAGATGTTCAAACAGACAGTCTAGCCTAGTGCTCTTTGACGGTGTAATCTGTATTCTTCTACTGGTGGATATGATTAATGGCCATCTAATGGCAATAAGAAGCTGAAAACATTTCCTTTCCTCCCTACAAAAATCTGAAAGCATTAACCTAGGCATAAATGGCATAAATATTTGAAAACATTGGCTCGTTAGGACCAATAATGTGTATAATAACAGCACTTTTCAAGTTTACTGCTGTTTTCACTACCCCAGATGGCTGCAAAATTGGACCGTGAGCTTCCATTGTGTTCTTTCCCTCTGCCTAGCTAACAAAAGGATGCTAACATTTCCACTCACCATTACACAGTATGTATGTTAATTGTGTAAATGGCTTTATTACACTTCTAAATTTGCTCAGAGCAGCAAGGCAAGATGGGAGCTCTCTGAATGTGCGACTCGGGTTATGAACTGGTTGGGGTTCTTCAGCATGGATAATGTTGCACTGCTGTTTAGTCAGCCTGCTTTTCAGAGTTTCTATTATATAGTATTTGACTTTTGTACCCCTGAGAGGCATCAAGCTCTAATATCTTCTTCCCATTCCTTACTACAGCATAAAACTTCTTGCGTCCCCTTGCATTATAGCTTTTGGAGAATCTGGGTTTTTAGAAGTTACCTCCTGTTTGTGTTGAGGTCGGAGAGGGAAACTATGGTGTATAATGGTACATGGAACCTGCTGGGGAATATTACTGGAATTTATGAATGGGCTTTAAATTATAACCTGTCTTGGTTATAGTATGTTGTGGATTTGGGAAAGGTACTCCCTGTGGGAGGAAACCTTGCAACAGCTTTGTCCTAACACCAGGAAGCAGCAGGAGTCAGGAAAACTTCAGTAGCTGTATTTATTTGTGACCAACAGATCAACAACTCAGAATAGCAAATAGGACTTGCTAAAGGTTCCAAGGGAACCACATCCACATGGATAGGAAAGCCAGGAAGTTTCTATTAGAGAACAGACAACCCACACACAATGACTATACTGTCTAGTCTTATTGGCTGTTGCTTACATATTCCCTAATCTTACGCATTGGTTAATGGGTTATTGGTTTATAATTTCATTTTTCTAAATCAGGTATTTTTTTTGGCCCCATTGGGCATCTCCTGTTGCAGGTGTGGAGAACCTGTGGCCCTCAAAATATTGTCAATTCTCATAATCCCTGACCGTTGCCCCCCTAGGGCTGACAACAGTTGGAGGGTCAAAGGTTTCTCATCCCCATTCTATTGGACACTTATATTTTTATTATATATTCATGAATTGTTCGCTGGTTATTATTGGTTGTGTGTTAGTATCTTGTTAATAAGTTCTTCATTGTATTCTATATAGTGATGTTATGGATTATTGTTTTGGGGGGTATTATATTTTGGGGGAATTATCATATTTTTAATAGTTTTGACACAAACTGTTACCTTGATCATTATACCTCTTGGATATGGAATGGGGGGTATTTTTTAAAAAATGACCATTAGAAGGGGAGATGGCAGACCTTTGAGAAGGAACAATATTTCAGCACCAGGTTATTGTGGTCAGTTCCGAAATCACATGAGAAGTCAAGTGCATGGACACAATGCCTTTTTTCATTCTCTCTGTGTATCTATGCTTATTTTACTGTAATGTTGGTACTATTTAAGGGCAATTGACTTTCTCATTCATACTGTACTCTTTCTTTAAACGACCTGAGATGTTCTGATAAAGAAGCGGGAGAGGAAGGGAAAGAGATTTGCTCTTCCTTTCATTCTTCTAATAGGGAGTTAAGATCCCTCTCTCCATGAGAAGAATGTGTGATGGGGGCTGCAGTCCCAACAGCCATTCCTCATTCATCTGTGCTTCCCGCTGGTATGTGAAGGGGTCAGCTTTGACTGGACTTAACCATCCAGGGGTCATTTACCTTTACCTTTAGGGATGTACCAATGTGTGTACCTAGAGCTCCTTCATGTGATGGCACCTTAATTGGACCACGATCCACCCTCTGCTTATGTGGATCACTATGCACAAAAAGCCTGCTCAGTGGGTGGAAGACCAGAGGACATGGCTATCATGTGCACCACCCCACTCATAATTGTGGGGTCATCTGAATCCCCAAGTAGAAGGGGGTGGTGTTAGGTGCGGAGAAAGCAATTTATGCATTACGTTCCAGTATCAGGGATTGTATGCCTTTGAATACCAATTGCTGGGGGAATCAGAGAGGGATACTTCTATTGCACTCATGTCCTGCTTCTAGGCTTCCCATAGGCATCTGGTTGGCCAATGAGGGAACTAGAAATCCTCTTGGTCTCACCCAGATGGGCTCTTGCATTCTTATGCATTCTTTTATGAGTGTCATAGTAGAAGCACAATAAGAGGAAACACAACTCACTTGTAATTCCTGTCCTGTTTCTTTCTTCAAATACCTCAAAGCTTCTCTTTGTGTAAGCCAGGGAAGACAGCTTCTGCATTCTACATTCCACTGCCAGTTCCTTGCCACAAACGTCAAATAGTTACAGTTAACATTGTTTCTGGGCAATGGATTGGGTTGGCTGCTTCTTTACCTTTGGATTAGAGAGTACGACATCATAGTGGTTGCACTGCCTGCCCTGCTCCTGGAGTCCAGCTTGGGAACTGTTTTTCCTTACAGTGTTTTTCCATAGATGCCAACATTTCATACATCACTAAATTTAGAGACTGTAATTAATGGCTTTTGTTTGCCAGCTTCAGCCAGCATAAAGTGCTCATCTGAAGTTGAATGATTTCATGTTTGTTAATTGAGGGAAGAAATAAATAAAATGCCAGTCAGAATGATGAAGCTTCTCGGTGGAGGACTTTGTACACTGTTGTAGATTTCCCACAGTTTTGGAGTCATCTGCATAATATGTCTCTCCCTGTTCGTGGTGTACGTGAGAGAATATGGGGGTGGTGGTTGGTTATTATTATTTTTTACATGCATCATTTTATTTTTTTAAAAAACCCAAAGCAATTTCCATAAAATAAGTATTGATAATAACAAAATCAACAAAGTATCATGAGACACTATTAAAATAATCAATAACAGCTTAATTCTATTTAGCAGTGATACAAAAAGAGAGATCCAAGCAGATTTAATCAGATTTAACCTCCAAAGGCTTTGGGAAACAAATGGGTTTTCATTATGGGTCAAGAGTCCATCAATGGAGTGGCCATTCAGGCATCCAAGGGGAGGGTGTTTCATAACTGGGTGCCAGCACAGAGAAGGCCCCTTTTTAGGGTCCCCGTACAATGATAAACATCTTTCAAATGACGTTCAGAATAATATATTGACTTCTTTTGTTGTCAGATGTATTTTGTTAGCATTTGAAAATGTTTCTGGTGTGTGTTGTTGTTTTAAGTGTCAGTGAGTTAATAGATTTGGGTATAGTTCTTTTCTCTAATAAGATAATGCTACAAAGGTCTGAATGTTCATCAGTGTTCTAGTTCAATTTATCTGCATAAGCTATAGCAATATGAGCAGTTGTCATTGTAGTGACAGTGAGTGGTATTCAATTATGTTTTATTCAGAATAGAACCGCTGAAATTAATGGGCCTAACTTAATAATGTTCATTAATTTCAATGGGTCTACTATGAATAAAGCTTACTTGAATAACACCCAGTAACTTTCCAGCCAGACGAACACTCCTCAGATTCCTTTTGGACCAGGTGAACATGCCAGAAGACATGCACATCTTGTCAGGCATGGGAAATGTATGCATGTAGAATTAGATACATTTCTTAAAGCAACACAAAAACAGTAGGGTGGTTTTCTCTCTGCCCCTGCTTCCCATTTTTTTGAAAAGGACACACACTTACCCTAATCGGGGATGTCCTTTGTGCTTGATGGGGCATATTTGAATTTTATACTCATGTATCCATACCTGAGGGACGCGGGTGGCGCTGTGGGTTAAACCACAAAGCCTAGTACTTGCCGATCGTCAGGTCGGCGGTTCGAATCCCCGTGGCGGGGTGCGCTCCCGTTGCTCAGTCCCAGTGCCTGCCAACCTAGCAGTTCGAAAGCACGTCAAAGTGCAAGTAGATAAATAGGGACCGCTTACTAGCGGGAAGGTAAACGGCGTTTCTGTGTGCTGCGCTGGCTCGACAGATGCAGCTTGTCACGCTGCCCACGTGACCCAGAAGTGTCTTCGGACAGCGCTGGCCCCCGGCCTCTTAAGCGAGATGGGCGCGCAACCCCAGAGTCGGACACGACTAGACCCATATGGGCAGGGGTACCTTTACCTTTACCTATCCATACCTGAATACCAAACATTAAAGAGAGAGTTTTTATCCTGTATTTTTATGTTGTGAACTGCCCTAAGATCTACAGCTGATGGGTAGTATACAAATTTAATTAATGATGATGATATCCATTATATGAGCTTAGTATGAGTTTGTCCAAGAAAACAGGAAAATCTGATTCTTCTTGAAATAATTTTTTTCCAGTCCAACTTGTTCCAAAAACCAATGCTCAAAACATGTTACATTCGGAATACTGTATCTGAAAGCAGTGTCCGGGCAGAAATCGGCTAAATGTCCGGGAAAATCTAGATGTATGGCAACTGATACCAGCAGTGTTGTTTTTGCAAAATTTTCCTAAAAAATAGCTGAAAGATGCCCAATTTCTTTGCGAAAATAAGGTGTGTCTGCTCAGAGCTGGTGTTCTAATGTCCCCTTCTCTGTCCTGTTGCTCTTTTTTTTTTCAACTTTGACCCAACAAACCTTCAAACAGAGAATGGCAAAGTCACACAGCCAACCTTTGTGGGTTATTGTTTTCGAAACTTAAATTCAACAAGTCCGATGCTGTAGTACGACAACAGCATTCACATTCAAGTGCTAAACAACAAAGCAAAGAATAAGGGGAAATACACAGGATATTTGACCAACATCAAACTTGAGTTTGAATTCTTGGGTGTGGGCCTAGAAAAACTGATCTTATGATGAAATCCATCTGAGAAATGCAGACTAGACCTTGACTCTAACCATAGCTTGCTTGGTAATGTTGCTAACTTTTGTAAACATGGTTGTGGACATGATTAAAGGACTAGAGGGTAGAATACTTTTAAGCTAGCCTTTCATTAATTCTAGTTCTCTAGAAATTTCCAGGTGGAACCATGCTTGCTACATCCTGAAATTACATTTTCTGAATGATCACATCCATTTCGCATCCTCCACTTCACACCAACAGAGGCAGGCTAATGTGTGTTTCAGAGCTGGAAAAATCAGCAAAGAATAATTTTGTCTGTCAAATTTTGGTGACAAAACATTTACTTAGTGTTATACAAAGCACTAATAAAGAAGAGTCAATAGAGTCAAGAATGTGCAATCTATTCACTGTGAAGGAAATGTACTGTGTGTTTGATCTGAGGTGAACCATTAGTCACTAAGATAGCCATTTTGTGTGCTTGTAAAGGCTCTTGCCATTTCTTTTTTTTCTCCTTAAAAAAACCCCCCACCAGATATATAAACAGCCAGGTAATCATCACAGTCCCCTATTTCAAAATTGCCATCAAATGGAAATGTTTCTAATAAATAATTGCTCTGAATTTCAGGAGTGCATTATTGCTTTTGGGTGAGTACACTCAAATATGAAATGGATTCTTGTGGAAATCTAGCCAGTTGCCTTATTACATCAATGAGATGTCTGATATGACTAATAGCTTTTGAATAAATGAGCAGGGAGTTCAGCTAAGGACTTTCAGTTGCATATTCTAGGCCTTGGTTTTGTGCACATAGTTTCCATCAACTTCCAGGCATGCATACAAAGGAGGAATTAGTACCCACGAGTGTTTTGTATAATTTATGCAAGTAAATTGATTTAAATTATTCAAATAGATGTCTGTACCAAGCCTACCATCTCAGGGGGAAGACGTTATGCATGCCAAAACATTTTGGAAGAAGTAAGAAGAGATGTGCAGTGTCGAAATGAGAACAGACACTGATTGTTGGGGGAGCAAAACATTCCCCTATATAAAAATTAATTAAGGGTGGTTCCAGATGGGGACTTAATTTGCAAATGGGTCATTGAGTTTTTGCAGTTGGGTTGTTGGCAAAAAGTTACTTATCAGATTTTCCCCGGAAAGGGGAAGAGCCGTAGCTCAATTTCAGAGCATCTGCTCTGCAAAGAAGGACCCAGTTTCAGTGTCAAGGTAGGGCCGGGAGAGACCTGTATCTGAAACCTTAGAGAGCTGCTGACAGTGCAGATAATATTGAGATAGATGGACCAATGATTTGACACTCTGTAAGGCAGATTCCTGCATTCCTAAACCTGGATTAAAGGGGTGGGAGGAGTAGGGGCTGGCAGTTAGGTGCCAAAGCTATTACTTGTGTGAATGCTGCAAAAAATACCTTGCATGTATGAGAAGCACCGATCCTACAATAAATACCTGTCTGGAAATATCCTAAGATACTGCTATAGACTGGCAAATATTTTCCTTTCAAAGCTAGTGTGAATAAACAGTTAAAATATTTGTTTAAAAACTGAAGTGCAAAACTTGCTTTCACAGAAATTCCTATATAGGCAGTGCCTCAGGTTCTGTCTTTACAGGAGAGTTTCTAAGAGTTGGGGGAGATCCATCTTCTCTTTGCTTGCTTACTTCTCGCTTACTGCACCGTTTGCGGCTGCATTCAGTACTATGTGCACCAATCAGACCTGTGCATCTCCACAGGACAGTAAGATAAGGTGGGTAGCTGCCAGGTTCCTGAGGCCAAGGGGGCAAGGCTTACTGAGAAAAGCCTAACTCAGAATAGGGAACCTTTTCCAGTTCAATAGTCACCAACATAAATCCTGAGCCCGGCCTCAGCCAGAGCTACACATGTCGAAGTGTCTCATCCCAACTCAGATCCAGCAGTTTTTGTTGTCGTTTAGTCATGTCCAACTCTTCGTGACCCCATGGACCAGAGCACGCCAGGCACTCCGGTCTTCCACTGCCTCCCGCAGTTTGGTCAAACTCATGCTGGTAGCTTTGAGAACACTGTCCAACCATCTCGTCCTCTGTCGTCCCCTTCTCCTTGTGCCCTCCATCTTGCCCAACATCAGGGTCTTTTCCAGGGAGTCTTCTCTTCTCATAAGGTGGCCAAAGTATTGGAGTCTCAGCTTCAGGATCTGTCCTTCCAGTGAGCACTCAGGGCTGATTTCCTTCAGAATGGATAGGTTTGATCTTCTTGCAGTCCATGGGACTCTCAAGAGTCTCCTCCAGCACCATAATTCAAAAGCATCAGTTCTTTGGCGATCAGCCTTCTTTATAGTCCAGCTCTCACTTCCATACATCATTACTGGGAAAACTGGTGTAAACCCTGAAAAGGGGGTTTCCAGGTGAGTGTAGGAGGCGGCTAGACTTAGCTGGATCCTCAGCCTGTTCAGCTTGGTCATGTGACCTCACAACCCAGCATAGTCTAAACTGGGGGAAAGGGTGGTGTAACTCGGTTTACAAGGCTTGTTTTCCCTCTGCCAGGCTTAGATTGGCTCAGCAAGCAAGAACACTGCTTCTGAATGGAGCTTGGATCTGGCATAGTTTAAGCTGGCGTAACTTCCTCTGGCTTCCTCTTCTTAAGATTGCTTCCTTACTCCATTAAATCACAAAAAGTAGCAAAAGGTGCCCTAGTTTTGAGCCCTAGCTTTGAGCTTGTTCCATATGATAATCCCTCTCAATGCCTTTGCAGACTTGTCAAAACACACCAGTGTGTCTTCAAATTGTTATTTGGGAAATGGCAATATATAAAATATATGCAAAATAATAATGCATTCCTTGTTATACCAGTTGGATTTTTTTATATATATATAAAGAAAACACCTTTCCACATCCCTGCTCTTGTACAAGTTCCAGTTACATTTCAATGGACTGTGCTCAGAACTGCTGCCTATCCTTGCCATGTGTCAGTCACATTAATTTGAATGCAAATTCTGTTCTTGAAGCAGAAAGGGAGGGAAAGGGGGGAGGGAGAAACCATTTCCAGAAATGTCACTAAACTTCAACAAGCATACGCTTGGTGAACTTTATGTAAAGGGGTTTAGTTCCCCAAATCTTCCATTTTTGTGCTTTTTAAAAGTTTCCCCTGCTTAAGTCTTCCTACAGAGTGGTACAGAAAAACATGGAGACAGTGTTTTTGCCAGTTGCTAAGTCAAAATCGAACCCTCTTTGTTTACTAGTTTACTAGTCAATCAGTACAAAGGCACTGGCTTGACCCACAGGGATGTGGACACATGACATGCATATTTTAATTGTATTATATATTTTTTACCGTAAATTATCATTCATGATTGCATCAAAGAGCTTTAGTTTAAACAAATAAGGCTGCTTGCATATAAGTTTGGGTTGTTTCCGATTGATTAATGCTGCCACCCCCATACACACACAGAGTGTAGCCTGAGGCTCACAAACTGCTTGGCTACAGACCGGCACCTGCTTATTAACCCAGTAGGCATTGTGTTTTAATTAAAAAAGCAATGGGAGACAATATTTGAGCAGTGCTGCCACCATAAAACCTGCATCGTTGTGTGTGTGTTGCTGCAATGCAGGAGGGAAAGAAAGGCAGCTCAATTAGCTTCATCATCACTTTGTAACTTTCCAGAGTTGATTTCCTGTAATAAACTTTTGTCACTGAACCATATTTCCACCAGACAACATCACAGCCTGTTTTTAAAACTAAACACTCTTTCTGTTTGATAGATGAAGAGAGGAGTGATGCAAACAACTTTTAATTGCAAACAAAATATATTCAGCTGCTTTGTCTCGTCCTATTAAAAAACTGGATCTGGTCATTGCTCTGCTATCATCATCATTTGTTGTTTATTTTGTTATTCAGATCCCCTAGATCACGTGTAGAAGCCAGAACCTATGTTAAAGAAGCAATGGCCACTTCTTCTTCTTCAGTAATTATTTATTAAAGCTTTTCCGTAATACAATAAGATAAAATAGACTAATCTGAATAAAAACAAAGTCAGAGAAAAATAAAAAAGAAAACAAAGAGTCCCCTCTCAATGGTAGCTCTTACCCTTTGTCTTACACAGAACCCTCTCAGCTCTCACCTGGGAGCTTTCCTTTCTTCTATCAATCTTTCTCACCCTGGGAGGTCCTCCCTTCCTTGTCATCACTCAGGGTGTTTCGACCAACCAACCACCACCTTCATGTGTGTGTAATGCATGGACCCCCAAAATGGCCCAGAGCAGAGGACACTCAAGGAAAAGGGAAAAAAAAAAAAGGACTTTCAATTTTCCGTTTGTCAGACGCATAGAAAGAAATTATTCAAAACATTCACTCTAGAATGACATCCAGCTGTTAGAGAATATTTTCCCAATCTTCCAACCCATTCATGGATTTGCCTTTTCACACAAATAGTCCAAAAGGGTTTCTCTAATTGTTGTTATTAATAAATGTCAGCAATGGGTTTTCTCTAATCAAATAAATTCAACAACCATTCCTCCATATTAAACAATAATAAGTTATTCTGTCTTTGTCCAACACAGGAGTCTCTCAGCTGTGATCATATATTAAAATAATGTTCCATAGTTCTGTTCTTGTTATGTATTCATTAACTCACACCCAGTTCTATATCTTCCATTCCCATTTCCTGTTGTATTTGCCATGGTCTTCCATCCTGATTTTAAAAATTATCCCTTCCCTTTACACATTTTCCATCCCCCCCAAAAAAGAGCCAGAGGTTTGATAGCCTTTCTTCTCAATTCAGTCCAAGTTGTACACAGAGTCCTTTCTCTCTCAGCTCTATTGCTGCTAGCTCAGGATGTCTATTCATCTCTCCATCCATGGCTTCATTCCACTTCTCCAACAAGACAACTCCACCATCTGGCTGCTTCATTCCTCTAAGCTTTTCCATTTCACCATCTGTTGCTGCCAACTCTACCATTTCACCCTCCTGTTCTGACAATCTTTTATCCATATCCAAAGTCTCTGTGTCCACTTTGATTCCACCTTCCCTATTTCATTCTTCTCTGCTCTACTTTCATTCCCCGTTTCATAAGTTTTAGACCTAATCAATTTTACTTGCTCATCAAATATTTGCTGAATGTTAGAGAATGGTGTTGTTGTTTTTTTGGTTCTGCCTTCAGCCGTTAATGATTGACCCTTCCTTTCTTCTTAAAGCCAAAAAGTAGCACACACTGAATGTAAATTTCCACTGGAGAAACCTTTCTCAGTTGTAAATTATAACCATCTCAGAGATTATTAAGAAAGGGAGACTTTTGCAGACCCCAGGCCCATCAGGGCTCTTACTGGTTTTGGGCACAATGTTGATTCCTCCACTCATAAATTGCTCACCCCTTTCAGGTTCCCAGGAGCTGACAACTTCTCAGTCTTCAGTCATAGAAAATGGCTTTTTCAGAGCATCAGACATTCATCCCCTGTTCACTCTTTCTCCAGAGTGAATTTGATGGCCAAGTTTTATGCTTGGCTATCATCAATCATCACATAATTATCACTGTTGGCAGCCTGCTGACCAAAGACATTCAGTCCGCCATGTTCCTCTCCCAGAAGTCCCGAGCAATGACCACTTCTGTGACTGTGGTTCCTGCAGCTCCATCACTCTATTGGCTGAAACAACCATGGTCTGGAAATGGATGCAACAGTGGTTGTATAGTTTGAGCTTCAAAGTTGCCTTCTGGGTGTTTGTAAACCAGTTGTGTCTCCTTTTCTAGCATAGTTTTTGACAAAGTGAATATTTTTAAATTTGCACACATGTATATGGACAAGAACAAGAGACAGCTCCTTTCTTTCCTCTCCTACTCACTTGCTCCAAGAGATGTAGCCATGCTTTTTATATATTTTTCACCAAGAATACTGTACTGAAATGTAAGATATTGCACATTTTAGAATACTAATGTACTGGTTTAGAATGAATAATTACCAAAGACTTGCCAAGAAAAATTAGGCTACCATAGGAACAGGAAGTATTGATCTTAATATACCATTCCACTTTTTCTTGCCTGGTAATAAAATAGAGAGCATAAGGTTTAAATAGAAAACCATTCACTTCCCAATTGTTTTTACTGTATTTGTTCTAAATTTAGGGGTAATTATGTCCTCATTGCTGCTAACAATTCACTTTCTGCTCTTTCTGGAGCGTTTTGAATGATCAATATTTTGCCAAGCATAACAGTTTCCCAGCATCACTTTGTTTGTAGCAAAAGGTTTATGGTCTTCTGCATACCGTCTGCTAGAGGAAGATGGATTAGCGTGTGAATAAAATGATGTGGCCTGATTGACAACCACCTGTTTGGGGGGAGCTGAAACACCAACTCAAATTGATCTCCAAAGAGCATTTGTTTTTAGACTCTAACCACACAATCTGCAGGCAGAGATATAATGCTACAAGCCACACCAGGCATTAAACAAACTCATTTCCTTCACCACAGTTAAACTGTGGAATTTGCTTCTACAAGAGGTGGGGATGGCCATGTTAGTTTCTGTTTGCCACTGAGCAGTACTTTGGAGTCACAAGACTCTGTTTACATTCCACAGATTCCATACTGTTGGAAGTCTCACGGGAGACGGGAGACGGATGTGACGTTAGTGGTTTCCTGTTCCTTCGTTCCTTTGTTTCAGTTGCTCTCTGCTTACACAGATAGAGGATGTGTTTTTTGATTGCGTAGTTAGGAAAATAAAACTCTTTGCAATGTAGCCCAAGCCTCTCGTCTCTTCCCTGTGCTGGAAACTCTGCTGAATGGGGGATGTGCCTGGAGCCTTATCAGAGGCTCAGGTTGTCAATCACGTCGAGGGCGATTCCGAAGGACTCGGCTGGAGGAAAATGAGCTTTATCAGCCTGGCCGAGTGGAGATCCCAACAGGCCACAGTGACTTGAAAAGAGAATTAGGCAAATTCATGGAGGTTAAGGTTATCAGTGGCTACTAGTCGTGATGGCTGTATCCTGCTCCCACTGTCAGAAACAGCATGCTCCTGAAAACTGGCTGCTGATGGTGAGGGTTCTGTGCACAGGAACGCCCTGGCTCTCCTCAAACTTGGCAAGAGCTGAAGTGTTCCACAAGGCATTGCCATTTGTCTCCTTGATGGGGAAGACAAGTAGCAACACTGCATATGGGAAAATTATGGCTCTCATCAAACTTGGCGTGAGCCAGGGTGCTCTGTCAGGCATTGCCACTTGTCTCCTTCGCTCCAGAGCAGGGAAGGCAAGCAGTAACACCCCATGATGAGAAGGGGGCATTCTGGGGGTGGCAGAAGCAGTGGGGCAGGCTGGGAACTGCCTGTTGCACTTCCGTTGCCTGAGGCAGGTGCTTCTTCCTGCCTCATAGGTGGGCCAGCTCTGCAGTCATATGCTTATAACCATAAGAAGAATGTACACTATTTCTATTGCTTGATGAGATAATGGGTGCTACTACGAACTCTTAACCATAGTTCACATGTCCAAGGCTCAGGAGTATCACAACATGAAGCTCTCTTCCCTAAAGAATGATGCTATAAATAGTAAAGGATTTAAGAGGTTGTAATTATGTCTCATCTTATGCTACTGTGGTTTGCTAAAGGTTTGCAAGCTTCTTAAGTCATTCGTTATTGTGCTTCATTTGACATTAACATTAATACAATAAATTATGTCAAGATCTTTAATCAGGAATATTTTAAGCTAATTATTGGGGAGGAACAGAAGTTAAAGTGGGAAAAGCCTTGTGGCCCTCCATGCATCAAACAAATATTGCTCTTTTAAGATGTTTGTATGTGGATGTCTACTGTATAAACCATTTGCACTTTCCGTGGAGACTGGATCTGATTACTTGGTAAGCCATCTATGACTATTGCTGTATCCAACAGCTGGGGGAAGTTCAGTGCTCAGATGTGTGTTGTTCCTTATATCAGAATTATATCTATGTGCGCACACACACACACACACACACAGAGAGAGAGAGAGGGGTGGGTGCATGAATTGGCTGGTTTTGGTTTCCACCAGCTTAGCATTTTTCAAGTCCTAAGTGTAGTTCTCCACATTTTGACATCAGTTTGCAATTTTGTTTAAACAAGAGTCACCATGAAACCTCAACACTATTTATTAGAAATGGTGTGTTTGTGTGTGTAAGTGTCATATATGACATGTTGTGTCTGTGTTTAAAAGGAAGATATATTCTGTGACCTCTGTGACAGCTATGAGGCCTTGCATACTTCTAGTAACAAGCCTGTTTAGCAATGGTTGCTAGATGACAAGTTATGTCGGACGAAACATTTAGTAAGCGGCAGTTCAAATTTCTGTCTAATTGGCTAGAGGTTCCACTCTGTTGGACAGGTAATGGGCAGTTGGTGGGGGGTCAACTGTCAGTGAGAGGGGAGCAGCAGAGCATTGATTGGTGAGAGGCAGTGTGGACATAATTGGCTGGGTTGGAGGACTGGGAAAGAATGGCTTGAGGGAAAAGCCACTTTGAGGCTTCTATGAGGAGCAGTGGGTCTCAAGTCTTCAGAAACTGCCAACAATCACCTTTGAGGCATGACTTTCCCCCTATGTATATAAAATATATGTGTGTGTGTGTGTGTGTGTGTGTGTATATATATATATATATATATATATATTGTGTGTGTGTGTGTGTATATATATATACACACACATATATACACACATTATACCCAGTTTAAGTTAATCCCAACTCTGATGGAAGAGTCCATCGCTTAATAATAATAATAATAATAATAATAATAATAATAATAATAATTTATTTATACCACGCCCATCTGGCTGAGTTTCCCCAGCCACTCTGGGCAGTACCCAATCGAGTGCTAAAAACAATACAGCATTAAATATTAAAAACTTCCTTAACAGGGCTGCCTTCAGATGTCCTTTAAAGATAAGATAGCTGCTTATTTCCTTCACATCTGATGGGAGGATGTTCCACAGGGTGGGCACCACTACAGAGAAGGCCCTCTGTCTGGTTCCCTGTAACCTCACTTCTCGCAATAAGGGAACCGCCAGAAGGCCCTCAGTGCTGGACCTCAGTTTCCTAACCATGTTACCATAACCCTCCAACATTTTTCGAATGAAAATAGGGACATCCTAAGGAAAAGTGGGACATTCCGGGATCAAATCAGAAACTGGGACGGGTTCTCTAAATCAGGAACATCCCTGAAAAATAGGGACACTTGGAGGATCCGTGTTACTGGCAAATTGTGAAGCATTCTGAGAGAATTGGTTTCAGCAAAACAGTTAAAGAGGCACAAACACAGGTATAGTAGTACCTAGGTTTTTGAATGTCTCCGTTGACAAACGTTTCGGTTTTCGAACGTCGTGAACCCGGAAGTAAATGGTTCAGTTTTCGAACATGCCTTGGAAATTGAACATGAAACTCAGCTTCCATATTGAGTTTTCCATTTTAAGGCTTCCATACTGAGTTTTCATATTGTTTTTAAACATTTCGGAACTTGAACAATCTTCCAGAACAGATTATGTTCGAAAACTGAGGTACCACTGTACTAGATAACTGAGGCTGAGGGAACGGTGATATCTGACAGGGCTCTAGAATGTTCTGTCAATGAAAGTCTAACTCTGAAAGGAACACATCATTGGCTCTAATAATGTAGCATTTTTCTAACCAAAAGCAGCTAACCCAGGGCTCTCCCCAGAGTAGTCTAACTCTGTTACAATGGTAGACCACTAATCACAGCTGACAAAAGCTTTCTGATCAGCAGTGGAGTTTGACAGACAGGGCTGGCCTACTGTTAGGCTGCATGAAATGGGGGCGGAGAGTGGAGTGAGGTGTTAAGAGGACAAATCTGTGTGCATGCCACATGGTCTGCCCTGGAGGGAATCTGCTTGTCACCAACGTCGAAATCCGATTGACCTGCCAGCCCAGTCAGTTTCTGTACGTGGAATGGAATGCCGTTTTAGACTTCACCTCACGCAGCAAAATGGATTGTTCCAACCCATATGATGGAGAACCAGGCTTGCCCCAGCTCTGACTTCTGGGAAACAGGACAGCTTCTTTAGTGTCTAGCCAGAAAACTGTCAAGCACCTGGCCATCTATCCAGCCTAGCAACTACACCATTATTAGGTACGTTATACAATCACGGGGAAAAGAAAGTGACCCTCTTTGAATTCTGTGGTTTTTACATATCAGGACATAATAACAACCATCTGTTCCTTATCAGGTCTTAAAATTAGGTAAATACAACCTCAGATGAATGACAACACATGACATGTTACACTGTGTCATGATTTATTTAACAGAAATAAATCTTCCATATATGCAGCCTGGAGAAGAAAGAATCCATTATAGTCTGTCTTACAGCTGTGCAAAACCCTCCAATAATTTTCTTTCTGAGATCTCTTTTTCTTAACAATGCAACACTTAGTCTCTGTTCTGTACACAATTATGCTGGCATAAAATTATATATACATAAATTAGGCATGCCTATTTGTCACTGACTACAAAAGCACTGCCCAAAGGACTTTTCTGGTTTTGGGAGAGAACAAGAAATGAAGTTTGTACTTTGTAATATTTGACATGTGCATTGCGAGCAAGTAAATAATGAATTTCCATTTTGTACTTCTCGGTATTCCCAAGGTAAGTGTGACATGGGCCACGTTTGGGGGAGAATGTAAAATCTATATAATTTAATTGTAATGGTATTCAGTTCAGGGCCTTCACCGTATTCAAAGGCTAAGAAATCCCATTGCCTCGTTTTTCATGAGGAGGAGGAACGCACTTGTACAAATTTCTGCTAAGAGAAAAAGGTGCACTCCATAACATACATTAATGGCTCTTCGAACACTGTGTGTGATGTAGACTTCCAAGGCATGCTTAGAGTAAACCCACTGAATCCAATGGGACTTCTTTTAAAGCCCCATTGAGTATGGTGGGTGTATGCTAAACGTGACTTAAGTTTGGATCTAGCTTAACATACTTTCCGTTTTCACGCTGACATTTCTGCTATGGAACCCAAACACACTGAAGAGGTTTCTGGGACTGGTAGACTATGCCCCTGGCAGGCCTTAGGCCCAAACTAGGCATGATGTTGTCATGCACTTCCCCTTTGCATTTTTTTTTTTTTAAATAGCCAATATGTGTGCATGGGGGAGCCAAATTGGGACTGACCTGAGGAAAGAAGAGCATTAACCCTTTGCTTTACCATGGTCCCAATCAGAATCAACCCTCCACCCCAGTGCCTGCTATTCGCAATGGGAGGGAAGCAGCCACTGGTGCCAATGGGAACTTTCCTCTCATTGTGAAGAGCAGGTATATGTAGTTCTGATCAGGAGAGCAGAGGGACAAAAGCCAAAGCTGTTCTTACCACACGTAGGGATGCCAGAGAATTCAAAAAGAAATGGGAGTCCTCATCCCATGTAAACTGTGGGTATAACCTGAAATCCACCCAGTGCTCTTCCTGCAGCAACACAATGCAGGGAAGATGAATTAGGATGGGCAAGTGCGAAGTTTTGCTTGTCATTTCTGATCATCATATCCTCACAAGCTTCCAAGGGCTCCAGAGTTAAGTTTCCCAGAACAGTTTGATAACCACTGTGTTAATATATTTATTTTGGTGGGTATAAGGAAATACCTGCATAGTTCACAGGGCAAAGCAGTTAGGTAACTGGGGAAATTACTGTGGTCACTGTTGTTGTTGGCGGCATCTATCTGTCTCAATAGACAATGAAGTGCACCTCCAGGGGTGAAGTCAAATGGCTGCATTAACACTACCAAAGTGACCTCCCCAGGGTACAAGCCTGGGCAGTGTGTATGGAAGTCCTGGGCTGTCCAGATGGCAAGACCCTACCACTCCTGGCCTTGCTGATGTGGTCCAAAGGAAAGCAGAACAATATGTTTGTTACCAGCTTGGCTGCAGGAGTTGCCAGAAGGGGGCGTACAAGGCACCATCCAACCATCTTCCAAATTTGTGTATTCCTTTGCCTATGGTTGCAGTAAGCTGTAATATTTACATGAAGAATGGTAACCAAACCACTTCACTGAGAACAAACTCTAACACATATTAGGCATGAAATAGCCCTCCAGAAATTAGAGAAGTGAAAAGGCAACATTTTCTGTTCTTCCTTGTGTTTATTGCATACAGCATAGTTGCTGTTCTGCTTCAATTTGTCTTCTGCCAATAAATACACTATTTCACTCTCTGTCTGCTATGGCAAAATTATCTAACATATGCAATATATGTAATTATGTACATTGCATAATGACTAGACATTTAGTTTTAATTATTTTGATAATTAATTTCCAAGATTCTTAAAACAGCCTGCAGCAGGTAACAACAAGGGGGAAAATAAGAGTTGCACACAATTTTTGGGATATGAATAGATGCTAGGAGAGCATATATTAATTAGATATTATCCTTCCTTCCTCACTTTTGTGAGTTCAGCAGAGTGCTGTCTCTTTGCAGCTTAAAGGGAAGCTTAGATAGGCTGGTGTTAGCCTTTTAGTTTATGTAATCCAGGATGCCTTAAGGAAGACTGGATTTTCCTGGCATTTCCCCCTTTTCTCCCCCTTAAAACAACCACTGCACAAACAGTGTTATTAAAAGATAAAAGTAACATTTATTCACTCAGAATACTTGTTGAAGAGTAACAGATACAGCAGCTTTGTTCAGGCAGGCTTAAAATGGTAATTCAATTACAAAGACACACTTGAGTCTAGCTTAAAACGCAGTCTGAGCATGGAGCTCAGACTTAGCAGACGTTCTCACATTGCTGGCAGAGCAGAAAGTGATGGAAAGAGGAAAAGGGCATGCCCAGGCAGGAAGGAGAATATATATATGTGGTTTCACTCTCTCCCTGCATGGGCACAGTGGGCACAGAGTTCTCTCCAGCATACTTACAGGAAAACTCTGTGAACTTCAGCTCCTATTGTGTGCCTGTGTAGCAAAACATGAGTTGTCGGTTCAACTGCACTTTAGCATGCCACAATAACATCTGTAGGGCTACACCTGGTCTAGGTGGTGCCCCTGTGTTGCAGTTTGGTCAGCCAGGTTTGCAGGCAGGGCACATTGCCAGTGGTGCACGCCTGGACAGCCGTGTGACCCGATTTCGGATTTCCCACTACTCCTCTGCTGCCTTACATGAGCACAAAAAAGTCAGAATTAACCTGCGGCCACTGTGAGGAACTTAATAAAGGTTATCTGTAAAAGTCCTGAATGCTTCTATTAAATAAATCTTTAATACTGAAGAAATGCTCATTATAATGTCACAAATTGTAATAACCAATTTTCAAAACTACAGCATGAAACTTCCGCACTGGAGATAATTCTTCTTCATTTACCGAGTGGAAATTTACAAGCTTCTGTAATGCTATTTATTTAAATAAGGAAATTAGTCCTGGAGACATTGAAAGCATTGTAGGAATGAACTTTGCAAACCTGCAATCCTAACTGTAAATATGAGAGCTGAAATTGTTTAAAATATTTGCATGATTTTGGTTTGTTTAGCATTAAAGACATATTAACACAGGAGCTTAGATAAGATTCCTCTGGTGATGCTGATCATAAAATATTAACATTTCTATTACAACCTTGATTTCCTGTTTGGAATGATGCCATTGTCTTGGAAGCATTTCGACTATGAAACTTTAGCGTATTACAAAACAGAATTTTAAAAGAATATATCAAACGCTTTTATGCCTCATATATACCGTATTTTTTGTCCCATAGGGCGCTCCGGCCCATAGGACGCACCTAGTTTTTTGGGGGGGAAATAAAGGATTTTCCCCCCTCCCCCTCAAAAAAAAACCAGGTCGGGGAATCCAAACCATATCGGGGAACAGCGGGATGGCGGCGCTCCGCCTCCCAGCTGTCCCTCGAGCTTGTGGGGCTGGCATTGGGGAGAAGTGTGCTTCTCCCCAGCGCCAGTCTCCAAACCAGCTCAGGGAACAGCGGGAAGGTGCGCTGCGCCTCCCCGCTGTCCCCCGAGCTTGTGGGCTGCAGGCTGCTGCCCGCAAGCCTTGTGAGCCTGGCGGGAACTCCCACCGGGCTTGCAAGGCTTGCGGATAGCTTCCTGAAGCCTGCGTTCACCCCATAGGACGCACACACATTTCCCCTTCATTTTTGGAGGGGAAAAAGTGCGTCCTATATGGCAAAAAATACGGTAGTGTGTGTGTGTGTGTGTGTGTGTGTGTGTGTGTGTGTGTATATATATATATGGCATTGGAAGAGACCTCAAGGGTCATCTAGCCCAATGGTTCACAGATAGAGGAAACCCATTCAGCATCCTTATTTGTTGTCCATCTGCTGCTACATGAAAACATCCACATTGTGAGGTAGCCTTTCTCTATACTATAATGAAAATGCCAAACACACCTTTGTGCAGATGGAATTCCGCAAATTAGGAGCTGCCTACCTCTCCTCACTGGCACAATATGAAGGGATGAGGAAGCAATATAGAACAATAGAGGAGGGACAGCTCAGTTGGTAGAGCATGAGACGCTTAATCTCAGGGCCATGGGTTTGAGCCCCACATTAGGCAAAATATTCTGGCATATCAGGTGGTTGGAGTAGAGGATGCTCATGGTCTATTCCAACTTCATGATTCTGTGATCCAAGAATAAGGTGAATGGGTGCACTCAGGAGGAAGTCCCAATTGAATCAATGGAGCTTGCTCCCAGCTAAGCAATTGCAGCCTGAAGGAACTGAAACTGAAGGAACTATTAGTTAAACTGGAAATGCAGACCAAGTTCATGGAGTAATAAATTTACTTGGTGCGATTACCTTACAGACTTGGGCAGCTGTCAGAGTCAGCACTCTAAGCAGTGCCAGTCAGATGAATCTAGCTTTCCTTTTCATTTTTTACAGTGTGCCTGACCTAGTGTAGCTTTGGGAGATAAAGGTAAAGGTAAAGGGACCCCTGACCATTAGGTCCAGTCGTGACTGACTCTGGGGTTGCGGCGCTCATCTCACTTTATTGGCCAAGGGAGCCGGCGTACAGCTTCCGGGTCATGTGGCCAGCATGACTAAGCCGCTTCTGGCGAACCAGAGCAGTGCACGGAAACGCCGTTTACCTTCCCGCACGAGCGGTACCTATTTACTTGCACTTTGACGTGCTTTCAAACTGCTAGGTGGGCAGGAGCAGGGACCGAGCAATGGGAGCTCACCCCGTCACGGGGATTCGAACTGCCGACCTTCTGTTCGGCAAGTCCTAGGCTCTGTGGTTTATCCCACAGTGCCACCCGCTTTTGGAGATAGTGGCAATTAAAAGGCTACCTACCCAGTGCTTAGGAGCAGTGCCACCACAGCCAAGTGAGCCTGCTTAGGCCACTTTAGAGGAACAGGCCCATCAAATGACACTTTGTCCAGGGCTTCCTACAAACCTAGAGCTGGGTCTGGTAATAAAGGAATAGAATGGGGAAAATCTTCCCATACTTTGTTCCAAGGAACAGTTCCAAGTCAGCTTCTCTGCTTGGGAATGGTATGGATTGGGGATAGGATGGGATTTTCCATTTCTCTTCCACACACCCACACCCAGACCATTACCATAACAATGTCTCCAAGATCGTGGAAATTATGAATCCATTCAATTTGCCTTGGGAAAAAAAATCTTCATCCAGATTTTTAGTTTAAGGAAATTTATGCCACAATAAAATCTGTTGAAGCATCACAATACTGGTGTTGCCAGATACTGCATTAGAGAGAGATATAACCTAGATGCCCCGAGCCCTCGGTATTTCCACTGAGACTAGTCAGCTTAAAAGAAAATACAAACACTGTGTGCAGAGAGGAGGTCTTCAGTTTACCTTGCCTTTGGATTTTGACCTCGGAAACAGCAATGGCATCCAGAAAGTAGTGGCTGAATCAATTTATTTTGGATAGTTGCTATGGAGACTTCCTACTGATACAAAATACAATGAAAGGGTTAGGGGAGAAAAATAGGACACTGGGTTATGAAAGCTGACAGAATGGAACTACACTCTGTGGCACACATTAGGAGCCAAGTAAGAAAATTGTTCTTGGAATTATATTTATTGATTCAGTGATATAAAGATCAACAACCTAAATTAGGAGGAAAGCATCTTGGCTTTGAGACAGATCATAGCAATTAAACTATTTCATTGTAATTTTCTCCCATCCACCACTGCTCTTCTTCCCATGGGAAAGCCCTTCTAACAATACAGGCTTGTATCAATGCACAAGGATACAATGTGATGGAAATCTTCAGTGTTTCATATCCTTCTGACTCCAGTTCTGCACAGTGGTTCCATTTTGGATTTCAGTAGAGTGGGATGGAACAAAGATTAGAGCGAGTGTGCAGTGGCGTAGTGTGGGGGGTGCAGGGGGGCTGGCCGCACCGGGCACAACATCTGGGGGTTAGGGTTAGGGGGCGCAAATCCACGGGTTAGGGGGCGCAAATTCATGGGTTAGGGGGTGCAAATTACTTGCCTTGCCCCAGGTGCTGACAACCCATGCTACGCCACTGCGAGTGTGTGTGTGCGCATTCATTAAACACATTTTGGCAACGCACATTGTAAGTGTGTGGTCTCCAGCTCCGATTGAGGGGCAAAGAGTCCTAGCCACCACCCTCCAACCTTAATTGGATCCCTGGATTTAAAGGTGGTGCTGCACCTGTCTAGAGCACCTGGTGATGTTTTCCTTCTCAAAGGGCTGTGTTTTTAATGGTAGAGCATCTGCATTGCATGCAAAAGGCCCGAAGTTCAACCCCTGGCATCTCCAGGTATGGAAAAGAAGGATCCTTATTTGGAGAGCTGCTGCTGCTGGATGGACCGTGGAGTCTGACTCAGAATAAGGCAGCTTCCTATGTAAAAAGCAACTGTACCCTGCCCCCAATTCAAGAGAAGTCTGACTCTTTGCCCCTCAATGCAAATCTTTAATCCAGGTAAGTGAATATAGTATTGCACCCGTAAAAGACTGAGATGCAATTTGGGAAGTCCCCACTGCATATCTCATGTCTGTCACGACCTTACTAGGTGATCGTGGGAAAGTCACCCATTCTCATTTTTTATGTCCCCCAACTTGTCTCAAGCCTCCATCTATAATATGGGAGGGGTAGTACTGCTGGTGGAGGACACGTTGTGCTCCTTCTGGGGTGGTTTGTGCACCTTTGGCTCCTAGAAGCTGTCAACATGCAACAGCTGCCACACGCCAGGAGATGGCTTCAACTGGCCAGCTAAACCAGGTGAGGGTAGCCGATAAGTCTCAAACCCTTGGTGAGTTAGGAACTTCCTCTGCATGTGAAGACAGACTCCAGCAGATTGAGCGGACAAGACCAATTGTGGGTCCAACAGTCAAGAAGGTGGTTTCTGCATGTGGTGTAGAGGGATGTGAGGGGCAGATGGGCCTCATCAACCTGGGAAGGTAGCCCATCTAGGGGAAGCAAAATTCTGATCCTAAACCTCTGCTACTTTGTGGGATATCTTTGGGAGAAGAAAAGGATAAGGAGTAAACTACACACAAATCTGGAGTGGAGTCCCTAAGATGGATGGATGGTGTCTTGTACACCTTCTGGCAACTCCTGCAGTCAAGCTGGTGTCAAATGTATTGATCTGCTTTCCTTTGGACCACATCAGTGGTCATCTGGCAACCCAGGACCTCTATATACACTGCCCAGGGAGGTCTGTTGGTGCCGCTAACACAGCAGTTTGATTTCACCCCTGGCGGTGCACTCCATTTTCTCTCAAGACAGATGCCAACAACAACAATTCTAACATGTCTTACAGAGTTGTTGCAAAGCTGACACCTAGATAATGTGTGTGAAGCACTTTGAATGGTTGAAAGTGTTGAGTTTTATTATGGTCTTGACACAAGTGTGTGCACAAGCAGTGAAAAAAACAACCCCAGACTAAGAATATGTATTTGTTTGTTTATTTATTTATTCAGGTAATGTATATACTGCTCCATATTTCAGAGGAAATTTCTAAGTTTTCAGCATCAGAAAAACATCCCAAATGAAATTTTAAAACCCTCATTTTAAAGCAGCACAAAACAATTAGATAAAGCATCCTCTTAAAGCAGCAATATAAACTACAACAACCAACATATGAATGAGCGACAATCACTTTCACATGGCTAGTTCATGATCATTATACTTAGAAATGTTTCCCTGCTCTCTCCCCTCCCCCAAATTGACAGATGAATTATTTACTGCTGTGGGTTATAAATATATATCCCTTTAAAGGCACCAACAATTTCATACATGCTGGGACACCAGGAGGCAAACAAATATGTGGTTTGAGAAGGAAATGATTTGTATACACAAGCCTACTTTCCATTCAAATCACCCGTCTTCGGTGACATTGGCTTTTTTGTGTGTGATACAGGAATTACAGGGCTTGTTACAGAAGGAATGAACATTTCCATGGAAGTGAATGAATGCTAAGTAGTTACTCCATGTTAAAATCTGTGTTTGAAAATAACAGGTTACGGTTTATTCTGCTGGTACCCCAGCAGAAAGAGCTGCAGCTTGCCCTGTTCCTTTCTACGAAACACATGCCCAATGTATTTTATGGCTGTATATTCCCACACTCGAGGGAATGCATCTATAAGTAATATTCAGTTCCTTTATTCAGGAGAAGAAAACCCTGGTGTGCTTGAGGCGAGCATACTTTAACCACTGTGCCTGACTATGCTCAGGAAAACATAAATCAACAGTTTAACATTACACTTGGGTGTATTTTTCTCTTGGTAATTTTATTCCGTTGTATTTGTGTAGTAAGACACAGGTCAAATAAGGAAGGTTAGTTTAATGTCCCAATAAATAAACCTAAATCTGTTTTTCGGTAAAGAGAGTAGTTGCCTTCTAAAGTCACCTTGGGTCTCAAATCTTGCTACACTGAGAAAGAGGCACAATTTCTCTCCTTTCTGCAACACCATAGCTAGTCATCGGAAGGAGCTGCAGGTAATTCAGTTCTCTGTGCAGTGGAGATGAATCCATTAGGGTGAATGAGGCATTGCCCCAACAACCTCAGTCTGCCCTCAGCCAACCCTCACCTGCCTGACTTCTTACTTACAATCAAACCAGCGTGTAACACTGCTTTTCAGCATCCTCCTCCTAAGTCTCCGTGTTGCCCTTGTACAACTCAGCAGAGAGGAGGGTAGGGACAAAATGAAAATTAGTTGGCTCTGCCTGTTACTGGCTCTTGGCTCCCTGTAGTCCACCCTACCAGTCTCAATGGACCCAGCCACAACTGCCTCATAGAGGTTGCACCCAGAAAATTAGGAGATGCATTTGCTAAGGTCCCAGATACATCTAATACACTCAACATATGCAAAGTTTATAACTTGTTAACTATACAGCCCTAACCATGTTTACTTGGAAATCCTATTAAATTCAGCAGGGATTACTCCCAGGCAAGTAGAGTTAGGAATGCAGCCTAAAAATTCAGAATGTGTCCCCAGAGACCTGTAGAAAAGGTGGAGGGGATGACAGCCATTCATTTATTCTTATATGGTTATAAACAGAATAAGGCTGTTCACCAAAGCCAGATATCAACTCTGCCCCCATGCGCTGACAAGCATCAGTTTTACAAGACCTAATTACACCAGCTCATATCATTACTGTTATTATTAATTACCGTACCTGACCTTCACCCTAAGGTCCAAGGTGGGTTACAACAATTTAAAGTACAACATTAAAAACAGATTTAAAAACCTCACAACCATGAAAATGTGTCCTGAAAATAGATGTCTCAGGTGTTTATATAAGTTTGTGTGAGGGGTGATGTACGTACATCTCATTTTCCTTTCACTATGGCTTACCTCTTCTATGTTATTGTATGGGGTTTTTTTTTTGTCTAAAAAATGAAAATAAATGAGCACTGATGGTCCCCCATCCCTTCATCCACACTTCTCCATGGAGCTCAGGGTAGTGTACATAATGTGTGTACTCCAACTGTATCATTATAAGGAATGATCCCTTGTGGAATAGGTTAGAATAAGAGGATGGTGTTCAATTAAATATGCACTATAGTGCCTAAGGATTTTGCCCCCTCTTATTTTGCACACCCTGCATCATCTCGAAATAATCTCTGGAGGGTTTTGGGCGGGAAATACCAGAAACAGATTGGGCAGGGGGAAAGAGGGAAATAATGTTCCATTGTGCAATGAGAAATCCTTGCCCTGATGGAACAGGCTCAGCTCTATGTTGGAGACAACCCAAAGGGCGCAACTGGCCTGAGGTCACCCAGTAAGCTTCATGGATGCACACAGTATTTGCACCTAGGTCTTCCTGGTTCTAGTCCACCAGCTGCTTCAACACATCAACTCATATTCTATTGCAGATCATAATGACTAGAAGCTATTATACAACTCTGTTTGATTTTAATAGAGCTAGATTGCACCCACAATGGCACTCTGTTTTATGTAACGGAGGCCGGAGTCATGCACAGGAGAATGAATGCATCTTAATTTGAAGTCAAAAGTTTCTCGGGGATGAACTTTTCTCAGCATGACAGAGAGCAGAACACAAAGCTTTTGTATTAAAGATTGAGGAGAAATACACTTAGGAAGAATGCATCAATATTTAAATAGGCGAAGGGAAGGAATCTTGCAACCACTGGCCTCCTTTATGGATCAGCTTTTTTTTCATAATTCAGCAAACCTGACTGCACTTCTGTAATTTAGGGTGTAATCCTATTCTCACACTGCACCAGTGTATACTGGCAGTCCCTTGATCACTCAACCTGAGTCTTCTGCTTGAAATGCTGTACTGTATTATAGGGATAGTTTCATTGCATATTTTAATTATGGGTGTTTATATTTTAATGTTTTAATGGGATTGTTTAGTGCATATTTTTATTGCGGATTTTTTTTTAAAAAAATATTTTAATGTTTGTGTAACTGCTTAGAAGAATTAAGCTTCTTCATTTCTTTTTACTTGTGGGTTTTTCAAGGAGTTGAGCTTGGTGTATCAAGCCCTATACAGCTTCAGACACAAGGATTTGAAGGAGTACCAGTTCCATTATCTACTGCCCCCTGCCTTAATATTTCCAGGGGACACCTTGTCAGTCATCCTGTTGATGACAGTGGTGCCGTCATCATCATCATCATCATCATCAGCAGCAGCAGCATCTCCCCCCCCCCATGTTGGGTGATGGTGGTGATATGGGACAAGGCATTCATGGAATTCCCTCCTGGTGGAGATAACAGTTGTCCCCCAAATTACAGCTTCTTGATGTCAAATGACCACCTGTCAGGAGTGAGCTGGCAGTAAATCACACTGTGCAAGTTGGAGTTAACTCTTCGCTAGCAAGAACACAATCTGCACAGAATTGACGGAGTTGTCATGCCTAATGAGCGCAGCAGCTCAGCTCAGCCCTGGTAGGTCTTGCTTAGACTGAAGGTCCCTGCTTCCCCACAGCTGTGTAATTAGTCCATGACACCATGCATATTTTTCTTCAGGCTTTTGGACATGGATGTGTGTTGTCTGTCTGCTGCTAGGTCATACGTTCTATTGTACTGTATTCTAATGATGGCAGTTTCTTACGTCTTTATGATTTTATGTTGCACTTTATCTTAAATACTCATCACAGTGTCCTCCCAGGCTGAGCACATAGAGGAAATGGTAGTTGTTCCATCAGCATCATGGAGCTTAACCTGTTCACTCATAGGATGGCTCTGCACGGTGCCTAAACCAACATAAGACCATAAGAAGAGCTTGCTGGATCAGGCCAAAGGCGCACCCAGTCCAGCATCCTGTTCGCCCAGTGGCTAGTCAGATGTTTATGGGAAGCCCACAAGCAAGACCCGGGTGCAACAGCACTCTCCAATTTGACATTTCCTGCTACCTCTTTCCACTTTTTCTTTTAAAGTTTCTTTTACCACCAGACAGTATTAATTTGCATCACGATGCACTCTAGCCAGCGCAAACCCTCCAAATATGCTGAATGCTTCAAATTATCCCTGTGTGTTTTTATAATAAAATGGAGGAACGCTAAATAATTTACATAGACAAATGAAAACTAATTTGCTAATTTTTAATTTTTATCCAGTTGCACGATCCGTGCTGGTGAATAATTAACAACTAAAAAATGAATTTCAAATCAAACTCTTTCTCTGTAGGGTCTCATCGTAAATGTTATCATCTGCATATCCTTCCCGAACGCTCATTTATTATAAAAACATATTTTATTTTATTTTATTTTTTAAAGAAATAAAATAAAACCCAGAGGAAAGAGTGTTCAGCATGATCAAGGCTGTAATAAGAAGAGTGGCAGGCTCTAGAGAGTTCATTTTGTTTCCATGTAGACCTGGGATAATTTGTTGGAGGCTGCTTTTGAATTATTCACATACACCAAATGCTTGGCTTTTAGAGGCTGAATAAAACCAGCTTCAGTCATATGCTACTTTTATAAAATTTGCATTTAAAGCTTTCTTATAAGATGCCTTTCGTATTCAACCACACAGCTGGGTGCTGCAGGATTCCATCCATAAACTATATAACATTAGGAATAGGAATTATATCTAGAACAGTGGATTTGACGATTTTGGTTCTCTCGGTTTCTCACTTTTCCGATCTTAAATTCAGTTTTCCACATTTTCACAGCAATCTGATTTTCTTAAATAAAAATCCTCATGAAAATCTTCCAACATTTAGGTACTGATATCACCTAATAAATACATTTTTGTATGCGGTTGTGACTAATACACACATTTTTGAAAGCAATTTCACCTAGTAGCACGCATTTTGTATGCTATTTTCACAAACATACGCATTTTTATGGACACTTTACTGTAACATATGTATTTGTGTGCACATTACTTGGCTGGAAAACTGCATCTCAAAATTCAGAGAAGTGTGAACTTTAAAGGATGCCTGTGTTTTGGATCATTTATTATTTTGGAGCATGCAGATTTGGTAGGTTCTCCTTTAAATGTGAACTGAATCAAATCCCTGCTCCCGATCCCTATTGGCAGGTGGGTCTTGCAGCAACATGCTCCAATGCAGAGTGCTCCTGTTCACTATTCCAGCCAGCCATTCCATCCATTCCATTTCTCCTCTTCCTAGCATCATCATCATCATCATCACTGAATCATAGAACTGTAGAGTTGGAAGGAATCCCAAGGGTCATCTTGTCCAACCCTCTGGCATGCAGGAATCCTGCCCACGGCAACCCCTGGGTGGGCTTGAACCACCAACCTTCTGGTTAACAGCCGGGCGCACCAACCATCTGACTGGGTTGCTCGAACCACTCTGGGCAGCTTCCTACAATTTTTATTAAAAAATTAAGGACAGTAAAACATCAAACATTAAAAACTTCCCTGTACAGGGCTTCCTTCAGATGTCTTCTAAGAGTTAGATAGTTGTTTGTTTCCTTGACATCTGGCAAGAGGGCGTTCCAAAGAACAGGTGCAACTACCTGACCTCTGCCTGGTTTTCCTTCCCTCCCACCCAGCAGCCAGCATTCTGTGGCCTCTGAACATATCCAGTCTGCACCAAGCTGTTTTTGGAGTTCCACCACAGGGCCTTAAAAAAAACCAAAGAAAGTTGTTTTCTTCTTCTGCAAACCTTGGAGTTCCCCCGAGCATGCTGGTGCCTCCCTCTTGAGTGTGATTGTTTTGGGTTACATGAGCAATGGAACTCTTGCCTGAACACCAGAAATAGAAAGAATGAGCTCCTGACATTCCACACAGTGCATAAGGAAGGATGAGCCCCTGAAATGGGAGAAAGCAGGTTGACAAATCTTGATAGAATTGACATTATTTGTTTTGACTCAGAGTTACTGTCGCAGACGAAGACACTCATTAAAACTTCACAGGTTGAATCAAGTGCCCAAGTCTTTGTGGTGCTTTAAAAAATTACATTATAATGAGCAGAGGTGAGGAATTTCAGGTCCAGGAGTTGAATGGGTACCTCTGGGCATGTGTCTCTGCCAGGGTCCTACTCGAGTGTAGGACACTCCATGCCCCTCTTTTCCTTATCCATGAAAATGTTCTGCGGGTCTGCACCTTTCTATTTGTACACCACTTAGAAATCAAAGCACTGAATGCTGAATACAATCAAATACACGATTTACTAGCTACCGTAATATTTTCCAGAAGCTATTGAGAAATATTTTCCTCCATGCTTTGATTGGAGGGAGGGCTAAGCAAGTTTGCTCACCCTTTGATGTGTGTAGCTTTATAACAACCACCATTATTTTTTGAAGCACGTAACTTAAAAAAGAACCCACCCTCCACATGTATGGTGGATAATGCTCTCTGAGCACATTCTCACCATAGGAACTTTGTTTCTTGAAACACTTCTCCATGACTTCTCAAAGACGTGAGAGAGAGAAAAAACTTCAAGTCAGTCTGAAGTCTGACATCTACTTTTATTCTGGTACTCAGGTTTGCAGTGTTTTAATTGGTATTTATCTCCTGCGGGTGAAAAATCTTCACCGCAACAGGTAATGCAGAGCAAAGTTGCTATGCAACCATATAAAAATCTTCCTTTTAAAAATTGGCAGTGGGAGAGAGATTAGATTAACTCCTGGGGAATTGAGAGAGGAACTGTTGTTATTGCATTCCCACCCCTATTTCTGTGTTGGTTGTTGCTTTCAATGAAAAGTTATGCAAAAGATCAAACTTCAGAGTACACAGTTTCCCTTCTCTTCCATTTTAAAACAATGCCATTGTCTTTCTCATTCCATTACAGAAGGTGCCACTTTGATACTAATAAAATATGAGGAGAAGGAACATCACCTCCATAGGGTTTCTCCACTTACTGGCCCCTTGCTGAACAGTTGCTACCGAACAGTGGTATATGTAGAAGAACTTGACAAGCTGGGACAGCTCAATCAGTGGAGAATGGCACTCTTAATCTCAGGGTTCTGGGTTCGAGCCCACATTGGACAAAAGAATTGCATGGGGTTGGATTATATGACCCTTGGCTGGATGCCTGCATCCTGCAACTGGATTGTCACATGCGCTTCTTGGATGTTGGAGTGTAAAGCCTGCATGCAAAGCCCAGCGCAGGGGGCTGAATCTAATGGTGGCTTTCCCAAAGTGCAAAGCTACCATTGGATGCAGTCCATGAGTTGAGCTTTGCTTGCACTCTCCCGACTTCTGCCCATGCAAGATGGAGCACCCAATTTTTTGCCGACACCCATTGCCTACTGCAGCCCTCAGGAGTACTACACAGTCCTCTGGGGTAGCTTTGGAAGAGGGGTGGGGGAGGGAAAGAAGAGCCTGTGGTGCATGGGGGGAGTAATCAAAAGTTGGGTGCCCTGAATAAGTGGGGCTTTCTAGTGATGCAACATCACCCTTGGATACAACCCATATGATACAGCAATACTGGATGCCACCAACCATTGGATACTACTGTATATGTCCATAGGTCTGTACAGTTGTTTAAAATCTTGAGTAGCCTGCCAGTTTTAATTATTGTTCTGTACTGCCTTTCATTGTTTCTTTAATATTGCACACCACCCAGATGTTTTATGAGAGGGCAGTGTATAAATACATTTATAAATAAATAAACCCATAGTCAGTGTGGACTTGTAGCACCTAAAGGATTTTAATTTGATCTTCAGTGCTTCTCTTTAGGCCAGTGTTTGTGGGACATAAGACCATTTTGGAAGAGCAGCTCCAATATCCCTGATCCATTTCACCATTTTGTTTCTTCTACCTGGTGACACCAGTAATAAAATGAAATCAGTCCTGCCTGTTCTTTGAGTACTGCTCTTTCCGTCCCCTGCAGTTTAAAAGAGTGTGCTCAGATACTTCATAAAAGTGAATCTTCCCACTGAGACAAACAAAGGTTGGAATCAGAGCTTTTCCGACAGAGGGGGTTTGAGTTCTTCCTTCCCAACAGCACAAGTAATCTGCAAGACTATTAAAATTCCCCCTCTTGTCCTGTAATGTATCAAAACGCTTTGCCCATCCCAGCTTCTGTCTTTCTTCTTTGCCAGGGATTGTTCTACTCCTACTCAATGCTTGTCACCTCCTTGTTAGCTGGATTTCAGTCACTTTGCACTCCAGGCAACTGCCTTTGAAGCAGACTCAGGTCATTTAAGCCTAAAGGCTATCACTTGAAACTCCTAGATCTGTTCTTTGACTCTTAGGCTCCAGGTAAAGTGCACTGTCAAATTAAAACAGATGATGCAACAGGGAAGTGTTCCCTCTTAGTCTTTTTATGCTTCCTTCATGATGTGGTTATGCTCTGGAATGCCTCTGCTGAAGTGGATTTACTCCCAAGTAACAAGAGAGGACTCCTGCCAACCTAGCAGTTCGAAAGCACGTCAAAGTGCAAGTAGATAAATAGGTACCACTCCGGCGGGAAGGTAAACGGCATTTCTGTGCGCTGCTCTGGAACACCAGAAGCGGCTTAGTCATGTTGGCCACATGACCCGGAAGCTGTAGGCCGGCTCCCTCAGCCAATAAAGCGAGATGAGCGCCGCAACCCCAGAGTCAGCCACAACTGGACCTAATGGTCAGGGGTCCCTTTACCTTTACCTTTTTAACAAGAGAGGAACTGGGCTTCTGATTATTATTATTATTATTATTATTATTATTATTATTATTATACTGCAGGGATGGGGAGCCTGCAGCCTTCCGGATGTGGTTGGACTCCAGCTCCCATCATCCTCAGCAGCACAGCCAGTGGTTAAGGATGATAGGAGTTGTAGTTCAGTGACATCTGGAAAGTGGTGGGTTTCTCATCCTTGTTTTTGAGATTATTTTTGTTTATGAATGCAGCTGCTGAACCTACAATTTGAAAGGGAATCACACTATTAAGAAGATAAGAAGTAAGAACTGGTGTTTGGAGGTCACATATAGCATTGGCTTCTAGAAGCTAAGCTATACTGAAAGACAACCAGACAGGAAGTGGAGGCAGTGGCGGCGGCAGCAGGGACATTTCCCCTAGCTGTATAACATCTTTACACTGTTTTTGTGGACAGAACGAAAGGATTAAGCTTCCAGTAGTACAAAATATATAATGGAAAATTACTGGCCCATTTAACTACAATGGAAATTTAACTCAAGCAGTTAAGTCACCACATCCCAGTCTGTCTTTAATCAAAGAAACTTGTATACCTTTTATGCTATTTTGGTGCTTGTAATTTGTTGCTATTCACTGAAAGGAATATGTATTGGTGGGCAGCCTGCCTTCCACAGAACAGAGTGTCCTACCAAATTGCAGTTAAATATATAAATACAAGTGGAAAGCAAATTAGATTGGCTCATTGAAAGAGCCCCCCACCCCCTGCTTCTCAACCTGTTGCTTTCTATGATGCTTCTTAAAATCCTTTTCACTGCAGCTGAGATGTTAAAAAGATGTGAATGAATAGTGTGGTAATTTGCCTCCGAGTGTAATCTCTGGCCATCTTTTTTAAATGGTACAGTAAAATTATACACAGGTTGTAAAGAGACCACAGTGGATCGAACAATCATGTTAATGACTGTTATCAAGTAATTAACTATGGAGTCGGGTGTAGAGAAGATTGGATTATTTCACCTGTGAGATTGCCATGCTCTGTCTCTTAATGGCATACCTAATTAGTATGGTTCCGTACTATAGTAGGCCCCAACGAGCTGCTAAAGTTAAGAACTTATCAGTACAGTCTCCACTCCTTGATACATCATCTTGGCCATTGCAAACTGCCTTTGAGTACAGCCCACAATGGCAGGGATGTGCCACCCATTCCCCTCCAAATGCAGCTGGACTCCCAACTCCCATCATCATCATCATTTATTAAAGTTGTATATCATCAGAGCCATCTTTCCCATATGGCTTAGTGGCGCATTGTGCCAAGATGCCGGCCTCTCAGGCACCCCAGCGAGTGGGGGAGCTGCGTGGTTTGCCGGTGGCCTCCCCTTTCCCTGTATGCCCACTAGCTGTGCCCTGTCAAACATATGGCTGGTGGGCATGCAGCTTCCCTTCCAAGACTCTGCGGGGATTGCTGTCCCGCAGCAGCATGGGGGAGAGTTGTGCAACCCACCCCCCCAATGGCTGACAGTGTGCAGCTTTGCCCCCTCATCCATGGTAATTTGGGGGCGCTGAGCGGATATTTGTATCCCGGCGCTGCATCTGCTAAAGATGGCAGGGATCTTTCGCCCTGCTACCTGATGGGAGTTGGACTCCCAACATCTGGAGGGCTGCAGGTTTCTCCTATTACCTGCCCTAGGAAATTGTGCAGGGTCATCGGAAATGCATGTCATTTGCAATAGTGCAGCGGTCATATTATTACACTGGGGATTCTGGAGGCAAGGCAAGGGTTTTGGCTATCTAAGGGCAGTTTGGGGGGCAAGGTGCAATATATGTAGCAGTGTTAAATAGGGTGGGTGGTACTGCATTAGCCCCCTTCTAATGTAGGCATTGCAGCAACCTGTACACATGATCAGGAAGGAGGCACTGTTCTTGTTAGATAGGTACAACCAAAGAAGGCACTCTGCTTTTAATGGAGTTATTTAAACGCTTACATACTATAAAACCAGTTGAAGTCACTCCAACTATATTCCATACATATTTAGCCTAACGTTTTCTATTTTGATGGATGCTTGGTTGAAGCTCTTATTTTTGCAGGGCACAGAGATAATGGCTTGTGGTGCAGCTGATATGTGCTTGGATTAAGCAGCTTCCGCAGCTGATGAAATGTTTGCTTTGCAAATGCTCCCACTTCACATTCTCAAGTACCATAGAAACAGTCATTAAAAGAGTCTCAAACATTATCAACAGGCTTCCACTTTCCAAGTGTTCCTGAGGCTGCAGTCCTATATCCACTTAACTGGGAGCAAGCCCCACTGAACTCAGTGGGACTTACCGTATTTTTTGCACCATAACACTCACTTTTTTCCTCCTAAAAAGTAAGGGGAAATGTCTGTGCGTGTTATGGAGGGAATGCCTACGGGTGGCATGCCTACGGATTTTCCTCCTCTAAAAACTACGTGCGTGTTATGGTCGGGTGCGTGTTATAGAGCGAAAAATACGGTACTTTTGAATAGGCATGTGTAGGATTGCACTTTTACAGTGCAATCATGTGCATGTTTGCTCAGCAGAAATGCCTAGTGAGTTCAATGGGACTCACTCCTAGGTATGTGTGTGTAAGATTGCAAACTTAATTTTACTGTCTTCTCCTAGTCTTTTTAGCAAAGGACCTTTCAATCTGGGAAATTGTTTTGATGAGTGAATAGACAGCCATACACTACCAGGCCAGGTTCCAGGTTTTTATATTAATTTAGGAGGCCCTTAATGACTTGGATCCAGAACATTCCAAGGACTGCCCGATCCCTTATATCCCTGCCCAGTCACTGAGGTCTTCACTATTAGTGGTCTCCCATAGCTCAGGTGCACAGTTGGTACCCGTGAGTGGGGGAATGGATGGGACAGGGTCTGTCTGCAAGGCCACTGCCCTGGCTGTTAGAGGTGCATAGGGGTAACAGGCGCCTGAGAGCAGTTGCTTGGCTTCAACCTTCTTAATTTGGCCACAACGTCTGTGTCCCTGCCCCAGCCTCTAAGGAAGAGGTGCGGGGAGGGGACAATGACGGGTGTGGGACACTGATGTAGAATATGTTCCTATTTTCATCTGAGGAATGCTGGAGGGTACGCACAGGCCTGAACTACAGTGGTACCTCGGGTTACATACACTTCAGGTTACATACGCTTCAGGTTACAGACTCCGCTAACCCAGAAATAGTGCTTCAGGTTAAGAACTTTGCTTCAGGATGAGAACAGAAATCGTGCTCTGGTGGCTCAGCGGCAGCAGGAGGCCCCATTAGCTAAAGTGGTGCTTCAGGTTAAGAACAGTTTCAGGTTAAGAACGGACCTCCGGAATGAATTAAGTACTTAACCCAAGGTACCACTGTATATACTGTTGCCTTTCATACAGCAGCTACCTTAGACCGTTTTTGATACTTTCTCTTTTATAAAAAGAGCTATTCCCCTCCAAATTATTTGTGCAGCATAGGCACAAACTATTATTCCCCACACACACACTTTCCCCCCCCCCCATCTCAATATTGCCAGATGTTGTTTGTGAGGTGGATTCTGAATAGCACCGCTCAGCAAAGACATCACACAGGAATACTGCTCCAAGCTTTTTCCATTCATTATGACCATCTTCCTTATTTTAGTTTCTCGCTCCCAGACTGGGCTCCGTTTGCATATGTGGCTTAAACAGCTGCTGGATATTAAATCCAAGCGTGTTTTATATTGATTCACCAAGAGAGAATAATTCATTTGAATAAGAGAAGGCAGGGAAATGAAAAATAGAAAGCGTTGATTTTCAATCCAGCTCTGCTTTGGTTGACAATAATTAATGGATGGTTGATTCTTTAGGTAGCTTTTTGCTAAAAGTAATCCAAATGGCTTCATTTCTTTCAAGAGAAAGTTTTTCATGGCATAAACACAGCATAAGCCTATTCAAAGGAAATCACCCTTATATAAAGATTTAGACTGTAATAAAAGCAGCTGGGTACTTAGTGACACTGGGATTACCAGTGCATTTGATCCATTCTCAGTTCTAAAGTTACAATCCTGCAAACACTGATGGGCTCATAAGTGTCTTGATTTCAGTCAGGTTATTCCTTTCATAAGCACAAGCAATAGAACTGCAGCCCTCAAATATTTTTAGATGCACCTGGACTGATATAGTAGCATTTTCAAGGAGCTGTTAGCTTATTATACTGGGTCAATGGGTTGTTTTATAGAAGGCTGCTTAACAGAATGCTCTTGAAGCTGATTATTAAAGGGCTCATAATAATCAGGAAATGCATTTATAGTAAAACCATACACAGGGCCAAGCTTCAACATCTCTACCAGGTATGCTTGTTTATGGTCTTCTCTCTGCTTTTGTTGCAACTGAGATTTTCATGCATTTACTGGTTCTTTCAGAAGACAAACCAAACAACTAGATCTATGTAGTGTGGAAACAAGACAAAGGAATTGTTCCAGGAGAGAATGACACAGTGTGATTTTTCTTTTTAAGTGATACAATACAATTATAAGATGACATTCAGAGAATTAATCTAGGCTATTATCAGTCCAAATTTTGGTGTACACCAGCCTTCCCCAACCTGGTGCCCTTCAGATGTTGTTTGATCAGCCCCATCTAGGGCCCTTTGGTCAGGAATGATGGGGATGACTTGGAGGTCACCAAGTTGGGGAAGGCTGATGGACACAGTGCAGGATATGTTAGAGCAGACTTTTGTAAACTTGGGTCTCCAGCTGTTTTTGGACTACAGTCCCCATCATTCCTGACCACTGGTCCTGCTAGCTAGGGATGATGGGAGTTGTAGTCCAAAAACAACTGAAGACCCAAGTTACGGAAGCTGTGCGTTAGAGTGACTTTAAGGCCGTAAAGGACCTCTAAGAAAAAGAGATTTAAAGCTGAAATTTTGTTTAGTTACCTGTATTAAACCCCACTGAACACAGTGGGGCTCACTTTTGAGTAACCATGCATATGACTGTGTACAAATCATGTGTCTGGGAACTAGAAAGCAGCACAGTGCAGCCCAAGCCTGGCTGATATAGGCTGTTAATCACAGGTAGATTTGTTTATTGCATTTCAGGACCGTTTTCAGTTTTGAAACACTACAGCAAAGAAATGGCATGAAATGTAAAGCCATCTGGAGGGCACTGTGCTGGCTACCCCAGCGCTGCATGCACCCTCGCATCTAGTTCTGGCTTGCATGCCTTTTTATTGCCTCCTCCAGGCTCTTGTGGCCACAATCTCCAGTGACAAACATTCATGTATTTAAAAAAAACCAAACCAAACCAAAACTCCTAAAACAAAAGAAATGTATTCTCTTTTCTTGGCTTTTGCTCATGTCAAAAAGCTGATGTATACTAACATGTAGCGCTACCGCTGCAGCTAACATAAAAGAGATTTGTTTTAAAAAAATAGGGGGGAGTGTGTGTGTGTATCCTACATTTGAGTGCCCCTTGCGGTACCATTTTTAGGGTTTGTGTGTGTATTTTTTTTAACTCGTAAAGCCGTATGGGATAACTCATTACAATGGGAGAACAATAGGACCCTGCAGTTTCTTTTCATGCTACTGAGGCGGTAGGCATGGAAGAAAACAACTTATTAGCCAAAGAAATGGGACAGAGCACAGCATGTCTCAACACAGAGACGCATGTGGGTGGGAGATCTAAATAGGGAAATGGTCTTTGGATTTCCATTCTATTAGCCCGTGCTCTGTTATAAAAAGAAATGTCAGCTGTTAACTCTCCATTGCCTTCTTTATGTTTTCTCGGGGAACTGTGCTTCTCCTTCCACCTCTTCTTTCATTATTCATTATCGTGGTTGTCGTTCATAATTCATTTGTGTTGTATGAGAATATCTGGATGGGAGCCTATGGAGTGAAGTATTGTGCCATCTGAGATGAAGGAGGTGTTCCTGTTGTCTTACAATCTGAGTTAAACTGTGTGATCGTTGCCATTGTTCATCGCTCATGCAGCCCTTGAGAAACATGAAAGATCTCAGTGGGAGGTAACTAGCCCCACACCCAGGATCTAAAGTACAATGAAATTAGCTCCATGAGATCAGTAGCAGTCTGCAGTGCCCAAGCATCACCCACTGAAACCAACCATCCAAGTAGGACTGGAACCACCACAAAGCAGTGCTGCCCAGCCTGAACTCAGCCCCCCACCAATGTATTGGTTAATAATAATAATAATAATAATAATAATAATAATAATAATAATAATTTATTATTTGTACCGCACCACTCTGGGCGGCTTCCAACAAAGATTAAAAATACATTAAAATGTCACACATTAAAAACTTCCCTGAACAGGGCTGCCTTCAGATGTCTTCTAAATGTCAGGTAGTTGTTTATCTCTTTGACATCTGGTGGGAAGGCGTTCCACAGGGTGGGCACCACTACCAAAAAGGCCCTCTGCCTGGTTCCCTGTAGTTTTGCTTCTCGCAATGAGGGAACCGCTAGAAGGGCCTTGGCGCTGGACCTCAGTGTCCAGGCAGAACGATGGGGGTGGAGACGCTCCTTCAGGTATACTGGGCCGAGGCATACAGTCATACCTTGGAAGTTGAACAGAATCTGTTCTGGAAGTCCGTTCAACTTCCAAAACATTCAGAAACCAAAGCATGATTTCTGATTAGCTGCATGAAGCTCCTGCAGCCAATCGGAAGCCACGGAAGCCCCGTCGGACGTTCGACTTCCAAAAATAGTTCGCAAACCAGAACAGTCACTTCTGGGTTTGCGGCTTTCGGGAGCCAAAAGGTTCGAGAACTAAGCTGTTCGAAAACCAAGGTACGGCTGTATAAGGATTTGTAGTAAAATTGCTATCTATAAAGCTTCAAGATTTCTAGTCATATTCTGTCCAAATCTTAGGAATGTTCCTGTGCAGTAGCTATAAGAACCTAGGAAAAGCCCTGTTAGATCAGACCAAAGGCCAACCCAGACCACCATCCTGTTCTCACAATGGCCAACCAGTTGCCTCTGAGAAGCCTGGAAGCAGGGCCTGAGTGCAACAGCACCCACCCCAGAGTCAAAGGATGACAGAACGTCTGGACTACATTGTAAAAAAGAACACACACCCTGTTTATAGATAGGCACTATGCATACCTTCCAACATTTGTCCGATGAAAATAGGGACATCCTGCCCAGTGCTATTTTTCTGGAAAGAGAGGTGCTGGAAATCAGCAGGAATGCCACCCTTGATCTATTATAATGGCAGTGGCACCCACCTGAGGGGTGCCAGAACTGAGTTCTACTGAGTACCAAGTGAAAAAAAGCCCTGTTCCTACAGTGTGGTGTAGTGGTTAAGAGCGGTACTCACGTAATCTGGGGAACCGGGTTCGTGTCTCCACTCCTCCACATGCAGCTGCTGGGTGACCTTGGGCCAGTCACACTTCTTTGAAGTCTCTCAGCCCCACTCATCTCACAGAGTGTTTGTTGTGGGGGAGGAAGGGAAAAGGAGATTATTAGCCGCTTTGAGACTCCTGAAGGGGAGTGAAAGGTGGGATATCAAATCCAAACTCTACCATACCTCCCAACATTTCTCCAATTAAAATAGGGACATCCTAAAGGAAAGCGGGCAAGGTCCATATAGTTAAAGCTATTGTTTTCCCAGTAGTGATGTATGGAAGTGAGAGCTGGACCATAAAGAAGGCTGATCGCCGAAGAATTGATGCTTTTGAATTCTGGTGCTGGAGGAGACTCTTGAGAGTCCCATGGACTGCAAGAAGATCAAACCTATCCATTCTTAAGGAAATCAGCCTTGAGAGCTCACTGGAGGGACAGATCCTGAAGCTGAGGCTCCAATACTTTGGCCACTTCATGAGAAGAGAAGACTCCCTGGAAAAGACCCTAATGTTGGGAAAGATGGAGGGCACAAGGAGAAGGGGATGATGGAGGACAAGATGGTTGGACAGTGTTCTTGAAGCTACTGGCATGAGTTTGACCAAACTGCGGGAGGCAGTGGAAGACAGAAGTGCCTGGCGTGTTCTGGTCCACAGGGTCACGAAGAGTTGGACATGACTAAACGACTAAACAACAACAAAAGGAAAGCGGGACATTCCCGGATCAAATCAGAAACTGTGACGGCTTCTGTAAATCCGGGACTGTCCCTGGGAAATAGGGACACTTGGAGGGTCTGAGTATTTATGGAAGATGGCCTTCCTAGGACCATCACCCTGGCAGGCAAATTTTGTATGTGAAAGGGCTTTTTTAAAAACCACCCTAATTCAAGAGAACATTCATAAATGTAATCATCCATCTGTGGTCCTAAAGTGTTCCAGCCCAGAAACATATAATGTGCAATAGACTGCTGATGGTGCTCTTCTGTCTCACATGGTGGCTGTGCTCTGCCAAATGCAGAGCTTGTGCTGGGGCTAAAGATGTGTTTTTGAAATGGTCGCAGTACTCTTGATTATTGCCCTGTGAACAGCCCCTAATAAAATATAGTAGGGCACACGTTGAACTGCAGCATCTGCTAGAACGGAGAATAATGAAACGAAGAGCAATAAACAGTATGAGTTAATTGCTTGGTGGCTACTGCTCCCGTAAGTGTATTCCATTTATCGGGTAGGTATTTAGAAATCTTGCTTGCAGTGCCATCACTTAAACCATTTCTACTAAGCATCCACAAAGCGTAATGTTTATCCCAGTGGTGTTCTAATTAGCAGTTATATCTTTCCAGTTTGAAAGGCTCCAATTATTCCTGCCCTCCAGCTCGTGCTCTTGGCTTCATTTTCTGTGCAACATGACACCTTCCTCTATTCTGACTTTCATTGGTGTTTGATTGATGTATGTTGTTTAGAAATACAAATGCATGCATGAAAGCACCCCAATGTGCCCGGCTGTATATTCTTATCGCCTCTAATGATACAACAACAACAACAAATGGCTCTGCCAGGTTGCCACCCAGAGAAAGCTTGTTCACACCTAATACAGGTGCAAGCTGTCTCTACAAGTGCTTGTGTGAAAGAGCGTACATTTGTTGATTTGTGCAGCTCAGCTGTTGTGTACACAGGAACACAGACTGTACACTCTGAGCATTACACGTGAACAACTCAATGAACATAACAGCTTGACTCCGTGTAAACAGGGACACAGATTGTTACGTTAGCTGAATGTTACTGCTGAAACCCCCAGAGTGGAGAGCTTTGAAAGCACCAATTCATTGAAGAGGCAAGGGATCAGCAATTGGCCTTCCATCCCTCTCCTAGGGACGCGGGTAGTGCTGTGGGTTAAACCACAGAACCTAGGGCTTGCTGATCAGAAGGTCGGTGGTTCGAATCCCTTCAATGGGGAGATCTCCTGTTGCTCGGTCCCAGCTCCTGCCAACCTAGCAGTTTGAAAGCACAAAGTGCAAGTAGAGAAATAGGTACTTCTCCGGTGGGAAGGTAAACGGTGTTTCTGTGCGCTGCTCTGGTTCGCCAGAAGTGGCTTAGTCATGCTGGCCACATGACCACAGCTGTACACCGGCTCCCTCGGCCAATAAAGCGAGATGAGCGCCGCAACCCCAGAGTCGGCCATGACTGGACCTAATGGACAGGGGTCCCTTTACCTTTACCTTTATCCCTCTCCTAGTCCTTTTGTTTGCCCCTCCTGCAAAAATTGCTACTGCAGATGTGTTGGGAAAAGCACTGGGGGAGGAATGGTCAGTGCAAACTGTTTATTTTTCCATAGACAAATCAGTGCATATACATATTTGTAACCATAAATAAATAAATAATTTAAAATGGTAGAAAAAGAAAAGAAAGAAAATGAAATGAAATTTATTACGGTCCCAGACCAGCTTCAAAGAAAGAAAAAGGAACAATCAATGACTTCCCTGTCAGGGAAACAATTTGATGTTGCCATAAATTAAAACTTTCTTCATTTTTGTTCTTTTAACAGGATGCAAACTTCCGCCATCAATCATCTGTGTTAGTCGGCAGGCATCAAGCATTCCAAATGCTTGTGGTCTTGTGAAGAGGCTATAAACATTTTAGGAACAATTAATAATACATTTGGAGATAAAAATTTGTTTATACCCTAAAATAGGTTTATTAACTCATATAAAAGGGGACAGTCTAAAAACAGAGGAACGCTGCTGTTCCTTATGAGAGTAGCAGCTAGTCTCAGCACTTGGTAGAGTAATTAATTCAAAAACTAAGAGAGCAATATGTTAAATTGTGGGAAGGAAAACGATTTTATTTGTTTCATAATTTATTTATTTATTTACATACTGCTTGATTGGAAACAGACCCTTAAGTGGCCTACAAAAAATTAAACTTCTGGTTTACAAAAATAAGTAAAAAAAAATATTAAAATAGGTATTATTATTTTTATTAAATTAAATCAGCATTTAATTAAAATGAGCAGTTGAGTCATAATAAAATGAAACACATGCCAACTTCTACATGTCTGGATAAAGGTAAAGGTAAAGATACCCCTGACCATTAGGTCCAGTTGCAGACGACTCTGGGGTTGTGGTGCTCATCTCGCTCTATAGGCCGTGGGAGCTGATGTTTGTCCGCAGACAGCTTCCGGGTCATGTGGCCAGCATGACTAAGCCGCTTCTGGCGAACCAGAGCACCACACAGAAACACCGTTTACCTTCCCGCTGGAGCGGTACCTATTTATCTACTTGCACTTTGACATGCTTTCGAACTGCTAGGTGGGCAGGAGCTGGGTCCAAGCAACGGGAGCTCACCCCGTCGCGGGGATTCGAGCTGCCGACCTTCTGATTGGCAAGCCCTAGGCTCTGTGGTTTGGACCACAGCACCACCCGCATCCCTACATGTACGGATAGACCTACTTAAATAAGTGCCAAAAAGAAAACAGCAAAGGCACCTGTCTGATATCAATAGGCATGGAGTTCCAAAGTGTAGGTGCTGCCATGTGAAAATATTGATTTCTTAGCAGTGTGGAATGGGTATCATCTGGCACCTGTAACCTGTGCCAGTTCTGCCGATTGAAGCAATTGAGTCAACATGTTTGTGTTAGGGTGATGCCTCAAGAAAACTGGTCTTAAGCTCTTTAAAGCTTTCTTGAGGAAACTAACCTGGTTCATCAGGTTAAGCAAGGTATGTACTACATATGTCTGACACACAATGCCAATTGATTAGGCCTCACTGGACTGCTGGAAAAGATACAATAATTGACAGTCCATGTCATAAGAAGAGCCCTTCTGGATCGTGTGGTGCAGCATCTTGTTTCCACAGTGACAAACCAGACAAGCCCGAAAGAAGGACCTGGGTGCAACTGAACCCTCCCCTAGAGGCAAAACTCATATAAAGCCATTGTCACCAACAGCCATTGATAACATTATTCTCCCAAGTGTGGGCCTTTTGGTTTAAAGAACAAAGTTTACCGACACTGTCAGCCTCTGTGAAGCAGGCAATACTTTTTGTGTTTTCTCATTAGTCCATCAGTCTCAGTGCTGAACAATCACCATGGCAACTCACCCTTAAATGAGAGGGACAATTAACCATGTAAGAGCCACAAAGCAGATGAAAGCTGGGATAAGAAGAAAGTTACATTTAGATGTGTTATTACACCTCAGGTTTTCTTGGCTGGAGTTTTCAGTTTTGTACATTTGCATAGGCTAAAAGGCTAACTGAAAGTTTCTATTATTATTATTATTATTATTATTATTATTATTATTATTATTATTTGTACAGTGGTACCTTGGGTTACATACGCTTCAGGTTACAGACTCCACTAACCCAGAAATATTACCTCGGGTTAAGAACTTTGCTTCAGGATGAGAACAGAAATCGAGCTCCTGTGGCACGGCGGCAGCAGGAGGCCCCATTAGCTAAAGTGGTGATTCAGGTTAAGAACAGTTTCAGGTTAAGAATGGACCTCTGGAATGAATTAAGTACTTAACCCAAGGTACCACTGTATATAGAAAGATGATGTGTTACTGTGTGTGTGTGTGAGAGAGAGAGAGAGAGAGAGAGAGAGAGAGAGAGAGAGAGATATCATGGAATGCCTTCCAGAAAGGTTCACCAGGAACCAGTGTTCCTTCATTTCAGGCATCTGGTGAAACACTTTTTATTTGCTCAGACATTTTAAGTATTATATGTGCTGTGGCTATTTTTAAAATCTCTGCTGGGTGCCCCTAATATGCTGATCAATTTTATGCATTTCTTATGTTGTCCTTTTACTAGATTGTCCGGGAATAATACTTTAATGAAAATTTACATTTTTCCTTTTTTTTTTTGTAAACCCAGCACTCCCCCCCCCCAAAAAAAAACCCATCCAACATACCACTTGAAAATTGCTGAAGGTCTGGGTGGGTCTGCTTTTGTAGCAATTGACATGCACTCTGATAGGTGCTCTGTGATTTTTCATTGTGTTTTAATTGCTTCTTTTTATCTTGTATATTGTTTTGTTGTAGCACAATTTTAATCCCATGTAATTCACATGGAAATACAATAACATACAATATAAGAAAGAAAAGAAGCAATAAAAATAGAATTGAAATTAATAATAGATATTTAATGTGGACAAGCTGCAGACCACCAGAATGCAGATTGTGGACCACTGATGGTCCACAGAACATAGTTTGGGAGTCCCTGTTATAAATATATAGGTATTGAATGTTTGGCCCCTAAGAAATTCAAAGGTTACCAGAGCATAATGGGATCAAGTTGTGAGGGTGTGATTCTGACATTGCCTAGGAAAACACATGGACATCACCAGTTGTGTGAAAGAAATGTTGGCAGAGCTGGGAGAAGTAGCTAGAGGAGAAGAAAAAGGCCTACTGCACTTCATTCCTTGATAGACTTTCCTAAGTAACACTTGCGTACGGCACCACAATATTATTCCTTAACAATATAAATCTACAGGCTTCCGGAGGCAGCGCGAAACGGTAATGGCTGCCCTCTTCTAACCGGGAGAGGGTAGCTCCGCTGAAAAGGGTCGCCCGCTACGGCGAAGCGGGGACCCACATCGGAAAACCGCAGGCGGCAGAAGCCTGCGGTCTTGGGACCCGGCGGGTGCCAGGAGCTGCCCCCGAAACGTTGAAGGAACCCCGTAAGGGGCTCCGGATCGCGGAGGGGGTAGCGGCGCTGAGGGTCGTTCCGCAATCAACGGAGCGAAGCCGCGTAGCTGTTGCCGGTGAGCGCTGACCTTTCTTCCTGAAATTTCTGTTTTGGAAAAGCAACAACCCGTGAGTAATAATAGACTTTGTACAATTTGGGACTTTAAAGCATTGAATTTGGCTGAAAGCGGAGTGACGAAAAACAGGAAGTCCGTCTTCCGCCCTCATTGAACTTCAAAGCAAAGAGCTGGAGGAGTGGAGGTAAAGAGAGATCTTTTAACCTAACTGATCTGAGCACCCATTGAACTTTATTTTAAGTGGAATAAGGACTTTAAGTGCTGGATTTTTTGCGTTTTAGCTGTATGGTGATACCTTTCTTCTATTGGAGCTACACCTTAAGTAAAAAACCCAGGTGCTGGAGCTGCCTGAGTAACTGAGCTGTCAGTTTGCAGTTTGCAGATTTGGATACTTTGAATCTGAACTTTGAAACAATCTGAGAGAGTCTGAACTTGTTACTTTGAAGCATTTGGATTACCAGTATGCACCATTTGAAACACTGTTGTTGCTAAATACTGAATCCTAACTCTGCTGAAATTTCTTACTGAAGGTTCCTGGATTTTGAAATCTGACTTTATTAATTTTACTGGAATTGATCTCTTCCCTAGAAATATTTTAAAAAAACCTCCCCCTAGAGGATTTGGGACTTACAGCAGTGACTTTTATTTCACTTTCCTTTTCCCGGCCCTCTGTTTGACTGTTACCATCTGGGACGTGGCTTTCTCATGGGAACAACTCAGCTTGACCTTGACTCTTAGATAACTTTGGAATGAGTGGCGCAAGAAGGAGAGGAAGAGCTAGACAAACAACTTTGACAACTTTAACCGCAGCCTCCCAGACACGTAGATCATCTGTGCCTACTTTGCCTTCGGAGGAAGAAGCTGCTTCTCTGCCACGGGCAGGGGAGGGAGAAGCTGAGGAATTACAATTGGAAGATATGGCCTCAGGGGTAAGCACCTCTATTTTAGAGAAAATAGAGGTTGCTATCAAAGGGTTAAAAGGTAGCAGAAACGCTCTAATCACTGAGCAGCTGGAGGTCATTAGGCTTCCAGGAACATGAGTTTGTATAAATAGTCAGTCTCCCATGTGTTTGTTCCTTTTTCCCCTTCTCCCCTTTTGGGTGTGTTTGCTGATATGTGTGGTTCGTCGCCGGGGGTTTTTTTGTGTTTGTAAATAAGCCTTTCTTTGAGTTCCAAACCGCTTGCTCCAAGACTCCTCTTTGAAAAGATACTGCCTCTCCTGCCCTTCTAAACCGCTGCGCGAAATGCTCTGCTGTAATGGGACTTGTGACGATGGAAGCGCACTGGGCATTTACATTAAACTAATTAAAGTTTAATGGGACAGGTTATGGATGTTTGTACGTCAAGAAGGAGATAAGGAGTGCAGTTCAGAGTGATTTATGCAAGGACTGGAGCGAAGTAAGAAGCGGTTGCCGACAACGAAAGCCTTCAAAGCAGCTTGAGTCCTGCAACGTGCCTAGAAAAGTTTTAAACAGGCACTGAGCAGTTTGTACTCGCTGGAAGACGTCTTATTCCACAAGGAGCCACCTCAGCAGCTGGGAGACGGTCTACAGGTGTGTGAGTATCGTTCCTAAGCCCCAGGGAGGATGGCAGAGTCCCAGGAAAGTTTTTCTGTCCCGTTTACGCGACTCAATGGGAAAAATTGGCAAGATTGGAAGGCTAGAGTAAGGGTTTGGTTGCAAGCAAAAGAGTTGTGGAGTTGCACTGAAGCACCGCCTTTACAGGCAGCTGCAGACGCGTCTGCAGAAGACAAAGCAGCAGCAGCAGCTTCACAGAAACGCGACAGGAAAGCCCAAGGTCTACTAGTTTTGGCAGTAGGACCAGAGCAAATGCCTTATGTTTCTGAGTTAAAGAACACGCATGAGGTCTGGACGGTTCTGCAGCGGTTAAATTCCAGAAACACTGCGGGGGCCAAGATCCATGCTACAAGATGTTTGTTTGATTTACATCTCCAACCGGGAGCGTGTGTGAAAGAACATATTGCCAAAATGGTGTCTGCCTTTAATCAACTAAGACAGCTGGGCATTCCTTTCTCTATGGAGCAGCAGTCATACATATTGTTGTCTTCTCTTGATAAAAGCTATGAGACTCTAGCTCTAACTTTGGAAGCTATGCCTTCAGCTGAATTAACCCTTGAATACATTTCATCTCGGCTTGCAGATGAACAGGATAAAAGGCAAAGAAAAAGAGGTTTGTCTTTAAAGGGGAGTTATGCTGTGCCTAAGAGTGTTGATGCTGAGTTTGAGAACACAGTAAATGCTTTTGCAGCTAGACACTGTTTTCGCTGTGGTTCCCCTTCCCATCTAATCAGGAATTGCACACGTGAACCTGGTAAAGACAGCACCAAGGCCGTTACCCCTAGTTACCAGACAAGGAGTTCCAGGGGACGTCGAAGGAGAGGAGGAGGTCGTGGCTACTCCCACAGCACACAGCACATGGCTTCAGCAATGGCGTTGATGCAAGGGCGTGGCCAAGGCAGCAATCTACGCTGGTTGATCGACAGTGGTGCATCTCACCACCTGGTGGCGCCATCTAGTGTCCGGTTGCAGAATTGCAAACATTTGCAAACCCCTAAAGTTGTGACAATGGCAGATTCAACTAAACGTTCCTTAGAGACCGTAGGCACAGTGTTCTTGAATTGTTTGCAAACAGAAATCGATGCCTACGTGCTAAAGGGATTGAAGGGGTGTATTTTGTCTGTGTCAGAACTTGATAGAGTTGGGTTTAAAACTGTGTTTGAAAATGGGGTTTGCACTATTTCAAAGAATAACGTATCTCTTTTGCAGGTGGAATGCAGAAATGGGTTATATTATTTTGAGACAAGTCCAGATGAAGTTGAACAGGTTCATGCTGGTTGTGTGAACTCGCCTACCCATAATTCTTGTGTTCATTTATGGCACCGCCGTCTGGGACATATTAATTTTCAGTATGTTAAAAGGCAACCTGAATTATCAGAAGGGTGCAAAATGAACAAATGTGCTAAGTATTTGGATTGTACTGCATGCAAAAGGGCAAAGGTTCGTAGATGCAGCTATCCCAGTTCAGATAGGAAATCTGACAAAGTATTCCAACTTGTGCATATGGACCTATGTGGCCCAATGCCTGTTGCTAGCATGGGAGGTTCGAGGTATGCACTGTGTCTCTCGGATGACAAAACAAAAGTCACATGGTTTTTTCCTCTCAAAACCAAAGCAGATACTGCAGAAACAGTTAAAAATTGGGTTCATGCAGTAGAACTTGAATTCGGTACTAAAGTACTTGCTTTTCAGACAGACAGAGGGTCAGAATTTACCGGGTCTGTGTTGCAGAATTTCTTTAAGAAAAGGGGAATTAAGCATCGTCTGTCTACACCTTATTCCCCCCAAGAAGGAGGCGTGGCCGAACGTAAAAACAGGGTTCTGCAAGAGTTGGCAAACTCTATGTTGTTTGATGCTAAACTCCCTCAAAGTTACTGGGCGGAAGCCTGGCAGGCAGCTACTCATATTCTGAACCGAGTATATAATTCTGTAATTGGCACTACCCCTTATTTTGCTTTATATGGGAAGAAGCCCAAAATTAATTACTTTCGGGTGTTTGGATGTCCAGCCTATGTACTTATCCCAAAAGCGTTAAGGAAAAAGGGAGGTCCAAGGGCTAGGAAACTCATCTTTTGTGGGTATGAACCACACGCTAAATCTTGGAGATTCGTGAACCCAAATGGGGATACTACAAGAGTGGTCCTCAGTAGGAGCGCTGAATTTTGTGAGCAATCCGGATGGACTCACTTACATGGTAACCCTGACATTTTGAGAGATGACTTAGGCATTCATGCTGAGAATGAAAGTCCAGAGAGTAATGAGCCAGAAGGGGATGGTGCACATGGTTCAGATGCAGATTCTGACCAGGCACAAGGTTCTTCTCCTAAGGTAGAAAAGCCAGAATCTAGGAGTGTTCCAACATCGCCACCCAGTAGGCCTAGCAGACAGCAAAAGCGAAGCAGGTCGCCTGCAACACCAAGCCCAAGGGAGGTATCTAAACGGAGGTCTTTATCCCTAGAGGCACATCCAGATATAAAGTCTGAGACAGATTCTGACAGCCAACGGTCAGAGGGGGCACAAGAGGAACAATTGCGCAGGTCAAACCGTGCCACAAAGGGCAAGCCGCCAGAGCGGTTTAAGGTGACAAGTGTATACGTAAATATGGCACAGTGTGAGCCAGATAGCTATATGGAAGTACAACAGCTTCCAAGCTCAGAAGCCGCAAAGTGGCAGGAAGCAATGGAAAAAGAGATGGCTTCAATGAAGTCTCTCGGTGTGTTTACAAGTACAGAGCTTCCAAAAGGGCAACAAGCTGTAGGTTGTCGATGGGTATATCGTTTAAAGCCCACAACTACTGAAGAGTTGCAGTATAAAGCCCGACTAGTTGCAAAAGGGTTTTCGCAGCGCAAAGGTGTTCACTATTCTCAAATCTATGCCCCTACTTCAAGATCGGAGTCACTAAGAATGCTTTTAGCCTCTTCAGCTAAGAAGGGAAATAAGCTGTTTCATTTTGATGTCAATGTGGCTTATTTAAATGCAGACTTACAGGAGGAAGTCTATATGACACCACCACCGGGTTTTGAAGGAGACAAGCCAAACCAGGTCTGGCGCCTACACAAATCCATTTATGGGTTGAAACAGTCCGCCCGTAATTGGAATTCCTGCTTAAACGATGCTCTAGAGAGCATGGGGTTCAGAAAGAGCGCAGCAGATGCGTGTCTTTATCTAAAAGGCTCGGGATGTGAACAAGAAGCAGTCTTGATATTTGTTGACGATTTATTATACAGTGGAAAGGATGATAAACTTGCACAACAATTTGCCACAAAGCTTGGAGAAAGGTTTCAGATAAAATCACTAGGCAATGTATCTGTTTATCTAGGAGTTAAAATTCAGCAAGATGAAAATGGGAACTATTGGCTCAGCCAAGAAGCTAAGATCCAGCAGTTGCTGGAAAGGTTTAAAATGGACAACTGTGCTGGTGTTAAAACCCCAATGGAGTTAAGTTACATAAAGGATGCTCAAGCTGAGCAACAGGCAGAGTTCTGTAATCCCGGGGTTTACCAGTCAGCGATAGGCAGTCTACTCCACATTGCACAGTGGACTCGGCCCAATATAACATATGCTGTCAACATGCTGTGTAGACAAGCTGAAAAACCATCAGTGCATGCTTGGCAAGGAGTAAAGAGAGTTTTAAGGTATCTCCAAACTACCAAAAGGTTTCGCTTAAAACTATCAGCAGAGGGCAGCACACAACTTGAATGTTGGGCCGACAGCAGTTGGGCAGATGCTGGACCAGATAGAAAATCAGTGTCAGGAATGGCGATAAAATTTGGAAATGCACTAATTGGTTGGAGATCAAGAAAGCAGTCACTTATAGCTTTAAGTTCAACTGAATCTGAGTTTAATGCATTATCAGATGTATGTAGAGAACTAGAATTTTATAAGCAACTGGTACAAGAATTGTTTGGAGAATGTTCCCTACCTATCAGAGTGTGGGAAGACAATCAACCTTGTATTAAACTAGCTAAATCAGGTCAATTCAAGGCACACACAAAACACTTGGATATCCGTTATCAAAATGTATGCCAAAGTGTAAAACAAGGTTTAATTGAACTAAAGTATTGTCCAAGCCAAGAAAATCTCGCAGACGGTTTTACGAAAGCTTTGGGTCCGCAATTTCATAAATGTTTCTGTTCAGGTTTAAATTTGAATTAAGGTTGGTACAGCTCAGTGTTACGAGCGAGAGGGGGTGTTGCTATCAAAGGGTTAAAAGGTAGCAGAAACGCTCTAATCACTGAGCAGCTGGAGGTCATTAGGCTTCCAGGAACATGAGTTTGTATAAATAGTCAGTCTCCCATGTGTTTGTTCCTTTTTCCCCTTCTCCCCTTTTGGGTGTGTTTGCTGATATGTGTGGTTCGTCGCCGGGGGTTTTTTTGTGTTTGTAAATAAGCCTTTCTTTGAGTTCCAAACCGCTTGCTCCAAGACTCCTCTTTGAAAAGATACTGCCTCTCCTGCCCTTCTAAACCGCTGCGCGAAATGCTCTGCTGTAATGGGACTTGTGACGATGGAAGCGCACTGGGCATTTACATTAAACTAATTAAAGTTTAATGGGACAGTAAGCACCTCTATTTTAGAGAAAATCTTTGAAAAATTGGAATCTCTGGACAAGAAAGTGGAATCTTTGGACAAGAAGGCTGACGAGCAAACATATAAAATCGATCAAAACACAGAATGTCTAAATAGATTAACTGGACAAGTAGCACAGAATACACAAGCAATTGGAGAATTGAAGGAGGCTGCAGGGGAAAATCGGAAATTGGCTGAGGATACCAGCCAAAAACTTGAAAATTTAGAACAAGAGGTAAGACCACTCTGCAAACAAGTAGGTGAACACCAGACCTATCTTTCTATGATAGAACTGCGGAACCGTGAGAGTAATTTAAGGATAAGGGCGATACCAGAAGTGGAAGAAGGCAACCTAGCTGAGTTTTTGACTAAAGAATTTTCCAAATTTTAGAACTTAGAGGAAAAGGACTTTAAAATTGTATCAGCTTTTAGACTTGGAAGACTTATAAAGAAAGAGAAGCCCAGAGACTGTTTGATAATATTGAGGTCAAAGGAGGAAAGGGACAAGATTCTGGGCCTACACTACGGAAAGTCACTGGACATCTTGGACAAAAGAATTGAGATTTACAAGGACATTCCTAAACAACTGTTGGATCTCAGATCTAACTATTTGGAGCTGACAAGATTGTTAAGGAACAATTCAATCATCTTTAGGTGGGAATTCCCCCAAGGATTATCTTTTACCTTTAGAGGGAAGAAGATTAAAATCAGAACATTGGAAGATAGAGATAAATTTCTGAACGCACACGGAGAGGACCTTCACAAGGGAATTGATCTACTTCCAGGGCCTGAAATACCAGAGGTACCCGCACCCTTGGATCCTGAAGATCCAGTGAATAAGGTACCACCCCCTGAAAAATAACCAGATTTATTCAGGATGTCTCTGCAACTTTTGAGTTGGAATATTAATGGTTGTAACATCCCGGAAAAAAGGAGGAAAATTTTTCATATATTAAAAAAAGAGCAATTGGACATTATTTGCTTACAAGAAACACATGTGACTAGGCTCCATAGAAAGGTGTTAATATACAAAAGACTTGGCCAAGAATTTATATCTTCGGACAGAGTAAAGAAGCGAGGGGTGGTGATATATGCAAAAGAGAGCCTGTCACCTAAATTTTTATTCAAAGATGAACATGGAAGAATCCTAGCAATTGAGATACAACATCAAGGAGAAAAGATTCTGATATTAGGAATTTATGCACCAAATGACGGGAAATCGGAATTTTACAAGAAGTTGCATGAGATTATGTTGGATTATCTGGACTACAACAACATCATTATGATGGGAGATATGAATGGGGTCGTATCGACTAACATGGATAAGTCACAAAACCAAAATGTTACAAAAGACGGCAGACTACCAAAGACTTTTTTTGAAATGACAGACAATATGGACTGGATTGACATTTGGAGAACCAAGAACCCCCTGGGAAGAGAGGGAACATTCTTCTCTGAAGCCCAGCTGACTTGGACAAGAATCGACCAAATATGGATAACTAGAGGTCTGGCACCCAAGGTTAGAAAAGTGGAAATCTGCCCAAAGACCTGCTCCGACCATAATGCACTGAAGATGGACATGACACCAATGCCAACCGGTTCCTTTAGATGGAAGATGAATGACAACTTGTTTAGAGATCAGGAGATTATTAAGAAGGCCCAAAAAGTTTTGAAGGATTACTTCGAGATAAACATGAGCACTACGGTGGAAAAAAGAACTATCTGGGACGCAAGCAAAGCTGTGATGAGGGGGTTCTTGATACAACAGAACGCTGTAAAGAAAAGGATACAAAATGAAAGGAAAGACAAGATCCTGCAGAAAATCAAAGAACTGGAAAAGAAGTTAAGATCAAATCCGAAATCACAGCCGATTCTGAGAGAAATTAAACTCTACCAAGCACAATATTCTAAACTGATAAACCAGGAAATAGAGTGGAAAATTAAATTAATGAAACAAAAAACTTTTGAATCGGCGAATAAATGTGGGAAACTGCTTGCGTGGCAGCTGAAGAAGAGACAAAAATTAAATACAGTTACAAATCTAGAAATCGAAGGAAGAAATATTCAGAACCCCATGGAAATCAGAAAGTGCTTCCAGAGATATTTCAAAAAATTATATACTCAAGGGCCGCAAGACGAGGATGAGATTAAACAATTTCTGGAAAGAAATGGACTAACAAAATTGTCACAAAAAAACAGATCAATCCTGAACAACAAAATAACACGAGAAGAGATTGAACAAGCCATTCAGAACATGCAATTGGGCAAATCCCCAGGGCCAGACGGCCTGACCTCCAAGTATTATAAGACATTAAAAGACTATCTGATCCAACCAATGATGGAGGTCTGCAATGAAATTATGGAGGGGAAGAGGGCGCCGGAATCGTGGAAGGAAGCTTTTATCACATTGATACCAAAACTGGAAACTGAAAAGACACAACTCAAGAACTATCGTCCCATTTCCCTTTTAAATGTGGATTATAAAATATTTGCAGATGTTTTGGCAAGCAGATTTAAAAGAGTTTTAAACGAGGTAATCCATAAAGACCAAGCAGGCTTTCTCCCAGGTAGACATATGTTTGCTAATACAAGGAACATTATTGACATTCTGGAACTTTTGCAAACAGATATAAACACAAAAGCAGTGCTAATTTTTATAGATGTGGAGAAGGCCTTTGATAATATTTCTTGGAAATTTATGAAGGGAAACTTAAAAGAAATGGGAGTGGGACGAGGGTTTGAGAATGGGATTGATGCAATATATTCAGAACAAAAGGCCAAATTGATAGTTAACAATGTGGTTACAGAAGAGTTCAAAATTGAAAAAGGAACACGACAAGGCTGCCCGATTTCCCCTCTGTTATTTATTTCGGTTCTGGAGGTGCTCTTGAACATGATCAGAGGGGACCGGTTGGTGGAAGGGATTCAGGTCGGAGCGAAACAATACAAACTTAAAGCTTTTGCAGATGACCTAGTTTTGACCCTGCAGGAGCCAGAATCTAGTACAGAAAGAGTATTACAATTGATTCAGGACTTTGGTTGGGTGGCGGGATTTAAATTAAACAAAGAGAAAACCAAGGTGTTGGGAAAAAAATTGACAGATACAGAGTCAGAACGGTTTCAGAGAGAAACAGAACTAACTGTTGTCAAAAAAGTAAAGTACCTAGGGGTAAACATAGCAGCAAAAAATCTGAGTCTATTTAAGGATAATTATGAAAAATGTTGGTCTGAAATTAAGAGAGACTTGGACAGTTGGACAAAACTGAAGCTTTCTTTGTTAGGCCGAATTGCTGCTATTAAGATGAATGTATTGCCAAAAATGTTGTTTTTGTTTCAAACACTACAGATTGTGGACAAGACGGAGTGCTTCCGGAAGTGGCAGAAAGATATATCTAAATTTGTCTGGCAGGGCAAAAAGCCCAGAATTAAGTTTAAGATATTAACAGACGCGAAAGAAAGAGGGGGCTTTGCCCTGCCAGACTTAAAGTTGTACTATGAAGCCGCAGCTTTCTGCTGGCTAAAAGACTGGCTACTTCTCGAAGACACTGACGTACTGGACCTGGAAGGTTTTAACAATGCTTTTGGTTGGCATGCATACTTATGGTATGACAAGGTTAAGATCAATAAGGCCTTTAAGAACCATATTGTCAGGAAAGCAGTGTTTAATGTCTGGACAAAATACAAAGACTTATTGGAAAATAAAACTCCAAGGTGGCTCTCACCTCTGGAAGCTAAGGCCCGAAAAAGACCCAATATGGAGGCCAAATGGCCAAAATATTGGGAAATACTAGAAAAAGATGGAGACAATTGGAAATTGCAGAGTTTGGAGAAAATGAAGGACAAAGTGCGAGACTGGTTACATTATGCTCAGATTAAAGAAGTTTTTAAAAATGACAAAAAGTTAGGGTTCCAGGTGGAGAAATCGAAGTTAGAAACAGAATTGTTAGAACCAAAGACTAAGGTGCTATCTAGAATGTATAACTTGCTGTTAAAATGGAACACACAAGACGAAATGGTTAAATCGGCTATGATAAAGTGGGCACAGGACATTGGGCATAACATTATGTTTGAGGACTGGGAAAGGTTATGGACCACTGGGCTGAACTTCACTGCATGTAATGCTCTGAAGGAAAATGTAATGAAAATGATATATAGATGGTACATGACCCCAGTTAAACTTGCCAAAATATACCATTCGTCTGATAATAAATGTTGGAAATGTAAAGAAAATGAAGGAACATTCTTTCACCTCTGGTGGACATGCCCTGAGGTGAAGGCCTTCTGGGAAATGATATATAATGAGCTAAAAAAGGTATTTAAGTATACCTTCACCAAGAAACCAGAGGCCTTCCTTTTGGGTATTGTCGGCCAGAAGGTGCTAAAGAAGGACCGAACATTTTTTATGTATGCAACAACGGCAGCAAGGATACTCATCGCAAAAAACTGGAAAACTCAAGATCTACCCACACTGGAAGAGTGGCAGATGCAGCTGATGGACTATATGCAACTGGCCGAGATGACTGGCAGAATCCGAGACCTGGGAGAAGAGAGGATTGAGGAAGACTGGAAGAAATTTAAGATGTATTTACAAAAACATTGTAATTTGGTTGAATGTTAAGAAGGATGCTAGATTATAAAAAATTGGCCACCACTAAATTAGATTTTGAATTTGATGATAAGTGAGATTAAAGAAAACATAAATTTTATGGAGAATTGCTAGATTATACTTAAACGAGTGGATATAAGATCGTAAACAAGTTGATAATTTGCTTGGAAAAACCTTTTAATGATGTAAATGGGAGCGGGAGACGTGAGGGAGTCCAAAGAAGTGATGAAACTACGTTGTGATAGAAGTAAGATTGTTTATTATTGGTGCATTTGTATTCAAAAACTCTAATAAATATTTATATAAAAAAAAACAATATAAATCTACAAACTCCATAGACACAAGCAAGAAATGAGTAACACTTCCGCACTTCAAAAAGCAAGATTGCATTTTTGGACCCCCGGTTTCTTTAACTATTAATGTCCTTTCTCAACAGTGGGGTTGGGAAGAAGAGGTATGGCACTGAATTTTACAGTACATTTACATTATAACAAGTTTATAGAAGCCTCGTAATTCACCGTGTATTTCAACAGAAGTTTGGACTGCTTCCAATTTAATTTTCTGAAGTTGGAGTTTGCAGCTGGGTCACTCCCGGCATAATCTAGGAGATGTATCTCCTAAGGCTGTGAATTGGAACAACAGCATCTCAGCTGTAGCCTGTCACCAGGAGCCATCATTTACGGCACTTGAGGTCTCAGGGCAAAACATCAAAATCACTTTATGTGGACACAGCAACATGGCTGGCTTCATAAATTTTGTTGCAAGGAGCAATAATCAATACTTCATGTTTAATGATGCAAAACTGAAATTAGTATAGATTTTATGTCTTCTGCTATTCCAAATTATGCAAATTTTACTAGCCCCTTTTGTAGTTGTCCTATTACAGCTTTCCATAAAAAAAACAAGCCAATAATATTTAATCGAATGATTGAATGGTCCCAAAAATGTTGCAGACATTTTTTAGAAAGGGTTGTTGTTGTTTTTTACTAAGTCTTTACCCCTAGGTTAATATAAAATGATGTCAAACACATGCACAAAATGATTTATGTAAGTCATGTAGGTTTTGTCACCCTTGGCTATATATAAAGTCAATTGTAAATTGTTTCCACATTCTAAATTACCTTATGTTGCTTTGGGATACACTGAAAACAAAATTGACCGCTGGAGTGCTTTGGAAAATGAAAAAGGTTATCTTTTAGAATCAAGTACTATAGGCAAGTAATTTTTCAGGAAAACCTGGGGAGTTTTCTGAGTTTTACACATGTCAAAAAGGAGAAACTATTTTTGAGGAAATCTGGAAATGGAAGATGAGTTTAATGACTGGGCTCCTCCAAATGGCTTTTAAATTGGTCTGCAACGGTAAGTGTTTAAAATCATCTTGCAACATTTCAGCCATTTGATGAAGTGGTTAGGGGGTGCGTCTTTCAGAAAATGAGAAGTTGGAAGACGTTTTTTAACGCATCTTGACAAATCTACTTTATACCTGATATATTGTTGAAGTATTGATCAGTGTTTCCAAGTTGATGGTAAATGAAAGTTGCATCATTAGTAAATCTGTGATGCAGTGTCCATTTTTAATTTCTGAAAATTCTGCTTCCCCACAGCAGGAACTTAAGACTGTGTTTTGTTTTTTTGTGGTAGAAGGTACATCTACCAAGTTTCAGAACACTGTAACTTTGCAGTCTCATTGGGTTGGGTCTAGGCTTTGCCTTCTGCAGATGAAAAGGCTCATTCTGTCAACAGATGACTTTTGAGCCAGCGCAGACATCCTGCAGCTGGAGGAAATGGCTCACTGGGTGGGCAGAACTGCTTTGCTAGCTTCCCAGCAGATGGCTTACTGTTGCTTACTGGGAAGAAGAGGGTAGAGGCAAAGCAGTGGCAAGGTTGGCATGGTGAACACACACAAGCAGAGTCATCAAGTAAGCCACTTTTTGGGGGGGACTTTTTTGGATTCCCCCCCCCCCGTGCTGCCCCCACAGTCTTCCAGATGGTTCCTTAACTTTCTGGAACAGTGTAGAAGGTGGAACTGGAGTAGGCAGGAGGGAGAGGATGATGGACTCAAGGGCATCCTGATCAAATTTGCAGATGACACCAAACTGGGAGGGGTGGCTAACACCCCAGAGGACAGGATCACACTTCAAAACGACCTTGACAGATTAGAGAACTGGGCCAAAACAAACAAGATGAATTTTAACAGGGAGAAATGTAAAGTATTGCACTTGGGCAAAAAAAATGAGAGGCACAAATACAAGATGGGTGAAACCTGGCTTGAGAGCAGTACATGTGAAAAGGTTCTAGGAGTCTTGGTTGACCACAAACTTGACATGAGCCAACAGTGTGACGCGGCAGCTAAAAAAGCCAATGCAATTCTGGGCTGCATCAATAGGAGTATAGCATCTAGATCAAGGGAAGTAATAGTGCCACTGTATTCTGCTCTGGTCAGACCTCACCTGGAGTACTGTGTCCAGTTCTGGGCACCACAGTTCAAGAAGGACACTGACAAACTGGAACGTGTCCAGAGGAGGGCAACCAAAATGGTCAAAGGCCTGGAAATGATGCCTTATGAGGAACGGCTAAGAGAGCTGGGCATGTTTAGCCTGGAGAAGAGGAGGTTAAGGGGTGATATGATAGCCATGTTCAAATATATAAAAGGATGTCACATAGAGGAGGGAGAAAGGTTGTTTTCTGCTGCTCCAGAGAAGCGGACACGGAGCAATGGTTCCAAACTACAAGAAAGAAGATTCCACCTAAACATTAGGAAGAACTTCCTGACAGTAAGAGCTGTTCGACAGTGGAATTTGCTGCCAAGGAGTGTGGTGGAGTCTCCTTCTTTGGAGGTCTTTAAGCAGAGGCTTGACAACCATATGTCAGGAGTGCTCTGATGGTGTTTCCTGCTTGGCAGGGGGTTGGACTCGATGGCCCTTGTGGTCTCTTCCAACTCTATGATTCTATGATTCTATGAGAGGAAAATTGGCAAAAGTTGGTAAACCTCAGTTAACCAAGGAGCAGCACAAGAGTGGATAGAATGTTGGACAGAGTAAGATGTGGGTTCAGATTCCTGGTCAAGCTCCCTCCTGGTGATCACAGCAAAGCCACTGGAAGGAGGCCAGGTGTGCAGCACCATTAGGCTAAAAATCATGAAGCTAAAACCTTTAGCCCCTGTAATCCTCAAGCACGGTACTTCCACCAAAGGCACACTGGAATGAAATACCTTCAGAATTTACTTTAAAATCAATTGTAACATGGCATAATATCCCCCTGGGAGTGGAATTCCAAATGGGGGCCAGCACTGAGAAGGCCCTCACCCTGATACTCATTAATCTGTCATCAGCAGCAATAACAACATGTGCTGCAACCAGCCCATTGATGTTTAGTATTTTCTACAGACGCGGGTGGCGCTGTGGTCTAAACCACAGAGCCTAGGGCTTGCCAATCAGAAGGTCAGTGGTTCGAATCCCCGCAATGGGGTGAGATCCCGTTGTTCAGTCCCAGCTTCTGCCCACCTAGCAGTTTGAAAGCTTGTCAAAGTGCAAGTAGATAAATAGGTACTGCTCCGGTGGGAAGGTAAATGGCGTTTCTGTGTGCTACTCTGGTTCACCAGAAGTGGCTTAGTCATGCTGGCCACATGACCCGGAAGCTGTCTGCGGACAAACGCTGGCTCCCTCGGCCTATAGAGCGAGATGAGCGTGCAACCCCAGAGTCATCCGCAACTGGACCTAACGGTCAGAGGTACCTTTACCTTTACAGACATTAAAGGAGTAGCTCCAGTATCAGGTGACCTTTGACTCAGCCCTAACCTAAACTGGCCCTTTACTTGAGAATGCAGAACACAGGTATGTTTGAGCTATGGGTCTCCTTGCCAACAAATCCAAAACTTTATTTTCATTCCCAGATTTATTCTCAGGTCAGCTTTGGCGCAACGTACAATGCACATTTCCTCCTTTTGTTTTTAGAATGATCTTAACCTTGTCAACTTTGAGGGTTTTTTACCTTGCAAACTGGCAAGCAATTCACCCTGAGCCTCACTTAGCTCCGATTGGCCTTTGTCTTTACATTACATTCTAAAACTAATGAGCTAAAGGAAGACGTGAAGCAATGCCTCAGCTTCTTAAATTGCCTTCAAGTCCACTTCATGTTAAATTAGTACAGGATTGATACACAGTAGAGAATGGCGAGATATATTAAGTTAGAGATGATGTGTTTGTTTTCTAGTCTTATCTGGGTTCTTTGAGCCTTTTGTGGTTTGTTTGTTTTTGCCTGAATAACTTTTTATTGTGTTAAATCTGAGTCTAGAACTTGTTAATGAAAAGCATGTCAGCAAAGGTCCCTTCACACAGAAAGATGCATTTCTCAGGGACAGGTAATTGCTTTTCATATCAAGGGCAGAGCCTATTTATATGTTTTATCCCTCTGCTTTTCTTGTTAGGCCAGGGGACTCTTGTCCTGCTATTAATAATCTTTGCCACAGACTTTGCTTGGCTTTTCTTTGTCTTCCTTTTCCTCTGCCTCATCTTTGCCTCACTGCACCACCTTTGCCCTCCCCACCCCAATTAATGGGCATCATGTAGGCGACCCTTTTCTCCAGCTGTATCTCATATTAACCGGATGGGGCAATCCACTTAACCTGAGCACAAGAGGAGCCCTGCTGGATTGTACCAAATGTCCATTGAGTCTTCACAGGGTAGCCTTCACAAAGCCAATAAGCGGGACATGGAACTAATAATATTTTCTTACTCTTCGTCCCCAGCAAGTGACATGCATGTGGGTCACCGTCATGACTAACAGGCAGATAGACCTGTTGTCCATGAATTTGTCCAATCCCTTTTAGATCTACAGCTTTCCTCTCCCACCAGCAAAGGTTGCAGCTGGAACTAGCAGCCATTGCATGAGAGGCGAGGAGGATGAGATTGCTGTCTATATCACCATCATCATTACCTGCCATTTACCAGCAGGTCCCAGGACATGTTGCAACAAATTAAAGTTCAAACAAAGTACAGTCGTGGAAATAGGGTCGATACTAGTTGTGATGCCTATATTGTCTGCAGCATCAGAGGGGGTATAACTCTATATATCAGGTGTTGGGAATCAAATATGAAGAGATGGCTGTTGCACTCATTCTGCTTGCAGGTTCATATAGGCATTCGGTTATCCTGAGAGCTGCAGTGTCTTGCTTCAAGACAAATACCGAGTACATCAAATTAATACACTGGCATCTTTTATTTTTGTCCCACTACAGGAAGAACTCAAAAAGCTGCAACATATATTGGAGCAAATTAGTGATGGGAAATATTTGCTTGAAAAGTAAGTACTAACATATTTGGATTGCCACCACATAAAAACCTTGTGTAGATTTTAATGGAGACTTTTAGGTTTGTTCAGCTTTAATGGGATCGCTCAGCTAAAGTTTTGTTGTAATCCTACACCCATTTTCCTGGGAGGAAGCCCCACTGAACTCAACAAGACTTACTTCTGAATAGACAAGCAACATGCTATTAGTCAAATCAGTGGGATAGGAATTCATTTAGTTTAAAGCATCTTGCTTTATTTTTAATATAATTCTAAAATGACCTTCTATGTCTGCATCTATCTGCATGTTTATACCGGTATATCCTTTATGTAGCATCATCTAGGTGTCACCTTTTATAAAGTATAAGAGGACACATCCTTCTTACAACCTATACATTAATAGAAGGCAGTCAGCGGAGGAAAGGAGGGGAAATGAAGGCAAGAATATAAGGGGGAAGAATCAGCAATTATTTCATTTATGTATATTTAGGCACCACAGCACCCCTTGTCACCTCCCATAGTGCCCAGAGGCATCTTGCCCTTATGGACTTTATCTTTTGCTCTCCCTTTTTAAAAAAGCTTTGGGCAGTGGCTAGGCTTTCAGGAAAATAAAGAATAGCCCTCTCTAGCTGCCCTACTTTCTTCCCTTGCTTTCCTTTCAATTTTTAATTTACTTGTAGAAATTATCTCTCTTCCTTTGTTTCAAGATCTGGAAGTGGGTGGGCGATTGTGTCAAGTGTATGAAGACATCAAACAAAATATTAAAATACCATGTACTGTACATGTGGCCCAGAGGTATTCTTCTTTGGGAAGGAAAGCAAGAAGGCAGGGCATCTGGAAGTCAATGTTTTGCTGCCCAGCTGCCTGGACTGCTTGAAAAATAAATAAAAAGAGAATATAGGGAATGCAAAAATAACACTGCTGTTGAGTAGTAAATTTGGGGAACTGGCAGGGGCTGGAGAGTCTTTTGGGGACATCTTTAGGGGTTGCCTGTTTGGGGAGGGGTGATTTGCCTGTTTCAGTTTGTTTGTTTTTTGCCTTGGGGCCTTTTTTGAGGAAGGGGGTGGATGGTGGGTGTTTCCTTTGAGCATACCAGCTTTCCTTCTCAGAAATGTGTATTTTGAAGAGCTTTAGGGAGGGTAGTATCTGGGGCTCAAGCCCAACTGCTACCTTGTACTTATTTTCTTGGGAAATATGTCTACAAGCTCACAAAGACTGGACAGGATGGGAGTGCGCTGCAGTAGGGTATATGGAGTAGAGCAGGCATGGCCAAACTTGGCCCTCCAGCTGTTTTGGGACTACAATTCCCACCATCCCTGACGACTGTTCCTGTTAGCTAGGGATGATGGGAGTTGTAGTCCCAAAACAGGATGGTGCCAAAGTATTTTGAGGAGGGACCTGAAGGAAAATAATAGAAGTGATATACCAATGGAGGTATTGTGGGAAGCATAAGGAACAACAAAGGAGAAAGGGTGAATCCTTTTGAGGTAGCGTCTGTGGGAACTTGGTGAGCAAAGGTCACACATAGGGAAGTATTTCAAAATGCAAGCAGACCAATGAAAGAAAGCAAAGCTATGAAGGGTTTTGAAGACAAGGATGAAGAACTTACATGGAATTGGGAAAAGGAGCCAGAGTAAAGATTAAAGGAGAGGTCAGAGGAAAGAGAGGAGTGATGATGATAATGATCTACCAAGTAAGGTAAAGGTAAGGTAGAGGACACCTGGACGGTTAAGTCCAGTCAAAGGTGACTATGGGGTGAGGCGCTCATCTCGCTTTTCAGGCCGAGGGAGCCGGTGTTTGTCCACAGACAGTTTTCTGGGTCATGTGGCCAGCATGACTAAACCACTTCTGGCACAACAGAACACTGTGATGGAAGGCAGAGCGCATGGAAACACTGTTTACCTTCTCACCACAGCAATACCTATTTATCTACTTGCACTGGCATGCTTTCGAACTGCTATGTTGACAGGAGCTGGGACAGAGCAACGGGAGCTCACTCTGTTGTGGAGGTTCAAACCACCAACCTTCTGATCGGCAAGCCCAAGAGGCCCAGTGGTTTAGACCACAGCACCATCCGTGTCCCTACTGATCTACCAAGTACTGTTGCATGAGCAATAATTGCAAGGGTTAAGGCATTGGTGGGAAACTTCTGGACCGCTCATTAGGCCTGCACAATTTCCCACAAACCACCGTTACTTGCCCCACACCTTTATGGTGTGCTTCTAGTGCCACTCAGCTGATTTTGAAGTTTGAAAGGTGTCTGTCTCCTGATGTCATTATGGTGGCAGCTGATTGACAGGTGGGTGGTTCCACCCATCTGTCAAAGTTGGCCCACAAAAGTGAAAGGTACAGAAATCTGGCCCAGCAACCTTGGGTTTCAGGACCCAACCTTGGTTAATTTTTGTACAGTTTCACAAAGCACATCAATTGCATAAGAAGAGGTATGGTTGTTTTCAGCTTGAAGAATGTGGTGCTGGAAGAACCAGCAGCATCAGAAACATCAAGAAAGGAAGTCCAAGCAAAGGTAAATGCTAAACTGGCCCACTATGCTGCTTTTGGCAGCATTTTAGGGCAGCCTAGCCTTAAGATCTCCAGCAACATTTCCCTCATCGGCCTCTGTGTCTTCTCCAAAGGAGACCCATTTCAGAGTAAGCAGCTGGAGCATGTTCTCTTTTAAATGAATCTATGTACTTGGAGACTTTACAAATGTCATGGTGAAATAGATTTTAATGGATAACCTCTCTTTTACAGCCATCAGCTCGCTATGGATGTGGAGAATAATATTGAGAAATATCACATTAATTTACAGCCCTTGGAATCCAAAGTGAAAGTGTAAGTGATATAAAGTCTACTCTTTTATGTTTGCTTTAGAAATGCAGCAACATTGCCGGAGCTCTAGGGAGATGCTTTATTTGGCTGATTGCCTTTGATTTTTAAGTGTCTTCATTCTTCTTCCTTACACGTAAGGTTAGGATTAATCTAACAGGAAAAGGTAACAAGAGCATATTTGATCCCTTTAAATCATATAAACTGAAAATTACTGTGGAGTGCAAATGCAGTACAAAAGCCACAGAGGAAGTTTTGCACGGTACATTTTGTTTGCTGGTTATGAATTCTGAGGGAAGATGGAAGAGAGTCAGCGTGTTACGAAAAAGAAGATAGGTATTGATGGTGGATCCCAAGTGTTTTATGGCTGCTGAGGGGCTGATGTTACATTATCTGAAAGCTTCTCTATGGTGGTCAGATGCAAAAGAGGCCAGTGTGAATAAAAAGTTGCATAAGAATGTAGAGCAGGGGCCCTGAAGTGATTTTATTTTATTTTTATTTATTAAATTTGTATACAGGGTTGCCCCGCAAGATGAATGCCTCGCAAGACGAAAAACCCGCTAGACGAAAGGGTTTTCCGTTTTTCGATGCGCTTCGCAAGACGAATTTCCTTATGGGCTTGCTTCGCAAGACGAAAACGTCTTGCGAGTCTTGCAATTTTTTTCGCTTTCCCCCCCTTTTTCTAAGCTGCTAAGCCGCTAATAGCCTCTTAGCCGCTAAGCCGCTAAGCCGCTAATAGCCGCTAAGCCGCTAATAGCGCTAATCCGCTAAGCCATCAATGGGCTTGCTTTGCAAGACGAAAAAACTGCTAGACGAAGAGACTCGCGGAACGGATTATTTTCGTCTTGCGAGGCACCGCCGTACCGCCCTTCATCCATAGATCTCAGGGTGGTTCACAACATAAAATTACACAAAATACATAAGGAAAATAAGGAGGGGCCAGCAACCACAACCTCCCACAACACATTTAAAAGGGCATCAGATGTCAAACATCCAAAGAAGAATGCTTTCATCTCATGCCTAAATGTGTATAATGAAAGCACCACAAATGGGGAGCCATTGCAGAAAATGTCCATTCTTGTGTTGCCACTTTCCAGACCTCTTGTAGAGGAGGCACATGAAGAAGGGCCTCAGAGAATGATTTCAGGTTCTGGGTAGGTCCTGAGCTGTTTAAGGCTTTATAGGTCAACACCAGAACTTTGAATTGGGATACAGAAGCAGCCCCCGGGTGGAGCCACTATGCAAACTTCTCATCAGTTGCTGCAAGTGATTGAGGTGAGGCATCAGGGAAGTCAGTGTGGTGCAAACACACCAATGGAGACAGTCTGGCACTCTTGCCCATGTGTTGACCTCCCTGCCATGCCACCCTTTCTTCTCCTCTTCCTGGTAAGCAGCAGTGACCCATCTATTGGGAAGCTAGCATAGAAGCTCCACCCCACCTGGCAAGGCACTTCTGTGATGATGCGTATTTATAACCAGCTTTTCAGAGAAGACAGTTATCACCTGAATGGCAAAATGAGCAGGCACACATCTACATTTCTAACTGCAGCTGTACATATAAATTAGCATATGCAATTTTGATGCAAATCTGTGTCCTCCTTTGACCTCTTTTTGGGTGTTTTATAAGTTACTGGCTGACTACGCTCTCATCTGCCCCTGGAAGCCTTTTCTCCCAGTCCCCAGAATACACTCCCTCCCTTTCATTTTAGCAGTGGTAGGGAAGGTGAAAAGTTTTCATCCCCTCCCTTCTCAGATGCTCCAGCACACTGATTAGCAATGTTCAGGGTGGCAGAATTGATTGTATTTGTGGATGCTACTCTCAAAAAGGCTGCTAAATCAGAAGCAGATAAGCCACAGGTTGAGCCATAACTCAGGGACAGAGCACAGGCTTTACATGCGCAGATTCAAGGTTCAATCCTCAGCATCTTCAGATAGGGCTGGGAAAGACTCTTCTCAAAAACCCTGGAAAGCTTCTGCTAGTCAGAGTAGACAATGCCGCTTGATGGACTAATGGCTGCATTTGGTGCAAGGCAGTTTCCTTTGTTCCTTCGGAGAGCATTTAACATCTACCCCGCTCATGAACTTTTGCTCTAAAAAATAGGTCTTCATCTTCCCAGCTGGAAGGGAGAGAACAGATGTGTGCTTAAGCCAGGAGTGGGAAACATGTGACACTCCAGAAGTTGTTGTTGTTGTTTAGTTGTTTAGTCGTGTCTGACTCTTCGTGACCCCATGGACCAGAGGACGCCAGGCACTCCTGTCTTCCACTGCCTCCCGCAGTATGGTCAAACCTCCCGTAGTATGGTCAAACTCATGCTGGTACCTTCGAGAACACTGTCCAACCATCTTGTCCTGTCATCCCCTTCTCCTTGTGCCCTCCATCTTTCCCAACATCAGGGTCTTTTCCAGGGAGTCTTCTCTTCTCATGAGGTGGCCAAAGTATTGGAGCCTGAGCTTCACAATCTGTCCTTCCAGTGAGCACTCAGGGCTGATTTCCTTAAGAGTGGAGAGGTTTGATCTTCTTGCAGTCCATGGGACTCTCAAGAGTCTCCTCCAGCACCATAATTCAAAAGCATCAGTTCTTTGGCGATCAGCCTTCTTTATGGTCCAGCTCTCACTTCCATACATCACTACTGGGAAAACCATAGCTTTAACTATACAGACCTTTGTTGGCAAGGTGATGTCTCTGCTTTTTAAGGTGCTGTCTAGGTTTGTCATTGCTTTTCTCCCAAGAAACAGGCTTCTTTTAATTTCGTGACTGCTGTCACCATCTGCAGTGATCATGGAGCCCAAGAAAGTAAAATTTCTCACTGCCTCCACTGCCTCCATTTTTCCCCCTCCAGAAGTTACTGGACTCCAAACCCCAGCAGCCCTGACCAGCAGGGCCAATGGTGAGAGATGATGGGATCTGGAGTCCAGCAACATCAGTGCGTCTGTTTTTTGGGGGGTGAGTTTCCCCTCTCTAGCTTAACCGGCTTCTGGCCTGTAGTCTGAGCCTCAATTTGACTCTGTAAGACTTGCCAAAGATTGCTTTTCCCAGGTAACCTTTTCCATTACTAAACTGAATCCAACTTTCAGATCAAAAAGCTCAAGCTCAAGCAATTTAGTGAACGTTAAAATGCTACTAGAATATTTATGGGACATGAAGATTTCAAATTAAAACCAAGTGTATGCCTTTTAGTGAAGCAGATTGTAGGTAGATGAAAGAATACGAAGAGTTTAAGTAGGGTTTGGATAGAAGCTAGTGGTGTGGTGTGAAAATTCTAGATCCCATTTTAGAAATGTAACTGCCTTTACTTTTCTTCTCTTTAACTGAGTTCCTTCTTTGTACTGAAAAAATCACTTTATCGTTGATGCATATATAGTTGTGCACTGCAATACTTTGCATGCTTACTCATAAGAACCCCAAAATATCAGACCAAAAACCCATCTGGTCCAGCATCTAGTCCTCACTGTGGCCCGCCAGATGCCTGTGGGAAGCCTGCAAGTAGACCTGGCTTTCCCAAACTTGGATCTCCATCTGTTTTTGGATTACAGTTCCCATCATCCCTGCCCACTGGTCCTGCTAAGTTTGGGATGATGGGAGTTTAAATTTCCAGTTTATCTGGAAGGAGCTCGCCCATCACTAAATGGAAGTAACACATGGTTTATTCTCTAAAGGCAGGAAACATGTTAGATTCCTTCCTTCCTATAATATTATAACTAATAATTTATTTATATGCTGCCCATCTGACTGGGTTGCCCCAGCCACTCTGGGTGGCTCCCAATAAAAAATAGTGTTTGGTTTTGTGTTGTGTTTTTACTAAGAACTCGGGATGATGCAAAATATATTGGCCTCTGTGGTGTTAAGAGCTTAGGTGCTTAGCCTGTATATGACAAAGAGGATTGTTGTTGTTGTTGTTGTTGTTTTAAAAAATAGTTCTGAAGTATATAGAAAATAAAATAAAGAATTGACACAAGAATTTGTAGATTTGACCAGAATCTGAAGGAGTTGCTGTCTGGGATTTTGTTTGTGTATGAATCACTTCCCTCAAAACAACCCAAAGCTATTTAACAATATAAGCATCAACAATAGAAACATGCATAGAAACAATTTCAAACCCAATACAGGTGCCAAATCAAATGGGATTTATACAGACATTCTTCTAGTGAGCAAATTTTATCTGAGTTAACTATTCTAATTTGAAAGCTAATTTATTTGATATCACACTGCCACCTGGTGTCAAACCCATAGTTGTAACCAAGCACCTTCTCAATAATCCCGATTTTTTATTTATTTTAAAGACTATTGGAAACCTGTTTTAAGATTATGCATATCAAAATGTAGCAAATGCATGTATTTTCCATGGTCCGTGTTGCATATGCCTCTGGTTCCAGAGTAGCTGTGTTGCCAGTTTATTGCAGCAAAAACAACAAAGAATCTTGTGGTTCTGTAAAGACTAACACATTTATTCTGGGATACACTTTCATTGACTGCATTCTATTCATCAGATGTCTGAAATGTTATCCCAAGTTATGGTTGTGTATTCACATGTTGCGGGGGACTGTGAGCACTGAGGTCAGAGGGAAATAAAATATGTAACACCAAGATGGCGATAATTGCATTATTAACTGGGATCATTCACAAAATCATCATTGCTGATAACAGACACCTTGGCATTGGTGAGCCAATTAACACATTAATACATCTGTGCTTACGTCTGTGTATTAAATAAGATTGTATTGGGGGGGGGGTTCCCCCTTGATCTAAAACAAATCAAGTTGCTTTGTACTCTTTTTAGAAAAGCTGTGTGTGTGTGTGTGTGTGTGTGTGTGTGTGTGTGTGTAGGTAAGTGGGTAGGATTGGGTAACCAGACAGCAAAATATGGAATGGACTTGTGTGTCACAGTCCAGGTTACAGGCAGTCGGAGTCCCAGCTTGGTACGTCGGGACCGGGGCAGAGGTCGGGAAGCAGGAATCAGCAGTCCAGGGGTCAGGAAGCCAAGAGTCCACAAATCAGCAAACCAGGAGTCAGGAAGCCAAGGGTCCAAGAGTCAGGAAGCCAAGGGCCCAAAAGTCAGGATACCAGGAGTCAGGAAGCCAAAGGACAGCTAGGTGTTGCTGTGGCAAAGAGCCAGAGGGAAATGCTGGTCTTATATACCCCTCCCTGCCCTTGCCACCAGGCGCTATGAGTCTTCTGTCAAGCCTCACCTGTGCGACCACGCCTTGCCCTTCCAGGCCACACGCAGGAAGGCCCCAGTTCTGCGAGGCCCTACCAGTCACAGGGCCCGGCTTCTGCACGCACTCCTGACATTGTGCACCTCTAATACCTGTGCAGAAGAGGAAATATCAGCAGGCGTAACTTATTGCAAAAGCTACAGTTGCTGAAACTTCCTTTTCTGCACAGCTTTGAAAGGGGTGAAAACCCTGTCCTCATTTCCGCCTGGCTACCCTTGTGTGGGCACAAGTGGGGCTGGAGTGGAGCAGCATAGCTTATCTGGCTTCCCAGTGCGACGGTTGCTGCTGGTCACTGAGATGAGAGGGGAGGGGAGGGGAGGGGAGGGGAGGGGAGGGGAGGGGAGGGGAGGGGAGGGGAGGTGCAGCATCAGAAGCGCTGCTTTGGTTCTGCTACTGTGGCTGCACCACGCTAACCCTCTTGACCCTCTGACCTCATGTTGGGAAACCAGGTGAGCCATTCTGCTCCCTATCACCAACCACCACTGGCTAAATGTAAGAAGAAAGGGGGGTGGGTTTGGTTGGTGGAGAGAAGCGAATGTCAGGTGTGTCTAAATTCAAGTTTCTGCTCTTCCTAATTTGCTTTCCCCCAGCCCTCAACATGCCAAATTCTGTCTGTTAGATTTTGTATAGAAATTGACAAGTTGATCAGTGGTGCATGGTCAGTGGAGTAAGGGATCAAGGCTAGTCCCCTAAATGTTCCTGGCAGAGTATTAAAGTATTAAAGCCTCCTTCCCAAAGCCTGGGAAGCTTTTCTCTGACTTAGGGAGGGAGGTGCAATGCTCACGCACATAACATTGGAGCCCCCCCCCCTTAAATCACCTTTGAAAGTTGGTGCCTCTGGCCCTAACTGCTCCCCTATGAAGAATTCCCCCACACGCCACTGAAGTTGATACTTTACATTATTGTTTTAAAACTTCATAAACTAGACAAGCAGCACAATCCTATATAAGTCTTTTTTTAAGTAAGTCCCATTGAGTTCAGTGAGACTTACTGCAGGTAAGTGCGCAGAGGTCTGCAGCCTGAAGCATGCACTTGAAGCATGCACTCTTCCCTTGAAAAGAAACAAGCAGGCTGCGGTTGGGGCTGGGTTTGTACCCTGTGTTTTTGGAAAAGCATATATTTGAAAGTCCAATTTCAAAAGAGAGATTTGAAAAGATTTTCATTTAAATTCCAACACTGTGCAAAATTTCACTCTGGCTCTGCGAGATTACCTTCTATCAGGCCCCCATTGGAGGGAAATATTTCAGAAGTGCGCGCATATATAAGAGGTTTCTCTATTCACCCATGTTTCAAATTACATGCAGCATTCAGAGAGCATGGCGTGAATATCTACAGCGTCAAGATTTACAGAGCCAGGAGCATCTGGAGAAGCGCAGTCCATCACCTCCTTCCTTGTCATCTGACAAGATGAGCAGCTCAATCAGTATGAACACCTTTTCAGATGGCAGCACCCCTGTAAGTAAAGTTTCCCCCTTCAAAGGTTGTTTTGCTAAAAAATAATAATATTATTTTTTGCTAATATCACTGCTCAGAAATACTGTAAAGAATCTCTTTGTGTTTCCAGGCCACTTCTCATTGTATGTTAGCTCTCAGATGATTCTGGTAGCTCTTTGCTCTGCCTGAGGATTTTGCAAAGTCTAGCATCACGTTTGAGCTTTGAACTAGTTGCAGAAGCATGAGAACAGGGAATGTGGCTATGCTCGGTGCATTCCTGTTGTTTGTTTATTGTGCTTACCTCTGTTTCAGTCTGGAAGAGTAACTGTTAGATTTGCATTTATTTATGCCATGACTATCCAGACTCGGGTGAGATAGATCTCTTTAAGCTTTGGGTTCCCGTTGCAGCGCATTGTTTCTCCTCAGTGACTTTCTGCTGTGATCAAATTATCTGGGAGGGAAAAAACCCTTCCACTATTTACAAAAGAATGGAGGGATATTTCTGGGGAATGAATTGAAGGTCAAATGCGAAACCTCTGTTGGAAGCAGCTGCTTGTGAACATGGGACCATAGTGCCAATACTAACTGTAATATTATTTGGAAACCATATGCCCAGGTGGTAATGTGGGAACCAGCTTTAAACAAATGTTTATGTTACTTAGACTATTCTGTCTAAGGGTAAAACTGCATGTAATGTATGCATCTATACACCTCAGCTGCACCCACATCCCTGGGAACTTCTCAAAACTAAGCCTCATAGCCATGTAAATGGACCAATCTTTAGGAGGGCATGGCTGAAAAGCGAAAGCATTAACCTTACTTGCCCACGGTGATCCTGATAGTGACATCTCAGTCCCCTGAATCTGGGAAGGTTATGTGATTACACAGTTCGCGGGCTTGTTTTACTGCACATCCTCACACTTAGCTGAGCTGGTAGAGTATGAAACTCTTAATCTCAGGGTCGTGGGTTGAAGCCCACATTGGGCAAAAGACTAGTTGACCCTTGTGGTCCCCATCAACTCTATGTTTCTGTGACTCTCCTGTGTCTCTATGTAGAGGTGAATGTTTTACTTACAGCAAGGATATTCGAGGTATAGCTGAAAAGATAGCAGTTTTATTTATGTACGTATTTCATTTCCTGCATTTTATACTACCTTTCTATCGCAGCTTTTGGGGGTTTTCTCCATTTAAAATAATAGCTAGTAAGCTGGCCAGGGGCCCTCCAAATGCTTTTAGACTCCAACTCCCACCATCCCCAGCCAGCATGGCTATTCCTCAGGGAATCTGAGTGCAACAACAAGAGCTTGCTTGGTGCAGTGATTTAGTGTCGGACTAGGACCTGGGAGACAGGGCTCAAATCCCTACTCAGCCATAAAGTTCCCTGGGTGATGTTAGGCCAGTTACAGTCTCTCAGCCTAGGCTACGCCACAGGGTTGCTACGAGGATAAAATGGGAAGGAGAAGTACACCACCTTGAGCTACTTGGAGGCAAAGTGGGGTTTTAATATAATAATGCAAATATATGGAAGGCCACAGGTTGACTTCCCTTGGTTCTAAGGTTGAAAGATACAACCCGAAAAGGGAGAGGAAAATCAGTACATTTGGGGACCAGTTGTTTCATAAAGGTACTGTAGGGCAGGTCAGATGTCTCACTTGTCCCTCTGTTGCAGATGGGTGGCAATGTGATACCCTATCCCAGTTTCAGATCATAGTATCTCTCACACCAAGACAAAAATGCATCTCTTGCCTTAGATTCATTGAACTATGGAGTTCAATGGAGTTGAACTGGATTCAATGAACTATGGAATGCAATGTTTGGAGGAACCATCTTGCATTTTTGGCAGTTTCCACTGGGAATCTACTGACTCTTTCAGAGTTCCTTACACCATAGGGGACACAGGGGTCTGCCTTATACTGTGTCAGGCCACTGGTCCACCTACCTCAGTATTGTGTACACTGACTGGCAGCAACTTCTACAGGGTTCCCAGCAAGGTTCTCTCTCAATCCCACTTAGAGATGCCGGGGATTGAACCTGGGACCCTTCTGCATGCAAAGCAGATAATCTACCACCCAACTATGGCCCATAGGAAGGAGCAGGAAGTCATCATGGCTGTGCATGTATTGAAGTTGGGGGAAAGGAATGCAGCCTAGATAAGTTGACCTCTTCCTGGTACAGAAGACAGACAGATAGATAGATAGATAGATGATAGATAGATGTGGAACAGAAGTCATAGCGAGTGTTTGGGAAAGGGCCTGGAAGGGGGATTTCAGCAGAGATGAGCGTGGCAGGATACTTGCAAGGCTAGAGTGGCTTGCAAGTGGGACTGCTGTCTATGGTGCTGAAAGGATAACCAATAGTTTGCAGTTTGCTTCGGTGGCTACCTCAAATAGAAAGGAACAGGTCATTTAGCTGGTGCAGTTTAAGGGTTTTGCCAGAGGGAACATCTCAGCTGACTGTTCCATGCCAGTCTTCAGGGGATGAGTTATAATGTTTCCTTCCACATTGCATCAAATGTTATGCCATGCTCTTCTTTTATAAATTTAGGGCCTGTTTAACCATAACTATCACTATCTTCCTCTATTTATTTCCTCCTGCAATTATATTATTATTATATTATTATTATTATTATTATTATTATTATTATTATTATTATTATTATAAAAAGATCGCAATTTTGTACTCTGTGAAATCCATTTAAGCCTCTTTCTGCTTAAATAAAATTGGGGTGCTTTAAATGCATTGGTATATATTAGACTGTGCTATTTTTTAAAAAGCCACAAGAGGTCTCTCTTCTACCACTCAGGAACAGCTTGGCTTTGACTGTAGTAAGAATCAGTTAACACTGGCAATGATGAAGGGTTCAACTCACAGCTATTAATACCAACTAGATTTTAACCAATGCCTTCAGAGGGTGGTTTTTTTTTTATTTCAAATGTATATGTTACACATGTGCTTCTAAAATTCTTGCATGCTGAAATTTCATGATAGCTTTTTGTGATATTAGGGCCCCTGGGTATTACCTTCCTGGCTACCTCTAGGTAGACTATGGTGAAAAGATTTGTACACTTTTTGGGGGGCTCCACTTGCTCCACTTTCTACTTGCCCCTTCATTCTCACTATTTTTTATGTTCAGATCTGAGTGCCAATGCTTAGGAAGCCAAAACAACAATGCAACAGGGAGATATCAGGAGGCTGGGGCGGGAGGGAATCTCAGTGTCTCCAGTAGTACAACAAACAAACAAACAAACAAACAAAACCAAAACACTGGGGGGGGGGGAGGAAATGTTTAGCAGGGATGAAACCCTCAAAACACCCACATGAAGATTGAGCATACTCATAGGTCATGAAACTATCTGTTGGCAGTGACGAATTTGGGCTCTCAAATGTCATTACCACCCAGTACGATGCTAAAATTTGGCACCCCGACTCTTTCACTCCGTTCTGCAGCATTGTTGTGGTGCACCCTGTAGCATGGCTTCCAGTGCATGGCACACCAGTCATGCTACCCCAAAACCTCCTCTGCTGTTGAGGGATGGAGTCTCACAGAAGATGGCATGGCTGACTTACTGGAACAGTGAACAGGAGCACTTCAAACTACAACCTTTTATGCAGGTCCCACTTACATTCCATATCCACACCTGTCTCTGTGGCATCTGTTGGGTAGCTTATTCTGATAGCTCAAGTCTACCCAGTGAACTTCCAGACTATGAGAGAAGAGGATGCTGGGTTGTCTGCCTAGCATCTCTCGGCCAGGCATGGGGAACCTGTGTCCCTCCAGATGTTGCTGGACTCCAGCACCAATCATCATCCCTGACCATGGGTACTGCTAGAATCCAACAACAGCTGGAAGTTCCCCTATACCTGTTTCAGACAGTGGAATGGACTCCCCCGGAAGGTGGTGGACTCTCTTTCATTGGAGGCTTTTAAGAAGAGGTTGGATGGCTATCTGTCAGGGATGCTTTAGTTGAGATTCCTGCATTGCAGGGAACTAGATGACTGCTGGTGTCCCTTCCAACTCTACAATTCTATGATCCTGTGATTCATAGAATAATCATAAAATCACAGAATTGTAGAGTTGGGATCGTCCAGTTGCTGACTTCCATGTGGTCTCAGTCACCTGCTGAGAAAAATAACTCCAAAGGTACTAGGAAAATCATGACAACCGTGTTGATCAGCTTCTTCCTTAATCCCTTGAAATCAGTGGCTCCAAGTCATAATTCAGTGGGCTGACTTGTGTGCTAGTCAGCCATATCACAGCTTTCATTTGGGTGGTTTTTATAAGAGTTTTTAAAGGCTATTAGGGTTTCATGAGCTGGGGAGAGCTACTAAAATTGAATTTCCCCCTAGCCAATATGATGTGGCCGACATGCAATCAGTCATTTGATCACTGGTGCACTATCTAGAGTGATAGGGATGTTCCCTCTGGTGATGTGTTGCTTGTACATCTTCCAAAAAAATAAAATAGAAATAAAGGAGCAGCAGTGATTTAGTATCTGTTTCTTAGCCTCCAAACAGCAATAGGGTTAGATCAGGTTTTCTGTAAAGCTGCTTGCCTTCAGACAATCTGCTGCCCCCCCTCTCCCCCCACTCTCTCTCCCTAAGCTCTTCCACCTGATAAATCAGCAATAGTGTCCCACTGTGCAGACATATATAAAACATTTTTGGAGGCACTGCCTATGCTCAGACAAAACTGATGCAATCTTTGCTATAGAAGGTGATGCCTCAGACTTGGGAATTCATGTCATCTTTGAAAAGCTAGAAATGCTCTCCCCATGCAGACAACTGCTCGTGTCACCCAGTTCTTTCAAGACAAAGAGAGTCACCTGTTAACGGGTAAGAGACAAATCATATGGTAAGCCAAGCATCAGGTACAGAGAGGCTTGTCATCATCTGCTTCACGCATTATGAAAATAGGTATACATTGTGTTTGGCAAGTACTTACAGGCATTCTTTAGAAGATGTGAGAATCATCTTTCAGATTGCAGGGATTTTCAGCATCCCTCAAAACTCGAGAGGGACAGAGCTTTCCCCCATATCTCCTTATCTGGCCATGCAATTTTTAAAAAGACAGAGATTGCTGCATGACAGATATAAATGCACTGTACAGACCCCAGCTGCTACTTTCTCTGTGGTTTGAATCAGTACCTAATGTATGCGTGCTTAGAAGCATTTAGTTACTTTCAGAAATGCAACTTGCAATCGGGGCCAGTTCCCCCTCAAGTAAGCTGATCAGACAGTGATCTTCAGTGATCAGACAGTGATCTCTTCCTTTTCCTTCTCTCCTACTAAGTGGTGGGTGCAAGGTACCCAGAGATACCTAATGGGGTGCAGAGACAAGCACATCTGGATAACTATTCCCCAGTCTCTCCACACGCCCCTTGCTTCTGGTCTCAAACCTGTTCACACTCCACTAGTTGAGGTTCTGAGGTTACTATTAAAGGGACTGATACTAAAGAACATACAAAAAATAGATGAGCTGAGGGGAGACATGGGGTTGCGCAATGAAGCCAGAACTGTGTGGGAGAAGATACTTGCCTATTTGACCTCCTTACATATATGTAATGTGTTCACGTCAGTGGAGGGTCCAGTACTAGAGGTGGCTGATGTCCATTTGGACTGGTGCGGCAGAAGACAGGGAGCCCAAGCAATAGGTGGAGCCAGAGTCACTAACACAAAGAGCCAACTAATTCCCCTCCTCTTTGCTGTGGCAGCACCAACACTGAGGAGGAGGAGGAAGGTGACAGGCAATTACATCCCTTGTATTGGTTAAAGGTAAGAAGGCAGGCACTTGTGGGCTTGTTGAAGTTGGTGGATTAGCACCAAATTTGCCACCGCTGTCCAGTAAGATGTTTTTCCTTCCTAATTCCTGTCCAATCAAGTCTTTTGGTAAGGTCAGGGTCAAATGCAAAGAGACAGGTCAATTCTTTGGAGAACCTGCATTCTATTGTGAGACACAGGAAGGGGACAGGAAGTCTTAAAGCTCTTCCTTTTTCCCTTCAGTGTGCTTGTTTCTGTAGCCTTTGGGCACAGTTGCTAAAGCTTCTTGTCTCTGTGGCATTTCAGCTCCTGCCTGCAGGTGTGCATTGTCCCTCCCTTGGCTTGCTGATGAGCAGCAGATGGTAGGAAAAGGCTGCCATTTATTTTCTCAAGCCCTGACATCTTTGTCCTCATTCCTCCTGGCAGCAGGTTTTGTTGCAATGAGAGTGGAGAGTTGGCTTCAGGTTTTTTTAAGGAACACTAATCACAGTTAACATGTACATAAGAGAGTACTACTCATGTAAAAAACTAACACACACAAAAACTAACCATTGTTCCCTAGCTAGAACTTTACTAAAGACCATGTCATAAAACTCAAGGATGGGAAAGTATATTCAGTCCTAAGGTCATATTTCCTTTCGGGCAGCCTTCCAAGGGCTACATGCTTGTTGTAGGTGGAGGCAGAGACAAAAGTGGGCAGAGCAAGAAATGTGAATTTTACCTCTGCAGAGCCAGCTAATATCTGCTACAGACACCCACCCACCCCTCTCTGTCATTCTTCCAGGCTTTAAAAGAAGCGTTATCCATTAAGCCAGTGTAGTACAGTGGTTGGAGTGTTAGACTAGGACAGGCATAGGCAAACTCGGACCTCCAGGTGTTTGGGGACTACAACTCCCATCATCCCTAGCTAACAGGACCAATGGTCAGGGATGATGGGAATTGTAGTCTCAAAACATCTGGAGGGCCAAGTTTGCCTATTCCTGGACTAGGACCTGGGAAACCACAGTTTGAATCCCCATGAAGCGTACTGGGTGACCAGTCGCAGTCTATTGGCCTGACCTACCACAAAGGGTTCTTGTGAGGATTAAATGAGGAGGGAGATAAACTGACCTCTGTGGAGGAAAGGTGGGATATAAATGTAAGAAATAAATAATAAACTTATTTTTGGCACCCTTCTGTCTTGAGGGGTTAGCAGCAGCAAAATGACTCCTCGGGTGCAAGCCTAGGCAGTGTGTATGGAGGTCCTGGGCTGCCCTGGTGACAAGACACCCCCCCCCCCCGCAACGGCCTCATTGATGTTGTCCTAAGGCAAGCAGAGCCATACATGGCTTGGCTGCAGGAGTTGCTTGTAGAAGGTGTATAAGGAGCCATCCAACCATCTCAGGGACTTCACTCTGGATTTGTGTAGGGTTTACTCCTTAGCCTTTTCTTCTCCTGAAGATATCCTGCAAGGCACCAGAGGTTTATGATCAGAGTTTTCCTTCTCTTAGATGGGCTGCCTTCCCAGGTTGAGGAGCCCCATCTGCCCCTCACTTCCTGCCTTCTTGACCATTGGACCCATTATTGATCTCATCTGCTCAATCCACCTGAGCCTGTTTTTGCATGCAGGGGAAGTTCCTAACTCATTGAAGATTTAAGACCCATTGACTACCCTCACCTGGTTTAGCTGGCCAGTCAAAGCTGTTCCTGGGGTGTGGCCACTGTCGCATGCTGACAGTTCAAGGTCACGTTCCACCCGGGTAGAAACTCTCTAGGAGCATGCAAAGTAGGACTGTTAAAGGTTGTTGTCTAGGAGGGCTGGGGGAGGGAATGTGTCCTGTCCACCAGAGAGAGAGAGAGAGAGCCCTGAATTTGCCCCACACTGACATGGGCAGTGCCCAGATAAGGATTCAAGTTGCTCCTTCCCTAGTCATCCAATTGATAACCTGCCCACTAATTTAGCTGAAAAGTAGGGCTGTGTACCTGCACATATGTTCTGCTTATGTGCTATATAGGCATGCATGTGAGAGAGTGCGCTGGCTATACCTAGAGAGGCCAAGGGTGAATGTGGCACTCAGGCAAAGAGAGAATTATTCTTCACCATCATTCTGGTCACCTAACTTTTGATCCCGATCCAAGCAGCTTATAACATAATTTGTGGGTCCTATAAAGCAATTGGCATACTGTAGGCATGCAGTAAACATGCACTTTTATCTGCAAAGGCTTTGTCTCCTAAGGAGTCTCATGTTGTGCAGCTATTGCACTTATTTATGGGGAGGTAGTAATTATGTTTACTGAACTTGTGGTTCCACGAAACCATTTAAAACCTAAATTAATCTGCTTCCTCCTCCTCTCTCAGCACAGCCCTCAATGCAATGTTGGGGTCTTTCCCAGCTGCTTTATTTCCTTCTTTTAAAAAATTGTAATAAAGAGCCCAGCTAATTTGTATAAATGAGGTTTTACTTCATTGGTTTATAGTCTACATAGAGGAAAAGACTTAAGTTAGGATTATATTAAATTTGGGTTCTAACTAAATCCACATGTTGTATTTTATAAGCTAATCACTGAAGGCTGATTTAAATGCCCCCATGTGGTCATCAGTACAAACTGATTACCCATGATAGGGCTCCACGTGGTGAGCATAACATTTAGACGCTTTTTACTCTGTGCATCAGCTAGGGCACAAAGGCACAGCACCAAAGGTTCTTCTGCAGCAGCTTATAGATGCAGCATATGGTGGGGTCAGCAGCACCTTTTAGAAATGGTAACCTCCTTCTTCTTTCTTCTTTTGCGATCACTCATAGCCAAGTAAGATTGTCTTCCATAAACATGGTTTTAACAATGAGTCCGTAAGTGACTGTAGAGGCCAGTTCTGGATCCACACATCCTTCCACAGTGGGGACATTGGTTTCCAGGTGGGAGTTGATCACGGTGTGGATTTACCAAGCCTTCCTTCCTCTTAGCACATTTCTCCCTTGCGTCCTGAGTTCGAGTGTCTTCAAAGCCCATGACACCTTTGGTAAAGGCTGTTCTCCAACTGGAGCACTCGCAGGCCAGTGTTTCCCAGTTGTCAGTGTTTATACTACATTTTTAAAGATTTGCCTTGAGACAGTCTTTAAACCTCTTTTGTTGACCACCAGCATTATGCTTTCCACCAGCATGGTAACCACCAGCATGCTAGCACAAATGAATGCTTTTTGGTGGCTTCACATTTCAATCACCTCTAAAATATCATGCATCCAACAATATTAAAGGAACCTGTAGATGTAATCCCAGAGGCTCTGTCTATATTTTTTGAGAATTCTTGGAGAAGAGATGAGGTCCCTCCAGACAGGAGGCAGGCAAATGTTGTCCCCATCTTCAAAAATGGGTGGTGTGAGAAATAAGACCCAGGTGACTACCAATCAGACAGCTTGATGTTGATAGCAGGAAGGGTCCCAGAACAGATAATTAAACAGTCAGCCTGTGAGCACTTAAAAATGATGCTGTGATTACTAAGACCCAGCATGGGTTTCTCAAATAAAACTCATGTCAGATGAATCTCATTTCTTTCTTTTTTATATAGAGCTTGGTGGATCGGGGAATGCTGTGGACATAGTGTATCTTGATTTCAGTAAAGCTTTTGACATGATGTTTGCGGAGAAGCTGGTAAAATGTGGGTTGGACGAGGTAACTGTTAGGCAGATTTGTAGCTGGTTAGCTGACCAAACCTAAAGTGTCTCACTAATGGTTCCTCACATTGCTTTTTTTCCTAGAAAAAGGGTGCCAGTACTGCCCCCTCTCATCAAAGCACCACTTCCACAGAGTGCCTGCTGATGTCCGAGCCACTTGTGCACTGACTTTTTTGTGAAGGGAGTAATTATATGTAATTATATACACAAAAATCCATAGTGTGTGTGTGGTGGAGTTCAACATTGCTCTAGGATGAATGTTATGTGCACAAGCATTTCAGCTTGCCAGATGGAACATGCTCCCTCTCATCCCCCACAAGCTCTATTCTAGGGGTTCTCCTCATCTTTCCCAAGCTAATTTCAGGGGGGTGCTTGGGGCAAAGGGGAGAAGCGTCATTGCTCAAGTGTGACTCCAGCTTCCATTGAATCATTAGGTGCTCATTAGGTGAATCCTGCCTGATATGTATAAAATATTTAAGTCGCATGCTACACTATGCTTCTGCACCATTCTGTGGTCTAAACCACTTAACCTCCTGTGTTTGCCAATCAGAGATGGGGTGAGCTCCCGTTGCTTTGTCCCAGCTCCTGCCAACCTAGCCGTTCGAAAACATACCAGTGCAAGCAGGAAGGTAAACAGTGTTTCTGTGCCCTCTGGCACTCGTCACAGTGTCCTGTTGTGTCAGAAGTAGTTTAGTCATTCTGGCCACATGACCTGGACAAACTGGCCACTGTCTGTGGACAAACACCAGCTGCCTTGGCCTGAAGCAAGATGAGTGCCGCACCCCATAGTCGCCTTTGACTGGACTTAATCATCCGGGGTCATTTACCTTTACCTCTGCACCATAATCTTACATAAATATATAGGGATTTGTAAATGAAAATGGTTCACTGAGGACTACTTAGTGGGAATAACCTGCTGCTTATTCTTGTGGGAATGGAAAGCCCAGCTGGAAATGAGAGATGACTTGGAGTATCTTAGAAAATGGCATGGCTTTCTGGCTGGAACTGTGAATAAGAGCAGTCAACATGCATTTTGTTGCAGGTCCCACTTGTAAATTCGACATCTTGGAAAAGGTTTAACTTTCCACAACTCTGACTTTGGTAACTGTGCATACCATAGGAAAAATATTTCAGATTTGAGAGTCTGCTTGTACAAATCAAACATTAAGGAAGGGGTCTGGCAAGGCATCTGTTGTCTGGTCAGACAGTAGACAGATTTGATTTAAACCTAATGATGCTGAATAGCCATGACTGCTGCTTATTCGGAATAGTAATTCTATGTAATTGGTGTGGCTTCAGGTGATGCACTTGCCTGCACCATGCTGAGGGGGAGCTGCAAAGCAGACTGTTTCTCAGTTGGTGTTGGACAAGCAGTAGATTACGGCGCAAGAACACTTCAGACCAGACTGAAAATTGGCAGCTTTTTTGAACTCACACAGAATTCAGTGAACTGCAGCTGCCTCGGATGAAATGCTAAAAGAGGGAAATATCTTTGTTAGGCAAATACTCCTACATGGTGTAAAGGTACAGTATTGCATATACCAGAGAAATAAAATTACTTGGTCACTGGTGGTGTGCTTTTTAAATTCTGAACATGGAGAAACTGGATTATGTCTTACTTTCTGGCTGTTTATCGTCATGTTTGGTACTTCTGCCCTTTATACGTGTGGCCAAGGCACAACTTTTTGGCATCTTTTGTATGTCTTCTTTGCCTCTTTAACAAAAGGTTGCATAATTACTGGGTGTTTAAAAGCAATTAACTACATGTGGTGTATGACACAGGACTGCTGCCCAAAATGGCATCCCTGAGCTGACCTCCCACTGCAATGTTTTCCTTTGTCTCATTCCACTGCATGTTTTCCCTGTTTCTGCTCCACATAATTTGTTGCTGCTGACAAGGGTAGGGAAGCTCATGATGTAACATAGGAATGTATGGCTTAGCATTATGGTGATCAGCACTTGAATGCCACTTTTGATAATATCCCTGTGTTGAAAGAAACATGCAGTTCCCTAGCAATAAATATCAAAGTTGCAGCTTTTACCTTGGCCACAGTCCATGGCTTAGCTCTGATCACTATGTTAAGTGCTCTCCAATTCCCTGAACTAGGGGCAGGAGAATAAGGTTTAGTTTCCTTCATAGTGCATCGGGGACACATTTGTTTATTTAACTAACATAATGCATATAATAAGAATAAGAATACCACTTGGTTGTTAAACGTATCAATAAAACAGCTAAAAACATATATCTTTGTGATTTTCTTTCTTTCAAAAAATCGGAGATCAGAGTGGACGTGAATACAACAGGCAGGAAAATGGCTGGTCCTGTATCAGACTCCCAAAGCAATGGTGTGAATCCCACCAGCACTATCAGTTGCTTCCAAACGAGCTAAACTCCTGTTCAAAAACCAGTTGACTCTACCCAGGCATTCTGTGTCTGCCAAAATCAATCTGGCACCACAGCACTGTTTCTCTCTCCCCCCTCCCTCTCCCTCTCCCCAACTGAAGAGTGCTGTCATCCAAAGGCAGAGGAGGGAGCGTTCCAACTATCAAGGAACATTAATTTTCTTTGATTAAAATCCCTGAGCTCTCATTAGTTGCCCACCAATAGTCCCATGCACAGTAATCAAGACAGCCTCGTTCCTAACGATAATGTAATTGTTGACTGCAAAGATGAAATCTTTTTATTTGTAAAGTTTTGCGAAAAGCTCTATATGGTATCACAGTGACTCTGCTCCCAGTTCTTCCGACACAGAAGCTCTGCTCTAATTGTCTGGTTTGAATTCCAAGATTCCATCATGGAACCAAGATTGTGAGGAAGGTGGCTGAGTGAGGTGGGATGAGAAGATAAATGGATCAGCAATTATAGTTTTGCTGAAAGATTCAGAGTGCTGAGCCATGGTAGTCTGTGATTGCTTATTTTAAAAGAAAAGCCATGATACTAGAAGAATCTTAAGACCGACTCATTTTATTTTAGGAGCCTACACTTCAGTAGACTACACAAGGGGGGAGTTTACAATTTTAAAATGAAAAGGACTCTGCTGGATCTTTGATTTAAAGTGATACATCTTAAATCCTGTCATACTTTGTTTTGTGGGGAAGGAAAGCCTTGCAAATAATTACAAATATGTTTATATAGCTCTTAGCTCATGAGTAGCTAACCCTAACTTAACTCTGTTAATGTTCCAGTTAAGAGGTATTAAGACAAACTAGGTATGAAGTTATTTATGCAAGTTCAAGGATCTGTCTAGTTTTTGTTTTGTTTTTGTTTTAACAAATTCAGATAGTTATGGGTTTCAGCACCGTGGCACATGGCGGGGTTTTTTAACCCCACAGCTAAGGGGTGAAAGTTTTGTTTTTTTAAAAAACCCCTTAATTAAAGACTCTTATGTCTGGATCAAATTGTGCACTAATTCAGCAGCTAGGGCATGTGTGGAGTAATCAGACTGATCCATTCTTTAGCGGTGTGACTCTTTCAGTGTGATCAGCTGAAATTCAGCTCCCTGTCCTGAACAGCTGATTAGTGCCATCTCAAATCTCCTAACACTTCTTCCTCGACTGGGCATTGCACTCTGTGTTAGTCTCTGCATTTAGACCTGCTTTAATGTCCCCCTTCATAGATCTGTAAGCACCTGATCAGGTCTTACTGTCTCTATTACCTTGCACTGGTTGCTTCTTCCTAGACAGAATTTCTGCCCCTGCTCAGGCTAGCCTTTGTCTAGCCTTGTCCTCTGTCATTTTGAGCTGCAGCCTAGCAAGCTTAACCTTGTGTTGTATTTCACTTCCTCCATACTATCTCTTTTACCTTAATCTGATTCAGCCTTCTATGTATCCTTCTAAGTATTTATTGTTTGCTGTTTTAAGTTCTGTTATCAGTAAAGTTGAAGATTGATGTACATGCAAGTGTGGATTGGGTGTGGATAGACATTCATCCTAATGTGTGTTGAGGTCAGATCACCTAACTGTGCAGGGATGCAATCTGGTAGTTAAATCATTGTCTATACGTGGAATGGTATGCAAGACAGCTTTTAATCTGCATGGCTTCTCATCTGTCTAGGGCAGTGTTTCCCAACCTTGGGCCTCCAGCTGTTTTTGAACTACAATTCCCATCATCCCTGACCACTGGTCTTGCTAGCTAGGGATGATAGGAGTTGTAGTCCAAAAACAGCTGGAGGCCCAAGGTTGGGAAACACTGGTCTAGGGGTGCCTAGCCCTGGCATGGTGCCAGACAATAAGTCCTTGGAGCAGAAACCAGGCACTCCATGGGTCAAGGACCATGAAGAGTAAGTAGGTTCTCCTGGTGTCAGAGCTGAAGAGACCCTTGAGAGGCCCTCTGGTAGGAGACCTGCTGAAGAAGACTTAGAAATGTCAGAGGAGGAATATCATTCTCATTCCTCAAGAATGCCAGCTCTAAAAGGATGAGGCTGAGGTCAGACATGGATGATATACAGACAAAGAGAGGGCGTCAGGAGCAAGGAGCCAGAGAACAACTGGAAGGCTAAAAGAAGAGGAGACCTTCTATACTGTGGTCTCCTAAACCAACCTGCTGGTACGTAATGAAGTTCCAGGGAACTTCCCTCCTCCACAGGGTTGTCGTGAGGACAATGTGATGGGTAGAAGTGTTGATGGGAAGGGATGCATACAGACGCAGACTCATCATGCAGCTTGTAAGCATTCCCTGGAACTTCTTTATGTACCAGCGGGTTGGTTTAGGAGACCACAGTACAGAAGGTCTCCTCTTTTTTTAGCCTTCCAGTTGTTCTCTGGCTCCTTGCTCCTGATGCCCTCTCTTTGTCATGTTGTACGTTCCCTGTCATCCCCTGGAACACAGCAAAGCATGGCCTCTAGCTATATTGGAGCAGTAACACTCAGCTCACTGGAAGGACAGATTGTGAAGCTGAGGCTCCAATACTTTGGCCACCTCATGAGAAGAGAAGACTCCCTGGAAAAGACCCTGATGTTGGGGAAGATTGAGGGCACAAGGAGAAGGGGACGACAGAGGACGAGATGGTTGGACAGTGTTCTCAAAGCTACCAGCATGAGTTTGACCAAACTGCAGGAGGCAATGGAAGACAGGAGTGCCTGGCGTGCTCTGGTCCATGGGGTCACGAAGAGTCGGACACGACTAAATGACTAAACAACAACAACAACAACAACGTTCAGTTTCTTTGCTATAGTCTTTAGTCTGATAAATAATAAAACTACCACTGGAAATTATCTCCAAATGACTTTACAAAATTTTAAGATAAATTTGCAGCCGCTGTCATTTGTTTTCTGATCAGGATATAGGAAGTCCCAAAGTGTTTGCATTTCGCTATGGCTGCAACTGTGATTTATTTAAAGATGACATCGGTTAAAATCAAGGGGCTCTTAAAATGGTTCAAACATAATCTCCAAAAGCCACAGAGAGCCTGCTCTGTGCTGCTGTGGTAATCCTCAGCAGATGAGCAAAAACAAGCAGGAGACATCCCTGACTATTGAGTTTTTACAGCGTTCTTGTAAAATAAATTCAAATTTGTATCAGAAGGATAACAGTAGTTCATCACTTCAGACAGAAAAGGTTCTTTGGTGAAAAAAAATCAAATCTGTTTTGGGTTTTCCCCTGACTTTGGACACTTGAATTTCTGCGAAAACACCTATATGCTTGTCATGACCACGTGTTCTTGTTCTTTAATGCTCAGTGCTGCGAACTCTTATGAAAATAATCATGCACAGTGTGTGTGATTTTTCAGAGAAGCTTACTTTACTGCAGGTGTGGGGAATCTTTTCCCTCCTCCCATTGATGTTGCTTAACTACAGTTTCCATCACCCCTAGACATTGACCATGACTCCTGGGACTTCCGGGGGTCAGCAACATCTGGAGGGACACATGTGCCCCACACCTTATTTACTGCATGCAGGTTTATGGGCTACCTGTCTCAAAGCCAGTCTGGATAAACAACTGTTGCTTTCAAATAGGCATTGTTGCTTTCAGCACCGTGGACAGCTCAGGGCAGCACAGCATTCTGTAGGTCAGGCATAGGCAAACTCGGCCCTCCAGATGTTTTGGGACTACAATTCCCATCATCCCCTGACCACTGGTCCTGTTAGCTAGGGATGATGGGAGTTGTAGTCCCAAAACATCTGGAGGGCCGAGTTTGCCTATGCCTTCTGTAGGTCTTTTGCAACCCTTTTCCGCTATGCTGGTTCCTCTTTTAAATGTGTATAAGTTAACATGAGATCTCAACACAGCATTGGCACCGTGGACATTAGACAGTGTCGAGAAAGAGCAGTCAGGTGCAAGGATAGGTTGTCAAATGTGTGATGAAGATGAGACAGAGGAGACTCAGGTAACAGTGAAGGTACAAACAATGCAAGTCTATCTTGTTTCAGGGAAGGATCTTGAGGGAGAGACCTGAAGGTGATGGAGGTACCTTGGGGAGCACAGCCAGAAGAGCTATTTCGGTGACAGGGGCAGCGTGGCAGAGGAGAGAGTGTGATGAGGAAAATAAGGTGTTGGGACAGCAAGATACATGGCTCAAGTGTTAGGCCTCAGATATTTGATTCACAGTCTGGTGAGCTGTTCTCTTATTTACATGTATAATTCACATGTACAACTGTATTGTAAACTTTGGGGGTTTTTGCACAGTAGTAAATATTAGGTTCTTTCATGACTATTATTTTTAAATGGTTTGTATCCAAGGCTGTGAATTTCAGAAGGACAACAGGGTGATGTTGTTGAAGTGGCAAATAATTCTGCAGCATTTGGAAGTTGGAGTGAGACTTCACTGGGTACCCTTAGGCAAGCTGCATTCTCTCTGCCTCCCACCTTCAATATGGAGATAATAACACTGGCCAACCATTATGGGTTGCTGCAGAGATGATTAAGATAGTAATGCATGGGAAGTGTTTTCAACATGTAGGCAAAGTGATATTATACTAAGTAGGCTGGTGGCTTGGAAACTTGGACAGTTTATGTATGCTGGAGGAGGATCTGTTTTAATAATTTTGGGCAATATTTGTGATATCCTGTTTTTAGTCTTTTGTAAACAGCTTTTCAGATCCATTTGGACTGAAAATAGGATGGAAACATCTGAAATACAAATATAGAAAAGAATGCCTCAGTACCAAAAGGTTGCCACATAAATTCTCTATAACCTGCTTTGCATATGGTTTGAACTTGTATATCTGAGCATACGTAGTGCAAAGCTCCCTTTCCTGCTGTTTGCATCTATATTTAACTGCAGGTTGGGGGTGAGACAGAAAGCCCGAGCCTTCTCTTTTCTCTGCAATCTTGTCTGCCTCTCCATGTGGCTCTTTTGCATACATTTCCTCCGCCTCAGCGTGGATATGCCAACATCTGTTATAACCTGGTTGGAGTTAATAAGACCTCTCGAATAACATGATGACTCTGTGTTTCCATACAGCACTTTAAATCAACTCCATTAAAACCTGTTCCATTAAACTGCAGAAGTGCACTGAATTATTGAGAAAACAATGGCCCAATTTCAGTCTAGTAATATTTGTGTAAATTGGTTCAGATCAGTATAATGAAGGCAATACAAGATGCTAGCTTTTTTGGGGGGGGGGAGTTTCCTCTATAGTCCACCTATCTGTATACCCTGCATAGGCTTCCCAACATTACCTGTGTTCTTCAGAGATATATGCACTATTAATATCCAAATAGCTGTCGTCATCCCTACCAACCTGCTTGGATATTGAGATCTTCAGAGTGGGCTCTCTTGTAGTTAGTTAGTTAGTTAGTTAGTTAGTTAGTTAGTTAGTTAATAAAAGGGATGCGGGTGGCACTGTGATCTAAACCACTGAGCCTCTTGGGCTTCCTGATCAGAAGGTTGGCGGTTCAAATCCCCATGACGGGGTGAGCTTCTGTTGCTCAGTCCCAGCTCCTGCCAACCTAGCAGTTCAAAAGCACACCAGTACATGTAGATAAATAGGTACCGCTCTGGTGGGAAGGTAAACTGCGTTTCTGTGTGCTCTGGTTTCTGTCACAGTGTTCTGTTGTGCCAGAGGCGGTTTAGTCATGCTGGCCACGTGACCCAGAAAGCTGTCTGTGGACAAACACTGCCTCCCTCGCCTGAAAAGCGAGTTGAGTTCCACAACCCCATAGACGCCTTTGAGTGGACGTAACTGTCCAGCGGTCCTTACCTTTACCTTTACCTTACTTGGTAGATCATTATCACCATCACTTCTCTCTTTGGGGTACTGGCTCCGCACGTATTCCTCCAGGGCGCACTGAGACTTCTCTTGCAGGCTCTCGATGTGCGCCGCGTCCGAGAGGCCACAGGCATCTGCCACGCAGCGCCGGGGGGGGGGGGGGACAAGGAGGAGGAGGCGAGATAACCCTAACCCTAACCCTAACCCTAACCCTAACCTCTCCTTTAATCCTTACTCTGGCTCCTTTCCCCAATTCCATGCAAGTTTTTCATCCTTGCCTTCAAAACCCTTCATAGCTTTGCTTTCTCTCATTGGTCTGCTTGCTGACCACATGACCCAGAAAGCTGTCTGTGGACAAATACCGGCTCCCTCGGCCTGAAAGCGAGATGAGCACCACAACCCCATAGTCGCCTTTGACTGGACTTAACTGTCCAGGGGTCCTTTACCTTTTTTTTACCTAATTAGTTAATTAACTATCCACCTTTCACCTAAGGTCCCAGAATAGGTCACTTTTATTTAAAAAAATGCAACATCAAAAATGTTTAAAAATGAATTACAATCACAAAACAGGGTGTGTCCTAAAATATATATTTCTCAAGTGTCAAAGATGGTATGTAGGGAAATGTGGCGAATGATGATAAAGCATGCTCTGTGACAACCATTAAATTGTGGAGCTCCTTCCCCATAGAGGTGCATCTAGCATCTTCTAGTGTAATTATTTTATTTATTAGATTTTATAGACTGCCCTTCATCAAAAGATCTCAGGGCGGCTCACAAGATAAAAACACCAGCTAAAACCACAAATAAACAGTTAAAACAGAAATAACAAAACAATAACCTGCCTTCCTTTGTTGTTGTTTTTTTTTGGGGGGGGGGAATAAAGCTTCCATTTGGTTTTTAACATTAAAAAATTGGGGAAAAGGTTACGTCACATTATTATGTCTTTCAAATTTTGAAGTGCTGTCCTGATAATTAGAAATTTTGGTCACATTTGGCCACCTCTGAGATGCACAATGAGCTTGAGGTGGGGAGCCTAGCAATGAAATTGCATGTGAGGAGGGGTCCATCTGAATCCTCCCTAGTTGTACCAGCCCAGGCTCTTTTGACTTCATGGTGTGTGTCCAAATGAAGGTGGAGAAACTGAATTCAATTTCACACATAATAAAACTGACCAATATTGGCAGAACAATCTGGTTCCTGAGGCAGACTTTAAAGGTCTTGTTAAAAATTGCAAATAGGGGGCAAGATGATTGTTAATTGGCTGGGTGGGAGTTGAGGCTTTCCTCTGTAAAAATAAATAAATAACGTAACATAACCCGGATCAGCTCTGGGTCTCATACTGACTGATTGCACACATTTATACATTTGATTCCATGAATTCCTTCTTTGTTCCTGGGCTTCAAATGTGCATTTTTATTACGTGAGTAATACAGCATGGCTTGCATATCTTAATGAGTCATCACATATCCAACGCCATGGGTGCTCTATCACTTCAAATGCATAGTTTTTCAGTGCAGTCAACTGTCAGTTGAGATGCTGCAATTTAGTGCAACCCATGTGAAGAAGAAGAAGAAGAAGAGGAGGAGGAGGAGGAGGAGTTTGGATTTGATATCCCACTTTATCACTACCCTAAGGAGTCTCAAAGCGGCTAACATTCTCCTTTCCCTTCCTCCCCCACAACAAACACTCTGTGAGGTGAGTGGGGCTGAGAGACTTCAGAGACGTTTGACTAGCTCAAGGTCACCCAGCAGCTGCATGTGGAGGAGTGGGGAAGTGAACCCAGTTCACCAGATTACGAGACTACCGCTCTTAACCACTACACCACACTGGCTCTCTTGCATTGGTTGGAAGGGTCTTTCTGGATCAGAGTGAGCAGCTGCACATTTAAAATCCCATTGCAGCTCTGGAACAGACACTATGGGGCAGGGCTTCCCCTTTGATTTTGGCATGATGGGAGGAGACACTTCTGCCTCTTCTCGCTGTGCTGACTGCTGAAGACACACCTGATCAGGCAAGGGGCAGGCTGGTCGTATCCCTGCCATTCCTGCCCCACTGTCTCCTGGAACCAGGAGGGGCTTGAAGGGGAAAGCACAGCAATGACTTCTGTGCAGGGGAAGTTTCAGGTTGTGTGGGTGCACTCGATCAAATGAGGGCAAATAAGACCAGTGTCTGTGTTCCTGGTCCCGCTGTTGTTTGAACTGCTCTGCCAGGCATGAACCTGAAAAACAGCTTTGTAGATGTTAGGAAAGTGTGTGTGTGTGTGTACACACACACATCCAGTGCAGCTAAGGAGCTGCTGTAAATGTGTGCTTTTGTCAATAAATAATTATCTGTCATTTCCCTTCTGTGGCTGGGTGTGCACAAGACATTATATAAACGATCAGATTCTATAATATTCAGAATATAAAGAACATGCATATGAACACATATCCTAAATTACGTTAAGATCAACAAAGCATCCCAAGTTATCTCTGTGTCTTTTCAGTGCAGTTGGGATCCCTTTTGAATGGAATGTTTAATTCAATAGCAGACCACCTTGAGCAAAAAAATACTTCCAGGTCTGTGTGGCTGGAAGGCCCCATTGTCACCATTTTTGTCTCAGTGGAAGGAAGGGAGGAAAACAAAATCTGCTGAAATGTGGTGATAAGAAAAATAAATGTATTTGGAAAGAAATCCTCTGTGCAGCTGCCTTTGTTGTTGGTTTTTTTAAAACAACAAGAGCAGCAACAACAGCACCAATCGGCCCTGGGAAAGCAAGAAGCACAATAGATACTTTGCAACTCCAGGTGAGAACAGCAGGTTTTAACTTGTCTCTGTTAATTAACCCACACAATGATATGAATGATCATCTCTTAATTGAAGTTAAAAGGGGAGGAAAGCAAAATAAAATCAAGTTAGTGAAATAGGAAACGAAATGTTGAAAGATCACCAAATACATTTTTTGCCCCATGGGATAGAATCTTTACAACACTGGTGTTTTAATACTTGAGTCCAAATGCTTATTAGTACAGTTCTACTTCTTCTTTTAAGGAAAGGCTTCATTCTAATTATATCAGTTGCCATACCAACAATGAAAGGTGGCTGTAGCGTTTTAGAAATGACTCTTATAAAAAGAGCCGTGCATCTCCTAAAATGCTGTCTGCTCACATTTGCTCCCAAAAGATACAGCTATTTATTTTTGGTCCTCTTTACAAATGTATTAAGGAAGTGGAGGGGGGGTGACCCTTGACGTTGAAGAATGAAAGTAGTGACAATCCTTTGTGGTAGTTTTTGTTTATTTTAGCAAGCACTGTGATGATTTCTCTTCTGGGGTCCATCCAGACACATCTAAATATATCCAGATAAGCAGCTTTTTATACTGTTTGAATGCTTCCCCCTGTGCATGAGCTGTAGAATTTGCGTTCAGGGAAGTTATTACAGAATATGCTCAACATTTCTGACATATCTGTAACTTTTATTGTATAACAAAATTTCAGGCAACATTTGCAGACCCTTCTAAATGGCTGTCAATTATATAGGCAAAGTCTCAGGCATTAAAGGATCAGCAGACTTAATACTGCTGATGCAATATTTTTCAATGAATTAAGGGAGATGGTATATTGTAATGTTCTGTGACCTGAGGAATCCCTTATATTTATCAATTAGCTCAACACATGATTCACAAATCACACAAAGTCAAAACCCATGACCTCTGGCCATGCCATTTGAAATAAGGACCCATCTGTCTGTAATGAGGTCATTATCTGACCCCTCATTCTGTTGAATAGATGACATAAAAGAAACTACAATGCAGCCATTATGTCACTCTCTGAGCCATCTTCCATTGCAACTGTGGCAACAGTCTTGTTTACCAGTTGAATTTTCACTGATCTCTGCCTTCACCTGCCTTCATCTGTGCTTTGGATCACAGAGCAGAAAACACATTGTGGATATCAATCAGAAGAGCGACAACACTCATATTCAATTTACCTCTCCTCTCTATAGATCTCTTTTTTGTCCTTCAGTGTATATTTCTCTTTGGCCAGAACAACAGCAGTGCAGTTTGGAAACCCTTGAGTATTATATCTTAATGCATTATTCCATAGGCACTTAACGGACACCTGTAATAAGCAATTACATTCTATCACAGTCTTTTTAATAACTTTGGTGTTTGTCATGCTGGGGTATACAAAGCAATTTCAATACCTAAATAGAAAAACTGTATAATACAGTCTATGCCATGCACAATAATAAATAGTTGGATGTTGTCATTTCTCCAGAATGCATTCCTTCCTACTGCATTCAGCACAAACTTTCTCTTCAGGTGCTAAATTTATACCTCCCTGGGTTTCGAGGAGTAAATTGATATTTATGCATCCCTCTTCTCTAGGAGAGAATGCATATACATCTTCTCTTTCAACAAATCTGGGAGACTTAACCTGTACTTTCCTTTCTTCCAAGAGGGAAGGAAGAAAAAAGCCATAACATTTGATAGCAGACTCATAGTAAGCTTTCTCCACAATACGTGTAATACATTTCAGTCACTCTTTGTAAATTATAAGAGGCAAAGAAAGATTGTGCTGGATCTGGGAGCTGGCAAAGTTAGAGCCTGATGGGCTGCGAGCAAAAGGTGATGCTCTGTTGCATATAGGAAGTTCCTACCTGAATCACTGTCCCCTCCACTCCCAAGATCCTAGGGGTAACAAGGTCCAGGTAGGAACCCAGGCAATTAGTGCAAGAGGAATGTTTCGGTCCTAAGACATCTTAAGGTTACAAGCGGTAGTGAGATCTGCTGTGGGGTCCTTTTCTTCTGAGAAGAGCCTGGGTTCCAGCATCTCGGCTAGGTGGAATCTGGATCCCCACAAATCCAAAACTCCTGATCGCAAGGCAAGTGCAGATATTGTTTTATGGGTTTTCGCCTACATCCATTTTGTGATGGTAATGCCTTCTACATGACTTTCTCCCTTGGGTAAACTGGGCAAGTCCTGTTTCCTCCCTTCAGAACAGGATACCCACACAGTTATGTTTCCAAGGGCGGTATCCAATGCACTTGATCTATTAGTGCAAGGATTTGTCTTTGTGCAATGGAAATTTACTTCTTCTTCTGCATAAACATTGCACCACCACCCCACAAATCTGCTACAGAGGGTTGGGGGAAGCCCCCAAATAGATATAGTGGGTGGACAGGAAGAGCTAGAGAGGAGAGAGAGTTTTGTTCAGCAACGCTAAATCCTTTTGCTAACAAAACCAGTTCCTTAGCGCTTCATTGGATTCAACCCCAAATGCATAGCTTTAAAAGCCATCCTTAGCGTTTCCATTTGACATGTTGCAAGCAAATTTTTCATCTCCATGTCACGGTTCATACAGCAATTAGTCCATCAATTTGAAAATGTTTCCTTATCAGTGTTTCTCTGCGGGGATGTGTGTGAATCTTATTCCAGAATGCTTTTGTGAATTAGATAGGAAATTGCTGTTTTGCAAAGATGAGTTAAAGCTTTTGTGCTAGTGGAAAATATTGACAGATGAATGCTGTAATAGAATATGTCAATATTTTTTATTGGTTCATCTTGACAGAGTCAACATTACTGTACACTGTGTCAAAAAGAAAGGGATGTTTGTGTGCATGCTATAAAGTACAAGCAATCAAAGTACTATTATTCACAGTGCAATGGAACAAAATACGGAATAATTGATATAAATGGCACTTGAAAGTAACAGAGCTTTACCTCAAAAATAACCTGGTTTTTACCACCTGCTTATCTATGACAGCTGTTGCTTAAGACATGCCTGAACTTGCCTGCCTCTGTCTCGTTAGTAGATGCATTTAATTAACCTGAAAGAGCCTCAGTGCCTGGCCAGGCTAGTTGGCAATGAGGGCAAAATTGATGGGAGATGAACAGTTAACAGCAGGAGATACAAGGGGGAAAGAAATAAAAAAGCAATAGTGGAAGGAAAGGATATTGCTGCTGTATATTATATGTGACATTTACTGTCTTGTCTAAAAAATCACATTCTTCAGATGATGTGCTGCTATGTTACTTCATTGCTTGACTTTTTTTTAAGCGAAGCTTTTGGGGCCTTCCAACCTGATTTGTAATCCCCCCCTTTTTTTCCCCAAACCCTCATTATGTTGGTTATTTTAATTGTATGATTACCTTGTGTGTTTCAGTCTGGCTACTTAGCTAGAAAGGCGCCTCCGTATTCATGTAAATGGAGGTGTCCTGGCTCATGCAGGGTATTTAAGATTCTGCTGTGGTTTCCATAAGCCACAGACAGTGGGTTATTTTTCACAGGGAGGCAGTACATCCTCCTCTGGGGGGTTTTGTGGACAGGCTATATAAAATGATAACACAATGAATGGGGCATCTGCCATACCCTATCAACTGCTTAAATCAGCTGCTTTCAGACAGAAATCCAATACCGTAGTGTGTTTCAAATAGACTTGCAGGTTTGAGATCGAACAGGGGTTTTTGGCATGTTGGTATTTAAATACACGCCTTTGCTTCATCAGGGGAACAAGGCAAAGAATGAGTTTTGAATCTCTCTGCCTAACCTGCCTCACAGGATGGTTGTTAAGATAAGGGGGGTGGGTTTTTGTTTGTCAGCATGAGCTTCTCTGAAGACGGGTAGGGCAAAAATGTAATAAAACAAAAAATACAGGTTGAACTACTGAGCTCAAAGTGTGGGCTTTGATGATGCTGTTTCTCCATCTGACATAATGCAGAGAGTTGTCCTGAGTATAAAATGCCTTTCCTAGTGAATACAAGATATCATTCTGGGCCACAGGAGAAGGAGCGGGACACTGAAGCTGTGCTGTGGTTGGCTCCGTGCTTGCCCCTGATTTTTTAAAAACATTGGGGGGGGGGGCTTGCCTTCCCATGCTGTTGTCTTCATGACCCCATGGACCAGAGCACGCCAAGCTCTCCTGTCTTCCTCTGCCTCCCGCAGTTTGGTCAAACTCATGTTGGTAGCTTTGAGAGCACTGTCCAGCCATCTCGTCCTCTGTTGTCCCCTTCTTCTTGTGCCCTCAATCTTTCCCAACCTCATGGTCTTTTCCAGGGAGTCTTCTCTTCTCATGGCCAAAGTATTGGAGCCTCAGCTTCACGATCTGTCCTTCCAGTGAGCACTCAGGGTTGATTTCCTTCCTTCAGGATGGATAGGTTTGATCTTCCTGCAGTCCAAGAGTCTCCTCCAGCACCATAAAATATGCCCCCAAAATATGAGGGGGCAAAAGGGTCAGGCCCCCAGCTGAGCCAAGATCAGGAACTTAGGCCTAGTGCTATTTTTGTGGGGAAAGAGGTGCCAGAACTCACCATGAACACCTCCCTTGTTCCCTTAAAATTGCAATGGTGCCCACCTGAGAGGTGCCAGAACTGAGTTCTGGCAAGTTCCAACTGAAAAAAACCCCTGCTAGGACAGTGTATCTCTGACTTACATTGGCATAACCCAGCTGGAGCTGGGAATCTCCCAACTCAGCCTGAGGTCTGCTGGATCCTAACTCTGCTACCCCCAGCGGATCTATCCTTAAGACAGTGCCCTTAATCAAACTTGATAGCTTCAGGATGGAGGTAGTGAAGAGAAAGGATTGTTGACTTTTAAAGCCATGATGAGGCAGGAAGAGTGGTTCCCTCGTCTTTTTTATTTGAGATGAATTCCTCAATGCATTTTCTCACTAAGTATCTCAAACGCCCAACCAGCTGCTTCTGCATCTCTTAAATTCTCTAACTGTAATTAAGAGATGCTTGAGATCTCCACATCATAGTCTTTTTTTCAATGTTTTTAAATCTTGAATAGTTGAGAGTTTTTCATTAAGAGCAATTTTATTAATCAAGTGAATTTGGCTTAACCAATTAAGTAATTAGCACACTAAACTCTGTTACAGAATCTGAATATGGGTAAAGCAAAGCAGAGGATAATTCACAAACATCAGCTGTTTCCTCCCACCATTGGCCAATTCAGCAAGATTTGGTCACAGACTGGGTGCAGTTTAAATGTGGGAGGGGGGTTATTAGTTTGTTTTGTTCTTGTTTTTATTGTGTGTTTTTATTCTGTATTTTTATGCTGTGAACCGCTCTGAGATCTTTGCATGAAGAATGATATACAAATCTAATATATACAATAAATAAATATATATGGGGGGGGGATGAGGCTTCCTTTATTTCTAGCAAACTTGTGAAGTTTTCACCTCATCACACAAGGCAAAAGCAACTCCACCCAAGAAAACTACCAAATAAATAGAGGGGCAGGAACACAACATCATCGCCAATTCATCCCAGGCATTCCTTCTGCGGGGAGGTGGGTTTTGGAAGGATAGTCTAAAATGACAGCCTCCCAGACTGATAGGAGTAAGCCGATCATCCTGAGTAATCTCTCCTAAAGAGGATTGCAGAGATCGTGCTGAGCTTACACACATCACAGCATAAGGCTTTGTGCTTCTGTGCTGTCCACCTTTTGCTGGTTTTGGTGCCTTTAGGATCTCTGAGCTTTTGCTGAAAGGCTCGTGTCATAGGACACAGAATGGGGCCAAGAGTACCCCTCCTGGCAACTTCTCCACATGTAAAATGAGACACAGACACTCATTGGAAGTCAGGCTAGTCAGCATCTGGCAAGCTTCAGTTCGTGAGCATTAAAAAAAAAAATCTCAAAAGCATACAGTAATTACACCAAATACCTAAATGTCCACATTATAAATATCTATAATATACATACATTAGTATTTTGCTATGTGGAGAAGCTATTATGCTCATCATCATTCATGTTGTATTTATTCTTCATAAATCCCATTAGAGGATTCTACATCCTTCCTGTATGTTTTCTATCATTCTTCATCAGCTCACGAAAAAAGAAATTGCATTCAAAAGTTGTCAAATGGTGCAAAATGTTGGTGGTTTTTCATGGGTTTTGTTGTGCTTACTTTCAATCTGGCCAAAATTGTTTTTTAAGTCTATTTTCTTTCATTCTACAAGTTCTCCCTCTGATGGTCTACTTACAATATCACCTTGTCGGATTTTGTGCATAGAATGCTGTTTTATATTGCATTTTATTGTAATGGGTTATATTTTAATTGCTGACAAATTTTCTCTTTTACTGTTTGTAACCCACCATGGGATCACAGTAGTAGAGAAGGTCAGGGTGTGTCTAATAAGTAAATAATTAAACCTTGCAGTTAACATAGATGTTGCACTTGATAGCACCCACTGTTCCCAAGTGGTTTGGAAACACATCTTACATTGGATTACCGGTATATCCACCATTCAGGACTAAGGAAGCAATCCCATAGCAAGATCTGCTAGGATGAGTGGATTGGGATCTAGCAGGTCTCTGAATGAGTCAGGAGGTTCTTGGTGCAACCGGGTTATTCCACCTTAATTCCACCGTTCTCAGTCCACTGAAGCTATGACAGATCTTAAGCCATCATTAGCCCTGAAAAAGAGGTGTTCTGGTGCATGGTGCAGACAGGACCAGAAAGGTGGGGGGACTTCAGGCTAAGACCATTCAGCTTGGCCATGTGCCCTGGCTAGCAAAGTTAAGGTAGCAAAAAAGAGCAGTGTAACAGACTATTTTAAAGGCTTGTTTTCCCTCTGCAAGGCTTAGGTTGGCTTAGCCACCAGTAGCCCCGATGCTGAACAGAGCTTGGATTTGGTGTACTTTTGCACCAGCCTATCTTATACTGACTCACTGTTAGTCAGCTCCAATAGTAATTATTATGAAACTGAGTCAATTGGTTAGAGCATGGTGCTGACAACACCAAGGTTGCAGGTTCGATCGCCATATAGGACAGCGCATATTCCTGCATTGCAGAGAGTTGGACTACATGATCCTCAGAGTCCCTTCCAACTTTAAAATTCTATGATTCTTTGATCTGTAAATTATTGTGTCTGTTACAAACTGAATATATATTTATCTAGTCAACTGGAGGAGTAGTTGAAATTACCCATTATTGCAACATATACTTCCTTTGCTGGCTCCCTAATTCTTCTAGTCATCAGAGTTCTGAATTGGGGTGGGTGGATGATAGACAGTATGTCCCTATTATCATATTATTGGGATGGAGGTGTTTCCACCCACAGGGCTTCTGTGGAAGATTTTTATTTATTTATTAAAATCACACCCGTCCGTTTCTCCCAAAGGAACCCAGGACAGCAAACAAGTGATAAAATGGTGAAAAGATTTAAAAATCAGACATATTTAAAATGTCTAAAGATGCTTCTGAATTTTCCCAGCAGTAAAAAATCATGAGGCATAATTGTTTTGTTTTATGCTGGTTTTGCTGGATGCATTTGCTGGCATCCGTTTTGTGAGTGACCAGAGAACACAATTTTTAAATATGTAGCAAATAACGGAATGTTTAGTCATCCATGACAGTTGATTCATTTTGCATAACAAGATCGAAACTGGGTTTATGGATGCAACATTTATTTTCATTCGGTTTCTTTAAAAAAAACCTGCCATTCTCTTTGGGGGTGAGGAACTATTTCGCTCACCATTTGTGATCTGCACCCTCCTTGAGTGTTTTTGCCTGACTCAGTTGTGTCCTTGAATTGTGATAATGCCTCGTGGTTGCCTGAATGGGAGGTTAGAGAGAGGTGTTTGTTGTGCATGAGTTTAAAAACGTAACAATTGCTTGTTTGGGATGCAGCCTACTGTACAAAGTTAATATAATAAATAATAAACTTTTATTTATACCCCGCCCTTCCCTGTTCAGAAAACCAGGCTCAGGGCAGCTAATAACAAATTTAAAACACTTAATTGATGCAACAAAAAACATCATAAAATACTGCATAAAACGTGAATTAACAATAAATTCAGAATTCAAAAATCAATTTAGGGGGGAAATCCATCCAATAAACATTAGATGATCAGCAGGGCTAGCTGGCTAAATTAGTCCTATTTGGGCCAGCGAGGAGACCAGGGGAGAATTAGCTGTGGGATCCCAGAGCGGGTAATCTTTATAAAAGGGGGAAGGGGAGGAAAGGAAGGAGAATAAAAGATCAGGCTAAGTTCAAATTGAAAGCCAGGTGGAATAGCTCTGTCTTACAGGCCCTGTGGAAGGAAGATGAATCCTGCAGGGCCCTGGTCAAGCCATTGTTTTGTCCCCTTTTGCATCTGGCCCTGCCCACCAATGACGTGTGGCCCCCAGCATTTATGTCTAGCATCCTGGCAAACTAAGCAGTGGCTGTGTGCAAAATGGTTCTAAAATAGGTCAATGTGAGCTGTGGAACTCAGACCATGCTTGTTGACCTCCCACAGGCCACTGTGAGAACAGGATGCAGGGCTAGATGAGCCATTGGCCTGATCCAGCAGGGTGCTTTTATGTTCTTATGCCAATGCTTATGGTCACACATTTACCAGATAATAAGTATCACTGAACTCAAAGGAGCTTCTGGGAAGACCTGCATAAATTTAGGGTGTAAGGTTATCAAAAGATCAGTACCAAAATCTGCTTGGAGGGAGGTTGGTTTCTCTGTGATGGAGCTCAGTGTATTGGATTATAACTCCTCTTGGCCCTAGCCAACATGGTCCTACAGCTGGAGTCTGAAACATCTGGAGGTCTGGTATCACCCACAAGAAAACCACTGCATCCATCCACCCACCCAAATTGATGCATACATTTTATGAATACTGTATGTGGGAGGGGGAATGGTAAAATATGATGCCCAGGGCTTCTTGACATGCCTGTTTTTAATTAAAACATATTTTAATTAAAACAGGAGAACAGTTTCTGAGAAACTATTTCTGCCAGATGGTGATTCCTAATTTACCTCTTGTGTGTTGGATGCAACATGATTCTTTTCTGATTAGATGAGGTTGATTGGATATCCAGGGTACTGTTTTTGTTATAAAAAAAAATAATTTGACAAATTATCCCTTCTTGATGAAAGGAGCATGTGAGGAGGGAGAAAAAAAAGACCTTTTCTTTCATAGACATTCATTAGAGAATTTAAGCATGTATATGATATGCTTCATAGCAAACTTCCTCTTGAAGAGTTTGTGTATGTTAACATTTTAATAATTTTAGATTTTCAAAATAGGAAAGCTCTGTGATGGTACGTTTTTATTACTTGCAATGAAGCATTTTAAAGACGGAAGGGGAAATAATTTGTCACACTTATTTGTTTTGCTTTGTTTTTATTTGAAAAATAAAAACATTAAGAAAAAAATCAGTGTTGGTGAATACCATAAAATCAACAATAAGATTACATTCATAAAACAAAAACAAAGTACATTACAAATCAGTATTACAGCTTAATACATCAACCCATCAGGGAAAGAGTGGGTGAACAGATGAGTTTTAAACAGGTGTCTAAATGCCAATACTACCCATCTACGCCTTCCCATCAAATGTTAAGGAAATAAAAAACTATCAGACTTTCAGAAGACATCTGAAGGCAGCCCTGTTTAGGGAAGCTTTTAATAGTTGATGAATTATTGTATTTTAATATTTTGTTGGAAACTGCCAGAGTGGCTGGGGAAACTCAGCTAGATGGGTGGGGTATAAATATATTATTATTATTATTCTTATTATTATTATTATTATTATTATTATCCCTGCCTCATATTTATTGAGGACACATTCCAAAAGGCAGGGGCCACCATGCTAAAGGCCCTGATTTTAATAGACATGACAAACGTATGGCAATTAATCTGTTTTATTATTTTAACTTTTGTATCCTTACTTTCCAGTATAAAACTAACATGTAGTTTACTCTGGCCTTTCTCAGCCTGGTGCTGTACAGATGTTTGGGGCTACAACTCCTGTCAGTCCTATCCAGCATGTCTAGGGACCAAAGTTGATGGGAGTTGTAGTCTAAACCATCTAAGGGGCAACAGGCTTGGAGAAGACTGGTAAACTCTTACCACCTCAGGATTCTACAGGGTTTTTTGGGGGGCGGGGGTTGGCATGGATAAACCAGGTATTAATTTAGTCTTTTCACTGACATGCTAGTTTATGAGTGTAGAGAAAGGTTCTTTTTTTTTTTACCTGTGTCATAGTATTCAAACAGGTTGTAGTGGAATAGACCAGCAGCTGCTCTGCTGAGTGCTACTAAAACATTTTCTGCCAGAATTATATAGCAAAACCAGACAGATTGCTGAGGCTTGGAGTTACAGCGTAACTGAACAGGAATCCTGTAAATTCTTGAGTTGGGTTTTGCATACCTTGCTCACAGACAGTGACTGTCCTACTATTTTCTACCTGCAGCTTGGCGTTTGGAATGTCACTCCCCCACCCCTCCCTCTTTCTCCACCCGTATGTTTCTGAGAGTGATCACATTTAATTGACACTCCAACTTTATATTGCTGTCAAAATGCTGAGCTGAAATCCAAATTAAGCTTTTCTTTAAAAAAAAAAAGCTTGTGCCATGGGACAATTTTCAAAGCAATTTGTTCAGTTTCAGCTTCTGGTCATAGCTGGATTTGTCATTTCAGTGACACAACTGAAGGTCTTCAGAATGATGTTATTTAATTGGGAAATATCTGCTTGAAAGAAACAAGACAGCGTTTACGTGGACACAGCATTTCTTCTATTTCTCCACGTATTTATTTTCTTTTTCATTTTTTACGCAGGTGCTACCAAGGGTCCAGCTACAAGGGAAGGGGGGAGCAATGCTACACAGCTGAAATTCACCCCCTGGTCCCTGATTTGGAATGGAAAGTTAGTTTAAAAACTTCCTTGTTCCTGTATTATTGATTACTATTCTTTATTTAATTTTTATTTTACTGTGTGTGCAGAAGGTTTGGAGTTCAGTCCCTGACATCTCCATGTAGGAGTGGAGAGAAGCCTATCTGGAACTCTGGAGAACCAATGCCACTCATTTCAAACAGTACTGGGTTAGGTGGACCCAATGGTTTGAGTATAAAACAGCATACTCTATTCCTAAGCAATTTCTTTTCTCGCTAGTTGATCGAAAATGCAGTAGATTTTTAAATGCAGTAGATTTTTTTTGGCCCAACACTAGTTTCTGCTCTCGGTCTTCTTTGCCACAAGCAATTTCTTAGCTTGGAGCCTTTAAAGGCATGTATTGAGCCATCTGACAGGCAGCCCAAATTATGTCTTCATTTCTTCCCTTTTGATGAAACAAGGCTCTCCAGAACAGGAATGCATCCCCCTAATAAGGAGCAGCTGGAGGACCTTGCAAGCATGGATTGGATAACTGTCCTGCATGGTTTTTTGTTTTTTTATAGTAATTTTTTGTTAGTTTTCAATTGCAGTCCAATGATAGCCACATTATAACAATCCCAATTTATAATACAGTTATTAATACCAATTGTTCAAATACCAAATTATGTAATTAAGATGAAGTGGCACCCTGCGTGCTAGATTTGGTGATTTTATTTCTCTGTTCCAAAATCTCATTAATTTCAATTACATTCTGGTCATCAGAATAATCCCTTATACAACAATTGCAATATAATAACTTCTATTCGTGTTGACACATTAAATGATTTATAAAGCTACAAGTGAAGAACTCAAACTATATCCTTGTTCTTCCTTTGTGTTGAATTATTTTGTCTGTGGTGTTTCTTCCTGTCTTTGTAAGATGTTATGTATTTCTTTCCCCTGGTTGTTGCTGTTATCTGTCATGCCTTGGGCAGAGCTGATATCCCATTGTTGTTCCAAAAAATTCTCCATTGCTCCGTCCCGTGCTTCGTTGTTTTGCAACTTTAACAACAGCTGCAAAAGTCACTCTGTCCTAGTAAATAACCTGTTGTCACCATTTTTCCTCTCAGCTTGGGAAGAAGAGTGGTCTGTCGAACTGCAGATGTCTCAGTAATGAACTTTATCAGTTCCTTTGCAGGTCACAGACTCCTTTCATCCTTCCTTCCAACTGAAGATATATGAGCAATTATAATTCCAATTAAATTAAATTTCAAGTCCTCTTTGCGTTATTAAGTTCACTTTTTAAATAATAAAGGATGGGGAAGAGTCAGCTCTAAGTTTCCATCATAAACTTTTTGCAGAATAGAGCTTCCCTCACTTTTCCCTTTTTTTTACACACACAGTTCTGTTTGATGTTATATTCCATATTTATAATCCAATTCCTTCCATCCTCACTTGTACAAATATAATTTGAATAAGCTTTAGAGAGAGGTTGTCGAATCATAAATGTAGAGATTAAAATTTTAAATAAAGAAACCATAGGCTCCCTTCCCCCCCGTCTTTTGCACTGAATGAAGTCTTATCTCAAGTTTAAACCTTAAAGTCCTTGCAGTTGGTTTGTTCTGCAGTTTGTGATCTCATCTCTTCTAGTACATGCCTGTACTTTAGTCCAATTAAGCTCTAATTAACAGGAGAAGCTCTGCTTCTTAATGGCGGCGTTGGATGATTTTTGGCAAGCGAAGCATTCAGTGCCTCCCTGCCCCCCACATTCCATGCCACAGCGAGAGCCAGGTACCAAGATGATCTCCAAGTGAAACCCGTTCCCCTCCCTGAAACCTCGGGGGAATTTGCAATGATAATTGCCCTCAATCATCCTTGTTTTTCCTTTGCTAACGATCTCCTGCTGTCATGGGGGCTGCCTCTATTAAGGCAGAGCTGAACCGGAAGACTGCATGGTTTTTTTCATGCTCCTTCTCTTCTCCCCTGTTCTGCACATGAGTTCACACATTGTCCACTATTTTTAGAAACTTGCTCTCTCTTCGTTCTGTAAGAAAATTATCCAAGTTTGCTGATACCTCCTTCTTGTGCGCTTGGCTATTTCTCAGCATGTAGAAATAGAAGGAATACCTGCCAAACTTGACCTTAAGCAGAGAAATCATAGGATTCTCCTTTTTAGGGAAAATCCAACACTGCTGGTTTTATCTTTTCCATTTTTATTTACAAATGCCGCTGCAGTTTGTGATGCTAGGCCAAATAATGCATTCAGGGTAACATCTTTGGACTTGAGACACGACAGATGTTATTACACTGACTAGTGACACTCTTGTAAGTAACATTGCTAACTACTACTTTGCATACTAGTTTATTTCCCACTGATAAGGCTTTTCCAGCTATTTGAATTTGCATTTCAAAGTAGCAATAAAATATGTATTTGGGTGCAAAGCATTAGCATAAAACTATTCAATATTATATGTTCTGTCAAAAGTGCCAGGATGAAGTCCACAGCTATTGCCTTTCCATCTGGCAGCTTCTTCCAAGCCTGAACAATTGCATAAATATTTCAGCAATAAAGAGAAATTATGAAACATAAACTCTTTACATTGTGTTCCAAATTGATTACTTCTTCAAAATTTAATAAGGCAAGGAACTGTGCAATTGCAAAACAAACTGCTTCTCTGCTTTCCAACTATCTTGGGAATGTTCCTCAGGAAACTGCCATTCACATTAATGCCTGACTTTTTTTTTTTTAAAAAAAAGGCTATTAAAAATCAAAACGGCAGACCTTGGGCTCTCAATTCAGCGGCACCCTGTGCTATTTTACAATTTGCCATACCTCCACCTCTCACGCTCCATTCTACATCACCGGCACCCAGTGCAGCTGAACCACTCATGCTACCCTAAAACAGCCTCTGGGCTGGACAGTGGAGCACTTACTCTTAAACCCTGTTAAGGGTACCAAACTCCTTTTCATGCTGTCCCATTTGCTTGCCACCCCTCCCAGCTGACATTAGATTAGCATCAGTCTGAAGGAAGTCTCTTCCACAGAATTGTAAACCCTGACTGGCCTGGGTTCCTGTTACTATTTTGGAAAGCCTACATGTGTGTAAGTGCCGCTTCCCGGCCCTGACTGATGCCAATTATGTATTGGTAAGGAATGTGATTGGTGCATGTGTTGGGGCTTAAAAAGGTAAAGGTAAAGGGACCCCTGACCATTAGGTCCAGTCGTGACCGACTCTGGGGTTGTGGTGTTCATCTCGCTTTATTGGCCGAGGGAGCCGGCATACAGATTCCAGGTCATGTGGCCAGCATAACTAAGCCGCTTCTGGCGAACCAGAGCAGCACATGGAAATGCCGTTTACCTTACCGACAGAGCGGTACCTCTTTATCTACTTGCACTTTGACGTGCTTTCGAACTGCTAGGTTGGCAGGAGCAGGGACCGAGCAACGGGAGCTTACCCCGTTGCGGGGATTCGAACCACCGCCCTTCTGATCAGCAAGTCCTAGGCTCTGTGGTTTAACCCACAGCACCACCCGTGTCCCTCGTGTTGGGGCTTTGCAGATGTTAATATTTAATGCACGTATGGGAGCTCTGAACATTCTGCCACACTTTGGAGCAAGGATGGAGTACTTTAAGCTCAGGGCATGATTCTCTGTCTGGCTCCAGGAATTCTTCTCTGACCACACAGAATTCTTCCCTGGTCACACCCCTCCTGTAGCAAATGGCAGAATGGGGCATTGCTGCTTACCTGTCCTCCAGTCACCCACATCACTGCTGCATACCAGGTTAGAGAGGATGGAGGCCAGGTGGCATCCAGGTTGATGCAGTGCAAATGCGCCATTGGAAGCACCGGTGGAAACTTGCCAAGCACCTTTCAGTACTAACCACTCATGGGCAGTGAGTTTTCAGTACTAACCACTCATGGGCAGTGAGTTTCTTCAGGGGTTGGCTGTATGGTCAACTCTCCCATGCAGCCAACTTGGTTGCACAACCGACTCGGCACACTTCAATTCACTGTTTTCTGTAGCACAAGTGGTTTGCATTAAAACCACTGCCAAAATGGAAGAAAAAAAAGAGCTCAATTTTAGTGGAATTCCCATGCAAACCACAGCGCTATTGGAACAAGACATGAAGAAGGGAATTTAGTGGGGAGAAAGTGCCTGCAGTTTGTTTTGTATTTTTATGTCCCCGATACTGCGATCAAAGTAAAGACTTTCTGAGGTCAGCTCAGAGAGAGGTTGTCAAATCTACGAGGCATATAACATGGATCAGAAATTCTCACTGGGGTGTAGGGACAGTGGAGGGTGTGTGCATGTGCAAAAGTCCAATACTACCATAGCTTTGCAAACATCTGGTTGCATGATTTGAAAATAATACTTTTTTAAAAAATGTTATAGAATGCACACAAATAACTACTAATAGGAAAGGGCTTCTAAAGTTCTCAAAACTTTAAGCAACAAGAACGTGTTAAAAAGAGAGCCAGCATTCTACTTTATAAAAGTTTGAGATATGGAGCAAGGATCGATGATATCATAAATCAAAAGGAACAATATATCTGCCGCTGAGCAGCCCAGCCTGATTACTCTGGCAGCAAAAAAGCCAAGAAATGGCTGGATCAGAATAGTTTGCACAACTCTCCATCTATCTTGTCATTAACACTCAGGCAGGTTATATTTACACATGATCAGATAGCGCTTTTCTGATCTCGGAGACCTGGAACTCAATTTTCAGTGATGCAGCCTGCACAGTTTTCACAAAGTTTTATGGTTGAGAACATAATGCCACCTGATTGACATTCAAGATACAATGTTCATGCAACTATTATGCTTCGTTCAGTCTCTCACTTGTACAGATTCCCTAATGCATTAAACTGGGCTGGCCCTCCCATTAGGCAAAGTGACACATCTGCCCCAGGCATTTCCTTGGACTAGCCTGCTGCCCACAGGCGCTGTGGAGGATGCTATCTCATTGCCAGAGTTGAAATAACATTAAACTGCCAATCCAGTCAGCCACTGTATGTGGAATGGGGGCGCCATCTTTGCCTCAGGCAGCAAAACTTCTTGGGCCTGCCCTGGCATTAAATTGAGGGGGAGGGAAGTATGACCCTCCAAATACATTGGGTTCTAACTGCCATGATGGCCACTACACACAGGAGGTGTATTCCAGCAACATCTGAAGGACCAAGGCAACATCTGGATGACAATAAGTGAGGGTCAATTTACTCCACACTACACAGCCAAGCTATTTATATATTGTTGTTGTTGTTGTTGTTATTGTGAGAAGGTGCACATTTTGCTGCCATAAGATCAGCTAAAAAGTTATCCATTGTTCAAACAAGAGACAGGTAGGTAAAGGGTAAAGGGACCCCTGTCCATTAGGTCCAGTCATGCCCGACTCTGGGGTTGTGACGCTCATCTTGCTTTATTGGCTGAGGGAGCCAGCGTACAGCTTCCGGGTCATGTGGCCAGCATGACTAAGCTGCTTCTGGCAAAACAGAGCAGTGCACGAAAACACTGTTTACCTTCCCGCCAGAGCGGTACCTATTTATCTACTTGCACTTTGACGTGCTTTCAAACTGCTAGGTTGGCAGGAGCAAGGACTGAGCAACGGGAGCTCACCCCGTCGCAGGGATTCGAACTGCCGACCTTCTGATTGGCAAGTCCTAGGCTCTGTGGTTTAACCCACAGCATCACCCGCGTCCCTGAGACAGGTACCAACATTCAAATGCTTGGATGTATATAAAAAAATTCTTAGCTTGGTGCCAAAAAGAAGTTAAATTTTGGCCCAGGGTCACTGAGGAGAGTGTTTCTGTGGGTGGCAACACAGAAAAGGCCATGCCTTGGGAGGCCTCTGAAACTGGCCTCTGAAATTTGCCATAAGTCAACAGAGTAGAATTATGTATTTATCTCTGTCTTCTTTCAGGTAAATCCAACACATTTTATATAAGACTACCAGACATTGATTTTATTTTAAAAGATGCAGTCCTGAAATAAAATTGCTTAGCTTTAATGGCTCAACAGTATTGTGTTCCTTCAGATGATTTCCTAGACTTGTTATTCTGCTACAATTAGTGCCATGACCATAGAGAGTACAAGTCTCGAAATCTTAAAGGAAAATTGCTGCAAATGTCAATTTCAAAAGACTAAGCTTAAAAACATACCCACTTTTCTTTCTTATTGCATGTAGTAACATATATCTAGAAAAAATGTACAAGGTCAAGCTTGAGCTAGTGTTTTTAGCAGAGGAGGTAGCTGGGTATATGTTAGTCAAATGGGGAGAAGAAGAAAACTTAATTAACCTATCTGAATTCTGGATGCAAGACATAACAAAAGCTGGGGAAACTGTTGCCAAAGTGATACTAAAATCTTAATAACCTGTCAAATTTGCTGTTCAAATGGCATTTAGAATGAAAAATAGAGCAAGGATTTCTAACTGAACAATCTACAGTCCACCGCAATTCATCAAAATTCAAACTGAAAGTTAATTTGCCTTGAGTCACGATCAGGATGAAAACCAATCATGGCCATCTTTTCATAGTTTAATGGAAGAAAATGGGTAGCCACCTATGACTTTTTGCCTGCCAAATGTGTGAGTAATAGAATAGCATATTTTGATTACACTGAGTTAGCTAACATACATATTCCAGTAGGATTGGTCCAGTTCCGAAAACTATTATAGCTATGAATAAATAATACTCAAATAATAAAGCCAGAATGGAGCTCTCTGGGATATTAGAGCTAACTGGACTAATGGAGGTGATGAATTGTAGTTTAAAATTAAGCCCACACTGTTGAGTCCTTTGGGATCTGATTCAAATGAGCTGATGCAACAGAATATGAAACAGAGCACTCTTTTTAAAACCCAAGAACTGCCCAGAAAAAGTTGCTTTCTGGCATTAACAAAGGCATGGGTAATGTGTTGCAAAATTAAAATTAGATGCAACTGAGAGGGGGGAAATGCCTATTACCACCATGAGGGGTTTTGGGAAAGAGCCCAGATGTCTCTTGACTATGAGGACATTCAGCCTTCGTACGCACCATACATCTATAGCACACCCACCCACCCCCCAAGAATCCTGGGAACTGTAGTTTAGTTCTCACAGAGCTGCAATTCCCAGCACCCTTTGCAAACTATAGTTCCCAGGATTCTTAGTGGGGTGGAGTTGATGAATTTTCATGAGAACTTTTTTTTTTTTTAATTGAAAATAAATTGCAAACTGAGGCGAAATGTGGAGAACTGAAGTTAAGATTGGAAGAATGAGAAACAGAGAGAGCCAAATTGACCAATCCTTCCATCCTCTAGTTCTCTAGTTCTCTTCAGGCACTATAGCCATGCCTTTAACTCCACCTTTGTAGTGACATGCTGAGGTTCGGTTTCCCTGTGTTCTAATGTAACTGTTACAGCAGGGAGTCTTTTCTACTTATATTATCTCTGTTAAACTCTAGTTAAAATATGGAATTTGCTCCTGCAAGACGTGGTGACGGCCACTAGCTAGGATGGCTTTGAAAGAAGGTTAGCCAAATTGTTGGAGGATTAAACAATTTGATTTGATTTGATTGAATTTATATACCGCCCTATACCTGGAGGTCTCATGGCAGTTCACAATATCAGTATCTGCTCTCAATGGTTCCACCTCTACTGTTGGCTGTACAGTGGTACCTCATGTTACATATGCTTCAGGTTACATACGCTTCAGGTTACAGACTCTGCTAACCCAGAAATAGTGCTTCAGGTTAAGAACTTTGCTTCAGGATGAGAACAGAAATTGTGCTCCGGCGGCGCAGCATCAGCAAGAGGCCCCATTAGCTAAAGTGGTGCTTCAGGTTAAGAACAGTTTCAGGTTAAGAACGGACCTCCGGAACAAATTAAGTACTTAACCTGAGGTACCACTGTAGTGTGCCTCTGTGTCCTAGTTGCTGGGAATCACGCAGCTCTTTCTTGCAGGCTTCTAATGGGCATCTGGTTGCCTCTGTGAAAACAGAATGATGGGCTAGATGGGCCATTGGCCTGATCCAGCAACCCAAGCTGGGATTTTCTTTCTTCCAAAGGAGCAATCATGTGTTTTTGGTTAGGCAAGTTATTACTGTTTCCAAATTTTGGCAGGAAGCTATGAAGAGATGCCAAGCGGACATTTGTTTTCAGACCAGTGTACAGTGCCTCAGCCTCATCAAACTCCTAAGTTAATATTCCTCTGCAAGAGGCATCTTTTTCAATCTTAGTAGCCCTCATGCCTTGAAGCTGCGTCACTTGCAGATTTGCATAGTGACAAATTGTAGCATCCAACTTGATGCCTACTGCACAAGTTCCTTAATGTGAAACATGTGATCCCACAAAAAATATAATAGAAGGGTTGGGAGGGAGGTTCCCCTTAAATGATTCTCTTCCTTGTTACGTGATTTGGTGTCAGAATTAAAGCTGTGGGGAGAAGCTTCAATCTGTGACTTTCAAACCTGGTCACATTTCCAAGCAGGTTAAAAATGAACTGGGGGGAAAGTGGAAATGGAAATGGAGAATGTCTCAGATTCAGTCTCTGAGTGTGTTCTACCCGAAACCCTGGAAAGCCATTACCAGTCAGTGTAAGACCAGTTTTTCCCAAACTTGGGTCTCCAGCTGCTTTTGGACTACAGTTTGCATTATCCCTAGGGACGCGGGTGGCACTGTGGGTCGGCATTTTGAACCCCCACGATGGGGTGAGCTCCCGTTGCTCGGTCCCTGCTCCTGCCAGCCTAGCAGTTCGAAAGCATGTCAAAGTGCAAGTAGATAAATAGGTACCGCTCCTGTGGGAAGGTAAACAGCGTTTCTGTGTGCTGCTCTGGTTCGCCAGAAGTGGCTTAGTCATGCTGGCCACATGACCCGGAAGCTGTACGCCAGCTGCCTCGGCCAATAAAGCGAGATGAGCGCCGCAACCCCAGAGTCGGTCATTACTGGACTTAATGGTCAGGGGTCCCTTTACCTTGACCATCCCTGACCACTGGTCCTGCTAGCTAGGGATGATGGAAGTTGTAGTTCAAATGCAGTTGGAAATACAGGTTTCCCAAACCCTGGTGTAAACAGTACTGACTTGGGTGGACCAATGATTTGACTCTTTATAAAGCAGCCTCCCATGTTACCAAATATGGCAAAAAATTTGAGCATTTGCATACAAACTTGTAGGCATGGAGCTTGTGACAGGTCAAACTCCAAAGATGTGGGGTCATTGCAGAGAAGGTCATATCCTGCGGGCCCACCAACCTGATTGCTCTCACTGGCAACAGCAATAATATCCAGGTGGAGATGGCTTTTCCATGAACTTCTTCCATTGTCCTGGCAGCTTTCTAAAACTGGGTTGTTAACATTTCTGTTAATTTCCATGCCACATTTTCAGTGATGTGCTGAACCTAGCAATATAACCTGTAACACCTCAACACAAATGGCAGAAGATCTTTGATGATCTCATTAGGGTAAGCCATGAAGATATCTTTGCTCAAGGAAACACCTAGTAAATGCTGAACATGGAGGCTGAAAACTTACCTTTCCCTGTAATTAATGCTCCCATCTCTACCCTCTCTGACACAGAACAAATTAAGTAGACAGCGAGAATAGGAAAGAGTCATTACTCTTAAAACAAGAGGTTATATTTCTCAAGTGTACAAACTGTTAATTAGAACGAGACAGCTAATTTAACCAAAGATGTGAGAAGCTTAAATTAAGAACATTGAGCTGCAAATGAAATGGGAGAATTTTAAATGCTAGGAATGAGTACTAAGGCAGTAGTAATGCTTAGGCTGCACTTTGGAAACCTGACTATTGAGATGTGCTGGAATGTCAGACTGTTTGGAAGTATAACCAGAAGAAATGGGATCCATGCATCCCCTTGTTGTTTCTTATTCATGTGTGTGACAGAGAAGCAAAACCTCCTATTACAGTTCACAAATGAGTAAATTAAGGAGTTTATGCCAGCAGTGTACACAGGATGACTAATAGCATCTGGGAGTGTGGCACCATTTTCTGATCAAGATATGAGAGTGAGTAGCCAATTTAGATACCATGCAAAGTATATTAGACATACTTTAAAGGAGACAGACACAAATGCCCATGTTCATTCATCACCGACGGAGCAATAATTGATTTAAGTAAGAGATTCGTCAGTATTTATTCAAATGCACTGATCCTGTTTGTGAAAGGCATGTCCTCCTCTGAGAATCTGTTTTAGAGCCTGACAAATGGGAGCTGCAAGAAAATGTTGCAGTGTGGAATAGTCCTATTTAGGGTTCTAGCCAGCCAGTCAGGATACTGGGTTTCAGGATACTCCATTACATTTTCCATTCCTCCCCAGTTTTCCATTCCTCCCCTCTCTATCCAGCAGTCTTCCCATACCCCCCCCCTAAGCATACTCCAACTGGATGGTTGTTGTTTTTTTGGAACTTTTTCTAAACATTTTTGAACTTCAAAAAAGTTTCCTCAAGCAGGCTAACATACACACACACACCACCACCACCACCACACTCACCTGTACATGGATAATATTTTTTTTGGCTACACAAGAATCCATACTTAGAGAATGAGTTTGCTAATGGTATACAGCAGGGATGTCCAAGTTGCAAGAGGCTGTGATCTACTCCCACTATAAAACAACTGGCAGTGATCTAGAGGAACCTGGGATCTGCTGAACCAAGCTTCCAGCACTTCCTCTTGCCTGGAGGAAATAGAAAACCAGTTGCCTCTTGAAGATTCTTCATGGGGTTTTACTATAATACAACAGCAGTGAGTAAAAATGGGCCGCTTGAGTCTTGCATACTGAAAATTTGTGTGTGTGTGTGTATTTACTCATGTGAAGTAGCTTCACAAGTTAGGAGAGATGTGCCTTTTTGTCAAACTATATATGCCATTTAAATGGCATCGCAGCCCTTTGGCATAGAGTATTGATTTGGCAATGATTAATGCTGTGCTGAAAATTCTTCTGCTTATTATTATTTTTTTAACCATGAATTAATGAGAAAAGAAATTGCATTTGAAAAATTCTTGACATGAGAGAGAAAAGTTTAATGATGGGCTCTTCGTTGTTGTGGTGGTGCTCACTTTATTTTTGAGGTGGTCAGGTGTTCCACAAGTGCCCTTTCATCTTTCACCTTTAAAAGGTAAAAGGAGAGGTTTCTCTTAAAAACGAACCCAGCAGGTTCAGGCTTTTTGTGACAAGGAAAGTGACAGGGAAAATGCGCTGGAAAATGTGAGATAACACTTGCAACGTCATCTAACTTCTCTACCAACAAATCAGAATAAAAGCTCATCAAATAACCAATGCCATCTAATTTCCCTCAAAACGTATCTGTTTGGATGCTCATTAAGTAGGTAACCTGAAAGTACCCTCAGACTCCTAGCATTCCCAGATTGCTTTTGTTTCATTTTAATGTCTAGTTCATCCTTACAAATAGAGTTTTCAGAAAGGAAAAATTATCATGGATTAAAAACAACAACAAATCAATCAAGCCAGTCTGATGCTACTGAGTATTGGGCATAACAACCCAGTTAAGGAACAGTGTTCTATAGTAATGAGACACACAAAACTTGATTTTCCCTTCTCTCCCATTCTTTTTTCCTTGTGTGATTGTGAACCTGAGAACAAGCATCTGTCTAGGTACTGATTTTTGTAAGCCACTCAGAATGCATTTTTGACTAAAGTACATGATATAAATGCAGTAAGTCAGTAACACTGCCCCCATTTTAAAAACTGGTTAATAATTTGGCATCACATGGCCACTGCATACTCTGCTTCTATTTCTGTCATTTCTGTGAAAGCCGTTGATCAGCATCAAAATTCTGATGTCTGAAGATCACAGCTTGATAACACATCTCATTGTCACCAAGACACAAGCTGGGGTGACAATCATTTCTATCTTAGCCGCTTGCCTAGTTGCTCATGGTAGCAATTAATACGAGTGTCTAATATTTACAGGATTCTTATTGCCACATTGCGTGTTACTGCACTAGCTGCTGTTCATTTCCTACATAAATTATTTGATAACAGTCTCAGCTTTGCAAACCAGTAAAAAGGATCTTAATTACACAATACATTGAGCACAAAGCTTCTCGGTAGGCCCCAGACAAAGGAGATCAGTGATAAAATGCATTAAGCCTTCACTGGTATTGTTTATACATTTATAATAGTGGTTGTGGTCTTTGGTGATAGCAGAGGCAATAAATAAAAGCTATTAGAACTGTTCTTTTCATTATCCTATGATTTTATAGCCCCTGGTTTCTTAACTAGCCATGCATATAATTAACTGATATCATTCACAATTACGGGAAATAACTACTTTTAGTTCTTCCAGCTGATATCTAGAGCTATAAACTGATTTGCAAGATGCCAGTAGGCCTCATCACAATATTTCAGAATGTGTTTGTTAACTAATAGTCAAATGAAGTAAAGCATGTGTGCTGCAGCTGGGTAGACAAAACGACCACCTAGGATTATCTCCAAAGGAGTTTGACACTCAGCTTGATTATTATATTAAGGGGGGGGGGTGTAATGGCCCAATCCTGCCCAGTCTTCAGCCAGGGATGGGACAGAAATTCAATCCATTTTGCATTTAAAGGCAAATTTCCATTTCTTGAAACACTTCCCCGAATTTTGCAGTGCAGGTCCAGCTGAATTTGTGTGCACCAAAATGCATAGGCTAGGCTACACTGTGTCTAAAAATGCCTGAACTAGTGGAAACAATGTAGAAACATACATTGTATTGGAGTAATTTGGTTTGCAAATGTGTGTATCAGGCAAGATAGCACAGGAAAATGTGTAAATTAAGAGAAATTCACACAAAAATGCTGATAAATTTTCAAGCAACCTGATGTGGAGATGTGAACTGAGTTTAAGACTGGAAAAAGTAGAAACATAGAGAAACTGAAATTGAGAGAGTCACCAATCCCTGCCCTATATGACCATTTACCATGGACAATCAGGATTCTTCTTCTTCCTCCCCCTCTTCTTCTTCTGATTTATACACTACCCTTTATCACAAGATCTCAGGGTGGTTAAAGAGTACTCACTACTGGTTCCTCACCATCCTGGAAAGAAGTGACAAGTAGGGTGTCACACGGTTCTTTCCTATGCCTCTTGCTGTTCAACATCTTTATAAACAACTTGGATGAAGGTATTGAGGGGATGCTCATCAAATCTGCAGATGACACCACACTGAGAAGTAGCCAGTGCCACCTAAGACAGAATCAAGATTCAAGATTGAAGAAGTGGGCCAAAATTAACAAAATGCGTTTCAAAATGGACAAATGTCAGGTTCTGCTGTAGTGGGCAACTTTGCAAAATCTTTGGGAGTCAGTTTGCCATAGGATATCCAAGCTTTTTGGTATGCTATCCTGGGACTTAATGAATCAATATGGTGACCTGATAGTTCTTTATTATGCTTTCTACATAAAATGTCTCAAAGTGACTTACAGTTGTTAAAAAACAAATTCAAACTCGGAGTAGACCCATTGAGGTTCATGGACATGACTATGTTAAGGCTATTCATTTCAATAAGTATACTCTTAAGTAAAAGTTAGTTGACTTCCACCCAAATATTTTAAACATCAAAAAATACAGCAACATTATTTGCTAAGAGGTTGAGTCTTGCAATATTATAAAAGGATGACTTCTACCCCACACCACTGAAAGTTGAACAGCACAACACATTATCCTGTTTCACAGACATAATCTAGCAAAATGGATTTTCAGTTAAGCCCTGTTGAAATCCATGGAATGAGGCTTAGACACAACTAATTTTGCTGGGTCACATAAAAACTTACAAGGGATTTTATGAAAAGCTATTCCTTCCAGGCACTGTGAACCCAGAACTACTTCTTCTCTTTGGTTTACTGGTGTTGGTTAGTTTCTATTAAAGGTAATAAAATAGGGGTTAAAACTATAAAATTCCTTGTAGCCTTGGCATCTTTCTGTTCTGTGCAATTTTGCAACAAAAGTAAAAATGATGAAAATGGACAGCCCTGGAAAGTCAGATGCAAGGCATAATGATGATGGATGAGTGTTTCAGACTGGCCACATCGAAGTTAGAAACCTCAGTGATAGATCTCTAAATATGAAATAGTGTGATGAAGCCCATAATATTAATAACATTCCTAACAGTTCAATAATTCTTTTGGGGAGAGATATTTTCAAGAACCTTTTGAGGGCTACTAAATAAAAGTTCAGGGTTCCCAGTTCGGTGCTTGGATGCTTAGCATGGTTGATGGCTAGATTGACAAGTGTGCCAATATATATCTAGGCACTGGAGTCATGGGCTGGAAGCACACCTTCAAAAAGGCCATTACTGCAGTTTAGCATGACAAGAAAATGTCACAGTGAGCCTTGCACTCATGAGATAAGATCAGAAACTTTCTCTTCAGTTTCAGTTAACCATGGTTTGGCATGTCCTCCAAACCCAGAGCTGAGTTCACCTGAGTTATTTTTAACCACAGTTTATTGACACAAGCCAACTTTGTAAACTACAGACTAAGGGCCACTTCTTAACATTATGCTGACAGTGTGGGAGCTATTGCAATGTGGTTCCTTCTTGCAGCACATGATAAAGTGAGTGGGGAACTGGATTCAACCAAATCCTGAACTGAATTTGGCTGATTTGGACTAATTTGTATCCTGTCCACATCAGGTTGAAGCACCTACAAATCACCACCACCCATGACCAGATTATATTTGAAATAATGCTCCAGCATTTTACAAAGGAGGGGTTTTTAACCAAAAAAAGCATCAAAAACATATTTAGAAAAGACCTCCTCCAAATACATAATCTAGTTTTTGACCCTGTCTACATCGGTAATGTGTACAGCAGCTGGTGTGCTATAAATGGAGCTGCTGTCTAAGGCATATGGTACAGCTCTTTTAAAATCTGAGGAGTCTTGATGACACAAATAAATTGCTTTCCAATTCACAGCCCCTTTCTCTTTATAAATAGTCTTCACTTCTCACTTAATAATGGACTGTTCTGGCTTAAAACATAATGATTAGGCTGAGCAAATCTCCTTCCTTTGATCAATCTTTCCCCAACAGGTTTGACTCTGGGAGTATTTCCTTTCAAATAACAGATTTGCTAGTGCACTGGTTGTGTGTGTGTGTGTGTGTGTGTGTGTGTGTGTGTGTGTGTATCCCTGCCTGGGAATATACTGAAGTCTTTGCAGATCCACCACCCTACAAGCTTTGTTATCTACTCCCAAACTTTGCTTCATCTTTACTTCCTCTACAGTTTCAGTACAGAAATTTAGTTCCCCAAGAACACTACATTGGAAAAAATACACAGTGCACCAGCACCAGGTCCTGCCCTGAGAGAACTCTCTGACCATGAGCAGATTGCTGCAGCTATAGCTGTTGACCTGTTTATCAATGTGGGAAAGCAGGAAGGGTGGCTGGGATAGAGGGGCTGTCTGAATGGGTAGAACGTAGGAGGTAGGTAAGCCAGAAGTTCTTCAAGCTCAGACCTTAATTCCTCCTCATGCATCTCTCTTTTTGAGATGAGCATTACAAGCTCTCCTAGCTTATGTTTAGGACCAAGCTTGGTAGTGACTCACCCAGGGTGGAACAAAGCAAAGGCATAGTAAAGTTACTTTGTCCCCAAAACGCTTTGGTTGTCCTCAGAGATGCAGCGAGTCAGCCTTCAGATACAGGTTTGTCCATGGCTGGTGAGCCTGGCAAAGGGATATTCATCTGTTATAGCAATAATAACAGAGAATATTACTTGAAAGTCTTTGAAAGGTGCCACAAGAGTCTATGTTGTTTTTTCCTTCAAGAGACTATTACAGTTACCCATTTGGAAAGAATGTGACATCTCTAGAAAAACGTAATTGTAAGCTTTCGCAGACTGCTTCTAACTTTGTAAGGCCCCCCACAATTTCACTGCTAATTTGCTCCCCCACCAGCAGCTTTTCAAAAATATGTAGTCTCAGATCTCCCACCAGGCAGATGCAGCTTAAAACAAAAAAAAATTAAACGTGTGAGAATAGGGAATGAAATCTGTAAAACAAAGTGGACGGTCCCTTCTGCCTCTAACACAATTCTGTTTGAAAATGCTGATATTATAGACCATCCAGCAATCATTCAATTCCCTCCCCCTCCTTTAAATACCATTTTTCCCAGTGACCAAGTATTTTATGAATAAGTGATGTCTCGCTAGTCAACATGATGAATGTCAGAACATGGAGGGAATAGTTAAAGAATTTGTTTTAACGGTTATGCATTTAAATTGTTCTATTAGAGTGGATGTTCCTGCCTTCGCTACCAATAAAAACCAGTTCCTGAAGCTTATTTTTTGGTCCTCTTAAAGGAGTAGCTTTTGTTATCTTGCAATATCCTGGATTAAAGAAGTTATTAATAGAATGATAAAGCAGTCCAAGCTGTTTCTCACATTTGTTCTTTTTCTTGGTTTTTTTTATACCAAATTCTTTCATCTTAATGTTGAAAGGTCATCTTAAAGACATCAGGATTTGCTCTTAAAACTCTTTACTAACTAATGAGAAATAACAGAGCAATTCCACACACCCTTTAGTTCTGCTGGCTAGGCCAAGCTTCCACCAGCCGTCACCAGCCTAGTGACACATTGCACCCAAGTACGCTGCCTTGCCCCCACACATCAGCACTCCCCATGGCGTTCCAGAGCAGGGAAGGAAACTAATGAGACACATTGCTCAAACTGAGATGGCAAGATTGAAGTAGCACTTACATGAGTCATTCAGACCCATGTTGGTTCATCAGATCCCTGAACTGGCTCAGCTCATGAAGCTTGTTCTATTGCCATTATATGACTGGTGCTGAAGCCATGACAGAATCATAGGAAGTTGCCTTATTGTGAATCAGGCCATTGGTCTGTCCAGCCCAGAATGGTTGACAGGGACTGGCAGCAGCTGTCCAGGGTTTCAGGCTGCATTCTCTCCCAGCCCTACTTGAAGATGCTATAGATTGAACCTGGGACCTTTTGCATGCATGCCACTGAGTTATGTCCCTCACCTCCTTAATCATCAAGCCAGTAGTTCCTAATAATAATAATAATAATAATAATAATAATAATAAATAATAATAATAATTTATTATTTATACCATGCCCATCTGACTGGGTTTCCCCAGCCACTCTGGGTGGCTTCCAACTGAATATCAAAAACAATACAGCATCAGACATTAAAAACTTCCCTAAACAGGGCTGCCTTCCATTGTCTTTTAAAAGTAAAATAGTTGTTTATTGCCTTGACATCTGCTGGGAGGGCATTCCACAGGGCGGGTGCCACTACCCTGTAATTTCACAGTGAGGGAACCGCCAGAAGGCCCTTGGCGCTGGATCTCAGTGTCCGGGCTGAACGATGGGGTGGAGACGCTCCTTCAGGTATACAGGACCAGGGCCATTTAGGGCTTTAAATATCAGCACCAATACTTTGAATTGTGCTCGGAAACGTACTGGGAGCCAGTGAAGATCTTTCAGGACCGGTGTTATATGGTCTCGGCGGCCTTCAGTCTGGCAACATTTAAAACATACATTAAAAAAAAAATTATACCACTTCATACACTCGTGGCTTCCCTCAAAGAATTTTGGGAGCTGGTGAAGGGTTCTGGGAGTTGTTAGAAGACTCCAAGTCTCCTTTTCACAGGGAATTCTGGGAATTGTAGCTCTGTCAGAGGAATAGGAACCTCCTGACAACTCTCTCAGCCCTCCTAACAAACTACAGTTCCCAAAATCCTTTGGGAGCAGCCGTGGCTGTTTAAAGTGGTATCACAGTACTTTAAATGTATCGTATGAATGTATCACTGAGAGCTGTCCCAGTGGGGCAGGGGAGAAGAATACCAAGTTTAGTTCAAGTTGCCCAGTGCCTTATACCTACTTCACCCTGGTCCAAGTCCCCGGTTCTTTACACTGTGTAACAGATTTTGTGGTGATCATGGGAGCAAAGATATCTGGTGGGATCAAGGAGGAAGCATGCTTCTCCCTTGGCTCACTGAACTTGTGCTTCCGGTTCTGTGAGCCCAGGGGAGAGCACAATTCATCCTTGATAGTAAACAAGAGGCTTTGACAAGCTACTTTCACAAGGCTCATACATGACATACTACATCTAATTTGGAAACGTTCCTTTCAACAATGCATATTTCTCTTCATCTGAGAAAAATGTACATTTTTATATTTAGGTACTGCACATCTATATAGTTTTCCACTGGCGGAATAAACCATATGGTTTAAACTTGGCAGCTATCTACCTACGTCAGGTGCTCTGCTGAGCAAGGAAACCAAAGGATGGAATGTGTTTATTGCAAACAGTTATGCCTACAAAGCAAAAAGTCTACCACATCTCCAACGGCAAAGCAGGGAATGAGAAATATATGTTGACTTGGGGAATATAATAGCGAAAAATTAAGGCAAGTGCATTGTGCAAGCAAACGTTTTTTCTTATAGTTCTCCTGTCTGTTCAGCTCTGCAGTAGTGTCGCCTGCAGACATGGAGATGCAAAAGCAAACTCTTGGGCACTCCATTGTGTCCTTGATGCCTTCCTGTTAAAAATGCTCTGGGAGGAACATGGGGAATATTTCAAATGACATTATCCGACTAACAAACAAACTGCAGGAGTTCATTATTTAATAACAATAAGTAATTGCATATTGCATATTCATCCTGCTTCCTCAGCTTTTTTAATAGATGCGTTTGCTTAAATGTTTAATTTGCATGCTGTCTGTTGCAGAATGTATAATATATTTCCAGGGTGGGAGTTGCACTCTCAATACAAAAGAATGGACAAGCTTTCTTCAACATACAGCCCATTCAAATTAATGGCTACTTCTTTGCAGTGACACAGCGCTGGAAAAGTTTCAAGCAGAATGTGTACACTGAGTGCAATTGTTGGGTGCAGGTAGCAATCCTCTATATACAGTCCTCTATTTGAAGGTGTCCTCTGTTTGTAGAGTTCTTTGACTGAACACTGAGATAGCTCAGTTGGTAGAGCATGAGACTGTTAATCTAAGGTTACCAGATTTTTTCCAATGAATCTGGGGACACTTTTCAACTTCCTACGAAATAGATGGATTTTGTCAGGGGACTGATTTGTAAATCCGGGGAGTGTCCCCAGGAAACGCGGACATCTGGTAACCTTATGTTAATCTCAAAGTCATGGGTTCAAGCCCCACACTGGGGGAAAAGATTCCTACATTGCAGGGCGTTGGACTGTTGTGATGTATGTAAGCCCTGTATGAAGCACTCAGGAGTCAAGCTGTACTTCAGGTAGGGCTTAATTCCAGTTGCAGTCATGCATCATCATAAAGTAGTCTTCTTACATTCAGGAATCGGCATACACAGGTGAAATTACGTACAGGAGAGAAGCCAGTGTGGGGAAGTCAACCATACCTTTTTATACTAGCTGGCTATAGACCAATTAGTCAACACCCTATGTCTTATGATGCTGACTCATCACATGCTGCTGAGTCAGCATTTCCACTTAGCACAGTGTGTTAACTCCTTGATACCCACAACACTCCAACATGGACTAGATCACCATTGCACTCCCTTCCAACTCTATGGTTCTGTGATTCTAAGCCTGGTTTAAAGATAAAGAACCTTAAGAAAGGAGAACAGGGGCTTTCAGGTTGCCCATCAACAGTTAGTACCTGTATAGTAGACTGAGCAGGCACCCAGGCCACCTGGACACAGTCTTCCTCACCATGGTGAGATATAATGTACTTCCATATAAATAATAGAAATTATTACTAAGTGTGCATCTACACATATAAACTGGCACATGCAAATTTTATGCAAATCTCTGTCCTCTTTCAGTCCTTTTTTGAGTAATATGCGGTCACCATGGGCATTTTTTATTACCTTAGTTTTGCTTGTCTCCCTCTCAGTCAATAGTTGCTCTTCTGTGAAATGGGTGTATTTCTACGCATCATATAGTTGCTAGTTGACATCCAGTGTTAACTGAACATGGGGCAGAGCATAGGAATCCGTTCACCAGGTTACTATCACATTGTCGAAATTGTCACACTCCATGAGTTGGAAGGCAACTGTCTGAAGCAGGGAGCCTCTTACACTTATGAAGGCTCCTAACATCTTTTAGAAATCAGATTCCCGCCCCCCCCGCCCCCCCGGATTCTAAAAAGCACACGGAGCATTCGAAGTTCAGATGGTTCCCTGCCTTATAGTTCCATCCTCCCAACTTGTTGTTGGCAGAGTGAACAGGGCTAGTGAGCAGGGCTAGTGAGCAGTCTCACATGTATAGTTTCGTTAACCCTGGATATGAACACCTGAAGAGGGTGAATGAGTTGTGAGAATTTTAAAATTGTTTTGGAAAACACAAGAAGTGCCAACAGTGGAGGATGAAGATGATGGACTTTTCGGAGCTAGCCGACCTGACCGGAAGCGTCTGCAACCAGAAGGAGGAGGAGTACCAGGAAGAATGGATGAAATTCAAAGACTATTTATTTAAATATGCTAAGATAATTTAAATAGAAATACTTGCAAATAACAGATACGTTTATACGTTCTTATGACCTCTATGAATCCCTTTATATGTTCTTGTGACCTCTATGAATCTATAGTGCCTGACCTACAGCTTTCTGGGAAAAAATGCCTTAAATAAAAATCTTTGAATTGTTCATCACATTCAGCAGCCTGTATGATAATTTCTGATAATAGGCATGAAATATGACCAGATGCAGATACAACAAATGAGGAAAGACACTGTTCCATTACTCATTCCTGGGGACTACAATATTTATGGAACTCTAGACAAGCATAAGCTCTCTACATGTTCGCTGAAACAGGCATAGCTAGCAAAAGACATAAGGGTATTTCAGGCCAAAAGAAGAGCATTACGGCTCTGAGTGAATTTTAAAACTCATGTTAAAAGGATACCTTCTTTTACTCTTTCTGAAATGTAGTACTGCTGGTTTATTTAATCCCCCTGACTTTTAATTTCTTATGATATTTCTTCGTCATGCTCTCAAATAATAAGTCAAGATGGGGGGAAAGGTTGTATACACACCGGTGCTGTAATATGCATCAGCAATGTGGTATATAAATTACTTTATTCACTGGCGTTTTATAATTTAGCAAATAAAAGGCTAACCAGCAGGAAGATTTGTACATCTATTATTTTCCAGAGGATTCTGGATTCATGCTTTGTGCTATAATTCTCTGTGTGGAGAAAGTTCTGGTTGGCAAGAAGATCAGTCCTGATGACAAATGTCACTGGGAGATGGAAGGGAAAGGTGAAATAGAGCTTAATTTAGGGGCCTCTTAAAACTATTTCACACAGCCTCTGAGACTGATATCCAATCTCCTTTTAGTTTTTCTTTATCCTGAAGTCCAAACTGAAGGATGGACCCCAGCCAACATATAGTGAAATGGCCTCTGAGCCAGCCTTGACACATCCTCTCCTTCCAGTGACCTATGCCATTCATATACATTCATCCAGGTATATACTGCTGCAGGTAGACCAGGTATCTTCTCTTCTCTTGCCCTCAAACTGTCTCTCTTTCCCTCAGGGCTCATCAGTGTCACCTCAGGAAATTTGGATAGTGCTGCAAAGCTTGTTTCCCTGCAAAGCCTCTAATTTCCAGGAGGGAAGAAGACACAGATGCAAGATTTGGATCCTAACTAACATGGCATGGTAGCTACTCCCCTAGGCTTCCCCTTCATATTATTTGAAATCAGAGAACCTCACAGAAGAGGTTGATAATATGGCATAACTCCACCTGGAGGAAGGCAATACTAGCTTAGAAAGTATTCACACTGTGTCTCACACATGTCATGGTCAGGGACCAGGAATCAGATGCCTCATCAATGAGTGTTGGTGAGGACTTCCAACCTGAAAGGAAAGTTGGACAATAGTTATTGAAGAAATCTGTGCATCAATGTACCATACCAACTCCTAGGTTAACGGCCTCATTTTGAACTGGCCCTTAAATCGTCTTATTTTTCTACACCACTTGGAATTCATTAATATGGATCACTTGCTATTTAATCTTTTTTATATAAAAAATAATAATCTGTCATACAGTTAAGGAGTGCTAAGGGCTGAGAAGCAATGGAAATTAAGACAGGCGACAGGCAATACTTAAGGAATAATTCCACATTCACACCCTCCCCAACCTTGTGAAAAGGTCTTTTGTCTAAAAATACCATCTGCGGCCTGATTTTCAATTCTTAGCCAGTATCTTTAAGAGTTTCATTAGCTAGCTGCCAGTACTTACCCTACCCCCCTTGCCATTCCTGAAGACAGGCTTGCTCTTAAAAAAAAAAAAAAAAACATGGTTGAACCCACCTGCTGTGGTTTTACAAGACTCTGATATTTCCCTGGAGTCTTTATTTCAGGAGTTTGAAGCTTCCTCTAAAAAAGAACTCGTGTTTACAGAACCTGAAAGCAGAACAGGAAAGAGCAGGCGATGTATAGCAAGTTCATTCAACCGTTGAGTGTCAGTAAAATACTGGCTTTTTTCCATTTGTTTGTACGCAAGAACCAATGTACCGCTCAACCTTCTCAGGCAGTGTCAGCATTATAGCATCTGCTGATGAATTTTTAGTTCAGAATATTTTGAATGAAAACACTTCTTTTTTTCCCAAACAAGCAATAAAATAAAATAAAATTCAGAGCTATTCTCTTAGACGCAGGGAGGTTGGAGAATTCCAATCAAAAAAAGGGGGGCGGGGAAGGAAGCAGAAATTACCGCAGTTCACAAGTACACCTGTGATCAGGAATGGAAATCAGTCAAGTGTATACTATCGGTATTCATTCACATTGTGTGCTGGTCCCAAGGGTTAATCGTGCAGCGAGGTCCAAGTCCAGTCCGAGGTCGAGGGTGCGGTATGGAGGCTCTCCATCAAAGCTGAAGTGGGGTCCAAGACAGGGAGTCGGGTGAGGTCAGTAACTCTGGCAAAAGAGCAGGACAGAGTGCAGGCAGGAACAGGCTACCAACAATGTTGCTCCTACAACCTGGGACTGGGCTGGCTGGCTTTTATCTGCCCCGAGGCATAGGGTGGCCCCCCCGGTCCACAGGTGACTCACCTCTCCTGGCCTGGAGGCGAGCACTCCTCCTGCGAGAACTTAGTTCCCTCCACCTCTCTGCCCTGAGCCTCTGCAGCTCAGGAGAGGCTGGAGGGTTACAGGACCCAGAGGCTACCTCAGCTTCCCCTGACGGGGCTGAGAGTGGAACACCTGCAGGCAATGGGTCCTCCATCACCTCAGGAGCCAGAGCAGAATCAGCTGGTGCCTGCACCTGAGGATCCAGCACAGGTGAGGACCCTTCAGGCTCAGGCCCCAGCCCTGGCTCAGCTGGTTCTGGAGGCGGGGACTCCTGTGCAGGCTGGGATTCCTCAGGTTCAGCCTCCGAGTCCGAATCCCAGGCCATCATACATTGTTTATTTTAAAGTCCACAAATGATATGTAATTACATTTTCACATTGTTTTGGTGGGGGGGTTTTTACACGGGAATGAATAAGTTAGGTAAATAGTTACTTAAATACTTACTTTTTTAAGCAGAGGGTGGGTTGCTATCTGTCATGGATGCTTTAGTTGAGATTCCTGCCTTGGGTCACTTCCAACTTGTATGATTCTATGAAAACACTATAGTTCACAGTGTTTGGCTGATATAGCTTAACTCATAAACACAAAGACTCCCAGCTCCTGTAATCAAGCAAGCAAGCTGGGATTCTCAGGCTGCCAAGAGCCTACACCTGTTTAGTTTGATGCACAAGAGTTCATACAGTCCTTGTGATAATGAAGCTTACATGCACTGTGCACTTTTGGAGAAGGAGAGACCATCAATGTTTCCTAAACGTAGAGCTTCCTCAAAAGATTGTTTAATTGCAGTCTCTAAATGTTAGCACTTATGTGCACACAATTTTATAGGAAAGCTGATCTAATTTTCTCTTCAGGGGAGGGAAGGTTTCCCTGTTAGGGAAAATAGGTGCAAATGTGAAGCGGGCGTGTACTTTGCTGCTCTTATAGTACTTAATTTGAATTCTTGGAGATACTGGGTGGGGGAGCAAGTAATTCTCTGTAATCTGACTCCATTTTCATAAGAGCTCAGTTTATTGAAGCATATTATTCTGGAAGGATATGCATGGCAAGCTGAGCTAAAAAGAGGTAAAGCAGATTAGCTCTGTTTGCATGATAAGGGCCACCTAAGTGGGTTCTTTTTAAATTATACCATCTGACAGCCAAGGCTGAAATTTGCAGCTGAGGAGTAATGTCAGGGAGCCGGAAACTGCTCAGAAGGCATGTTTTCATTTTCAACTCCTCACTTAATGTTTGAAGAGTGGGAATTGTCTAAAGCAGCCCTTGCCTGCCAGCTGCTCTCCATATGTTTTGGACTAGACCTCTCATTAGCTCCAGCCAACATGACTGTACTGGCTGAGGCAGATGGGAGGTCTAGCCCAAAAGATCTGGAAAGAACCAGGTTGGCAGAGGCTGGTTGAAGGGCTGGGCTTCATCTGCAACAGGACCCAAATTGCAAAGCATGTCCTAAACAATACCACTTTTAGCTGCAGAATGCTCACCAATCACATGCCAAGGGATATGTTTGCTCATAGAAAACTGGCGTGCTAGTTGCGTCCCTATAGGCAAACATAGAGACAGAGACATAAGCTGGAGTTGGACTAGGCCACTTTTATATAGGCCTTAAATTGGAATCAGCAGGGGGGGGGGGTTTGCTATGGGGCAGAAACTAACATAACCGGATAACTACAGTGGTAACTCAGGTTACATATGCTTCAGGTTACATACACTTCAGGTTACAGCCTCCGCTAACCCAGAAATAGTGCTTCAGGTTAAGAACTTTGCTTCAGGATGAGAACAGAAATTGTGCTCCGGCGGCGTGACGGCAGCGGGAGGCCCCCTTAGCTAAAGTGGTGCTTCAGGTTAAGAACAGTTTCAGGTTAAGAACGGACCTCCAGAATGAATTAAGTACTTAACCTGAGGTACCACTGTACAGTCATTGGGTGACCCACTCTTGCCTAAGAAACTACCGTAGGGCATGGCTCCCATGAAGGTGAGAAGGGAGGCCTTGCCTAGCTGCCACCACCCAGGAGTGCAAAACCCCAGGTGGATGCAGGAGTTTGGCCTCAAAGGAAGCTCTTTTCCCACCTCCTTAACTCCAGAGTCTAAGACATGAGCCTTGGGGTCAACCTGAAAGATACCTAAAGGGTATCACCAGGCTAAACCAAACTTTATTTCCCTGCTCCTAAACTGCCAAAAGTGACCAAATCAAGAAGATTAACCTATTTAAACAACACAGCAGACTACCTAGCACTCCAGCCTACTATATGGGGCAGCTCCTGAGTTCATACTTATTGTGCCACTGGATTCCCAGGGGAGCATCACAATCCTAGTATAATTCCGGAATTTAAAAATTCATGGTATTGGTGTCATGAACCTTCAGGAGAAACAGGGCACAATTCTAATTTGAGCTTGTTTGTAAGAATGGTCAGACTGGATGTTGTAACTGCAGGTCCCCTGCTTTGCATAAACCTTTCCCCTGCAGCCATGCAGATAATTTCTAATCTCTTCAGAAGTGAACGGTTTAGTGCAGATGTGCTTTAATGACTGTGACTTTGCTTCATCCCTCTCGCTACCCTTTGCTGAGTGAGGGACACAACATAATTTATTAAATTTCTGTACTGGGATGTGTTCTGTTCTCTTAGAGACTGAGCAGAGCTTTGCAGCCTGCTAAGACACATTCATGCTTGTTCTTTTAAGAAATGCACATAAGAAAGATGTGTAAAATAAGCACGCCCAGGAATCACAATACGTACCAGAGATTTAGGTCCCTTATCATTGCCAGAAGAATGTTTCTTGATCCCAGATTCCACTGATAAGCCACAGCAGCTTTGCATTTCTACGTTGAATTTAGTTATATAACTATGCCTATAAAATAGCATAACACATCAGGTTGTATGAGGACAGAAATAGCATTGGGCAGGATCAATATACGATATACAATATCTTTATTGTCATTGTCCCATACAGAACAATGAAATTGAAAATCTACATAAAACATTTAAAAACCCCTAAAAACTCTGAAACCCCATTTTAAAATACAATATACTATAGAGACTCCTTATGCTGTGTTTACTTCAACATAGTATGGGGGCCCCTATAAGGGGCCTGGGGTGAGGATAATAATAATAATAATAATAATAATAATAATAATAATAATAATAATTTATTTGTACCCCGCCCATCTGGCTGGGCCTCCCCAGCCACTCTGGGCGGCTTCCACAAAGATGTCACACATAAAAAACTTCCCTGAACAGGGCTGCCTTAAGATGTCTTCTGAATGTCAGGTACAGTGGTGCCTCGCAAGACGAAATTAATCCGTTCCGTGAGGCTCTTCGTATAGCGGTTTTTTCGTCTTGCGAAGCAAGCCCATTGACAGCTTAGCGGATTAGCGCTATTAGCGGTTTAGCAGCTTTTAGCGGATCAGCTGATAAGCGGCTTAGCAGCTTAGGAAAAGGGGGGAAAAGGGGAAAAAACCCGCAGGAACTCGCAAGACATTTCGTCTTGCGAAGCAAGCCCATAGGGAAATTCGTTTTGCGAAGCGCCTCCAAAACAGAAAACCCTTTCGTCTAGCGGCTTTTCCGTCTTGCGAGGCGTTCATCTTGCGGGGCACCACTGTAGTTGTTTATCTCTTTGACATCTGATGGGAGGGTGTTCCACAGGGCGGGCGCCACTACCGAGAAGGCCCTCTGCCTGGTTCCCTGTAGCTTTGCTTCTTGCAATGTGGGAACCACCAGAAGGCCCTTGGCGCTGGATCTCAGTGTCCGGGCAGAACGATGGGGGTGGAGATGCTCCTTCAGGTATACTGGGCCGAGGCCGTTTAGGGCTTTAAAGGTCAACACCAACACTTTGACCACAGTACCCCCCAAGCATGGGGTATCTGCCTAAAAGGAATCTGCACCCTGGTTGCCCAGTGAGAACTTGCTTGCTTGGCTTGCACCATGGCAAAGTTCAACAGTGGCCAACTCTGGAGCAGTTCAAATCTGGTGGATCCATTCCATCAATATGGGGCTTGGGAAATGAACTGATCCTGGGACCCAATGCCATGCCACCCCTTACGCTGCCTGCTGCTGTCAGAAAAGATTTAGCCTGATTTTGTCCCATCACCATTGTACAGTCTGGTTATTTTGCTTCTCTCATGGGTCACATAATGTTCCTGCCTGGGCAATGTGCATTCCACTAGGTTCTCTACTCAGTTTGGTTGTAGCCAGGACCTTACAGGTTTGAGAGGGCCCTTGTCTAACCAACCTCTGGTGGGCCCTTTGTGTTGCCAATGGGCCCAGGGGAGTGGGGTTATCTGCTGGATAGTAAGAAGAAGAAACTCTGGTTGACTAGACCATGGCGGCTGAACTACAATGGCTATGTTCTGCCTTCACTGTCAGAGACATTACGTGAAGAACTGAATTTAAGGTGGGAAGAAAAAGGAAACTGAGAGAATCCAAAACTTCTCTGAGGTTCTGAAACTGAGATTCAGCCACTCCTGGTTGCAACTCATAGATTATTATCAGGCATGAATGCAGCATTAATGGAAATTGAAAACCCTGTAGGTTGAATCAACACTAAAGGAAACTGGGATCAGGGCTCATCCCTGCCCCAACTTTTCTCATCCACAAAGAGCATGAGAAGAGCTTGAAAGACTGTTCAGTTTGATGTAGTAGATTATATCCATTGGGAGCCTCAGAGAGAGATTCCCAACAGACTGCTGCTTGAGACAGTGAGCTCCAATGAATGATTTTGAAGCTCCAGTCAATGTGCTCTTCATGGCATCAGCCTGACTAGCAATAAGCTTACTTGCAGCTTATCCCCCCACAATCTCCAGTTGGTCAATGCCTGAATGGACAAATATACAGTTTAAATGCACTACTCTTGATTTGTTGGATTGATCCCCAATAGGATGTTTTATAGTCTGCATCGCTTCTCAGCTGGTGGGCTAGAAATCTCCAGGAGCTTCTGGCTTTCGGGTTATCCACAAAGAATAGCAATTGCTTTAACAACAGTTGTGTGCTGGTTGTATATAGCCTCTGTTCCCATGCAACTACTGCTGATATTTTTTTTAAGTACGCCAAGGCAAAAAATAAAAAAAAATAAAAAAGCAAACACAACCTCAGCATCCATTTGAAAATAGGTTTCTAGCCCTCAGGATTGCAGGAGAAATGGTGACGATGTGAATATTGTGTCTAATCTTCTGAGCTTGTGGGCTGATTCATGCTTCCACCGTGCAATCTTTGGACAGAGTAACACACACGGGGAATCTAATAGTGCCTGTACAGTTGTTGTTGTTGTTGTTTAGTCATTTAGTCGTGTCTGACTCTTCGTGACCCCATGGACCAGAGCACGCCAGGCACTCCTGTCTTCCACTGCCTCCTGCAGTTTGGTCAAACTCATGCTGGTAGCTTTGAGAATACTATCCAACCATCTTGTCCTCTGTTGTCCCCTTCTCCTTGTGCCCTCCATCTTTCCCAGCATCAGGGTCTTTTCCAGGGAGTCTTCTCTTCTCATGAAGTGGCCAAAGTATTGGAGTCTCAGCTTCACGATCTGTCCTTCCAGTGAGCACTCAGGGCTGATTTCCTTAAGAATGGATAGGTTTGATCTTCTTGCAGTCCATGGGACTCTCAAGAGTCTCCTCCAGCACCATAATTCCAAAGCACCAATTCTTCGGCGATCAGCCTTCTTTATGGTCCAGCTTTCACTTTCATACATCACTACTGGGAAAACCATAGCTTTAACTATACAGACCTTTGTTGGCAAGGTGATGTCTCTACTTTTTTTTTTTGTACTTTCCCCTGTACAGTAGGGGAAAGAATATTACATTGATTTAAGGACTGTTTCTGACCTACCAGAAAAGCATTGCAGGAGGAAATTGAACCCAAATCTAGATAAGTTGTTCTGTTTCTACAACTCAGTTAGAGTTGTAGGAAAGGGCCAAAGCTCTGCGACAGAGCTAGTGTTTCGCATGCAGAATGCCCTAAGTTCCACCAGTGGAATCTCTAGGTAGGGCTGGAGAAGACTTTTCTCTGAAATCCTGCAAATATGCTTCTGCCATGACCAGAGGTCAGACTCTCCTTCTTCAGGAGATGAAGCCAGGGATTCAAAACTGGATAAGTCATTGTCCTCGGGGACACCCCCAGATGTAGATACTCATCTAGAAGCACTTGCACAAGAGATATCTGTTGTGCCAGTATCTTTCCAGCATGGGGAGATTGCACTGCCCTCCTCTTGACTTCAAGGAGTCCAGTTCAGAAACCCTCGTAGAAGCTCAGTCTCCCCACCCCCTGACTCCATTGAAGTCAATGACTGGTAAATTAGGCTGGTGTTCTTTAAATGGAGAGCCTCTTCTCATAGACTCTTCTCCAGGCTCCTCCAGGATTAGGGGCCCCTTTGCATACACTTGTGCTAGGATCTTGCCTTTGCAGTGTTCCAGATTTTATGGAAAGATCCCTTTGTGCAAATGTCTGTCAATCACCTATGGACCCTGGCACTGCAGTACTGCTCGCCACAATATGCATGTTCATTTAACTCCTTTTAAACATAGGAGGAAAATAGACTCTAGTAGAACCTGAATTTGACTGACTTTTCAGACCCCAGTGCTGGTTAGCTGGTGGAAGGACACAGTTGTACTGAGTGGACCAGTAAAATACCAGTTGTTAGGCCTGTTAGGAATTCCTACTTTAACTATCTCCAAAGGCTTGGGCAATCTAATTATTTTTTTTTTCTAGGACATGTTTTTATATCCTCCAGTGACAGTAATTATACAACTTAGCCTAATAGCATTGTCTATTGCTGAAAGTCCTTAAATAAGTTGGAAGGGTTTTTTAAATGCTACTTTGCAGAAAACTTCATTGTATCACATTGCACATTAAATTGCTATGGCCTATGACCATGTTTTCAATCAACTCATGTAATGGTTTAGTATTAAGATAGCAGGAAAGTGTTGTTGTTGTTTTACTGTGAATTCCTACCTAATTAAGTCAATTGACGATAATGCAAGAACAACAAATGTTGTATAGAGTACATCAGTGCCTTGCTAATTGATTTAGGATAGACTCCTCTGCAGAAACAATACCTGAAACTACTTTAGGTAGACCATATTCAACTTGCCTTAAGGAGTGAAGCTGGAAATTAGAAAATCTTTGCTAAGATGCTCAGGGCCAATTTGAAATGGCCATGTAGCTCATCTAGACTATGGATGCATGCTGATTAAAAGACTGACAAGGAATTATTTACATGTTACACTTTAAAACGAACAAAAAACTTTGCAGTTTTTGCTTGCTTGCTCTGATGGATGTTGCCGCAAACTCTCCTTCTCCGTCTTCCTGGCAAAGTCACTTGTGGAGCATCAATCACCAAGGTCAACACTAGCAGAGAATTCTGCTTTTACCCCTAAAGCTCCAAACAGCTATCCATACTGTTAGGGAATATGCCTCATACATTACACTTCCATCAGGTGTTAGATATGAGAAATCTCTAATGCTCTCTCAGTGATGTGAATTGCCAATTGGAAATGTGATAAAGTGTCACAAACGGCTATGAAGATTTGAACAGCATTTATAACAACATGATCTGTTTGGGAGCAGCGAAGCTGGGTGCAGAGCAGAGGTTTTCAAACCCATTTAGCTTCCCCAAATCAAGAAAATAACTGTTTGAGCCTTCCTTTGTCTATAAAAGTATTTGGCTATAAGGACTTATTTTGCACGAAATTCCCACTCACTGTAGAGATGGATGAAGCAGTCCATGCCAAGCATTGCATGTGGGCCTATTGAGCACACATTGTGCGTGAACCTGAACTCATGGCTTGTTTCCCAGATAAACCATGAGTGGCAAGTCAAGAACAAATGTTGGCCTCCACATGTGCTTTGAAGAAAAACCACAAGCCTAGATTTGCACATAATGACAAACTAAACCAGGGGTTGGCAAGGCTTACCAGGTATGGGTGGATCACTCCTGCGGAGATACTCTGTGGGCCGGGCCGGCGCAGCGTGACACCAGAAATCACGTCTGCGCATGTCCATGGCACCAGAAATTGCTTCTGCGCATGCCCAGACACCGAAAATCGCCCATGCCCAGACAGCGAAAATCACACCTGCACAGAAGCAATTTCCGGCGCTGCAGACATGCGCACACACAATTTTGGGTGCCTAAGCATGAGCAGAAGCAATTTCTGGGGCGGCTCAGTTCAGGGATGGCTCATGGGCTGGTTAAGCAACCCTCATGGGCCTTAGGTTGTCGACCTCTGAGCTAAACCATGGCTTGTTTTCTCCCTGATGTTGCAGCAGCAACAGCAGCAGCAGGGGAGGAGTGAAGCAACATGCAACAGCACACAACTCATTCACATTAAACCATAGTTTGTTCTAGTGATGGCTTAATGTGACATGTGAACTAGGCCAGTAGGCTGTCCCCCCCCCCAAAAAAAATATGTAAATAGATATTCATGGAAAGTACAGTGTGCTAAAGTAGGAAGGAAGTGCCACATATTTAATACCTGGTAGTTTCCGTTTAGGGACACGGGTGGCGCTGTGGGTTAAACCACAGAACCTAGGACTTGCCGATCAGAAGGTCAGCAGTTCGAATCCCCGCGACGGGGTGAGCGCCCGTTGCTCGGTCCCTGCTCCTGCCAACCTAGCAGTTCGAAAGCATGTTAAAGTGCAAGTAGATAAATAGGTACCGCTCCGTCGGGAAGGTAAACGGTGTTTCTATGCGTTGCTCTGGTTCACCAGAAGCGGCTTAGTCATGCTGGCCACATGACCCGGAAGCTGTACGCCGGCTCCCTCGGCCAATAAAGCGAGATGAGCACCACAACCCCAGAGTCGGTCACGACTGGACCTAGTGGTCAGGGGTCCCTTTACCTTTTACCTTAGTTTCCGTTTAAGGAGCTGATCCTGGAGTAATGCTTTGAAAGGAAAGAAAGCTATAAGGGCAGGGAAATCAACCTCATTTGCATATATGCATACACCTGTGCAATGGTTGTTTACAAGTGTTGTGTTTCCAAGAACCATCTGTCAATATTTAATTTGTTGGTTAAGATTAACGTATGTAGACAGAACAATTAGAAAATGTAACACTGCATGTTAATTGAACATTGGCTTATTCCGTTCTGATTATAACAACCCGGAGAAGATTAAATCAATACTAGTTTCTCCTTGGATCATTTGGCGCATTGACTTTTGTTGCTCTTTAAACATAATACAGTGTATGCTTATGTGATGCTTGAATCAGCCAATAGATTGATATTGAGGGTTGTTTTGTTTTGCAATGAAATGAGATCCATTTTCCTCTTAGCTCTACAGCAGCACCAGTTCCCATCCTCAGCAGTAATATGATAACCATACCAATGGAATGGAAGACACAATGGCTGCATATGGGATAATTTTGCAGGGGGTGAACTATCTGTTGCCTCCTTTTAAAAAATAAAACAGGAAATCCACACTGTGGTACTGCAGAGAAGGGGAAGTACCCAAAGGCAAAATAAGAAAAAGTATTTGAAATGGAAGGAAATGGTGCACTAAAAGGGAAAGCCTTGGGGTGGGGGAATATTCATTTTTTAAAGTTACAGAAGACTTCATGTGTAGGGATGGGCGGGGTTGATTTTGTTTGCATTTCAATGCTACCTACCTACTTTGTACTTCTCAAACCAATATGTGAACTGAAACGCAGCTACAGATAGGTAGCCGTGTTGGTCTGCCATAGTCAAAACAAAACAAATTCCTTCCAGTAGCACCTTAAAGACCAACTAAGTCAGTTCTTGGTATGAGCTTTCGTGTGCATGCACACGAAAGCTCATACCAAGAACTGACTTAGTTGGTCTTTAAGGTGCTACTGGAAGGAATTTGTTTTGTTTTGAAACGCAGCTGTCATCCTAAATTGGCACTTTCCTGAATTTTGTAATGCAGCTCTCCAACCAGTGTGTACAAATGCATGTATTAGAGGAAAGTGTGCTTAAAAATGCATATATTCCTGAAAATAACATACATTTTACTGCAAATATACACATGCACATTAGTCAAAACTGCATATAAAAATACGTTTAATAGAAGAAATTCACATTAAATTCCTGATGAATTTTCACCAGGATCTTATTATTTTTAGAAATTGCAAATTGTTGTAGAAAACTTAAGTATCAATTAGCAAAATGTAAAGCTGAGAAAAACCAAAACTGACAGCTTAATTGCCTTTGCCGTCGCTTCTAATATTGGACAGCTTTAGCATTTTCAGGAATCAAAGCTTTGTATCTCCTATGTAGGAAATGTATACTTTTTGTCACAGTGGCCAACCAGATGCCTGTGGAAATCCCACAAACAAGAGGTGGGTGCAGTAGCTGAAACTGTCTGAAACGCCAGTCTGATTGCATCACTCTGTCTAGAAAGTAAAAAAGAAGCAGGTTAAGATGACTGCCAGCCACTGTGCCGGTGTCATGGGGAGCTGCCCTCACCTCAGACCTGTGCTCAGTGTCTCCAGCAGCATCATGGAAACCACAACCATCTCTTTCCGATAATGTTGTCTTCTCCAGAGGAAACATGCCCAGCTCTTTCAACCATTCCTCATTGGACTTGATTACACCTGGCAGTGAGGAGGGGTGTTGGCACAGAAGGGGTTTTAGCAGGTACCCGTAAAACTCTATAAAAAGTCTTTAAAAAACTGTTTGCTGGGATCAGATTTACTAGGGTTTGGTGCAGCAGAAAAAAAAATGAACATGTGGATCTCTCACTACCAGAGCCAATTTTTTTACCAGTTGCTGAGTTGGCTATTCCCAATGGGAAAATAGTAGCTGATGTCTGTGGGATATTATTCCCCCTTTTCTACCTAACCATATATGCCCAGCCAGCAGCTACGCTATTAAAGTTTTGAAAACTGATTCTTTTTTAAAAAAACAAAAACAAAAAACAAACCCCTGCATTTTTATTATGATGAGCCTTTGGGGAAATTTGAGAACGTTGCTGTTGTTAGTTTTTATTACATTTTAATTATTTTTACGGCCATTTTAATTTGCCGGTTGTTTTGCTTGCATTTTGCCAGAGAGCTCTCTTATTGCTCTATATATCCTCCCAAAATGTGTGGTTGTTTCTTTTTTAAAAAGACCTACACCATTAGATTTTGATGGCAATGGGGCAGGTAGCAGCAAGGAGGTGTGGGAGGGGAGATTTGCACCTCCTGTGCAGGCTCCCTTGAACCCCCTAAGCATGCCTGTCTCCCTTAGATGTGGTGACGGCGATGCTGAAGCTCGTGTTGAAGAAAGATTTAACTGCCAGCTTCATCAGCTTCCTTATCGTGAATGGGGGTGTTGGAAGGGCAGCATCTGATCCTTAGAACTCATCTAGGTAAAGGGGCCCCTGACCATTAGGTCCAGTCGTGGCCGACTCTGGGGTTGCGGTGCTCCTCTCGCTTTATTGGCTGAGAGAGCCGGCGTACAGCTGGTCATGTGGCCAGCATGACTAAGCCACTTCTGGCGAACCAGAGCAGCGCACGGAAATGCCATTTACCTTTCCGCTGGAACGGTATCTATTTATCTACTTGCACCCGTGTCCCTTAGAACTCATCTACACTGCAGCAAATAAAACTTTTTAAATGTGTTGTAAAGTGCACTATACAAATGTGATTCTAGATGGCGAAAGTGAGCTATGCAAGATTCAATGTATTTTTTTCAAAACGTTTTTTTAAAAAGAATGTTCCCAGCACTTTTTATATGTGTGTAGATTCCATCTTGGTCTCGGGAAGCAAAATGCATTGGGATGGCCCTGGGTCAGAGCCATCCTCTTAACACAGCTGTCTCACTGTGTCTAATGGTAGGACCTGCCTTGCCCTGGCTGGGTGAACCATTATAGGGTATTGTCAACAGATTGACATTCATATAATCTTGGGAGAAATCATTTGGAATTTTTTGCCTCGAGAACTGAAATGCCCCAGGCCACTTTTGTGTCACTTTTCTTCTTCTTCTTCTTCTTCTTCACTGGAGAACGTTTGCAGTGCTGAACAAAGAGGGTGCAAAATTTAAATGATTCATAATTGAGAAGATCCGTGTGGTGGCACCCATCTTTTGGTCTCACACAGAGGACCATTTTACAAAAGATTACCAAAGTCCATCCCTGAATTTCGGCTGGAAAACTGGTGGAGCAGATTTTGTTTGGGGGAAGTGGGACAACATCCCTCAAAAGGTACAGGGTGTGTGTGTAATGGCATTGTGGCATCAGTGACAGCCATCCCCCCCCCCCCCCGCAACTTGTGCCATTGTGGCAAAGAGCAGCAGCAGAGATCCTCTTCTCACTACCTGCCTGTGGCTGCTTTTAGCAAACTCTTCACAATGCCCCTCTCAGACTGATGCTGTGTATCCCTTATACGCCCAGCAGGTCACTGCTTCTTCGCCAAATTCCAAAGTTCACCACAGTAACCTCACCCCACAGTAACTTGGAGCAGGGCTTCCCCTGTTGTGTGGAACATCATCCGGTTAAGATACAGCAAATGCCCACTATTTGTGCTTTCTGGAAGCTATTGAGAACATTTTTGTTCCCACAAGCTTTCCCAATTGGATGACTGCATCTGTGACATGAGGAGCCTACTTTGTATTGCTTCTAAATATTTTCTGCTGTTATTTTCTGTCTTGTTTTCAATGGTTTTTTTTAAAATGGTTTTATTTGCCTTTTGTACACCGCCTTGATATGTGTGTGGAAGGTGATCAAATGATGAAGAAGTAGTAGTAGTAGTAGTAACAACAGCAGTGCTCCAGGAACACTGTGGGCGAAATTGCAGCCACTCCTGCCCCCTTTGTGCCTGGGTGATGCCATTATGGCTACATAAACACCTGCACTCACCTCTGAACTTTGGGCATAAAGGGAAGGAAGTATCATTTCTGTTTGGAAGGGAATTGTTGTCTCCTTTATGCCATGCAGGAATGCAAACACATTATAAATCCATAATTTAAACAAATAAGGTTATTGAAAATAAAACTGCTGATTTTAGACAGGGGGCTTCTGCATATTTTAACTGAAACATCTGTCCATCCCAAATGCCTGCAAACCTTCTAGCAGATGGGGGAAGCACTATCAGATTATCACAGTCGGGTTCTTTATTGATTTTACTGTTAATTTTCATATTCATTTCTAATTTGCCCTTTTAAATCAAATAAAACAGCTGTAAGCATTACCTTGCATGGAAGTCACAGGATTGTGAAATCATGGCAAAACTACTTTTTTTCTATTTTCTGCTTAGATTTTTTTTTTTTTTTTTTTTTTGCTATTGAGAGGTGTGCTGGATTGCAGTGACTTACCATCTCAATTCCTGCACAAAACTGCGTCCCTACCCTATATAGCATCTCTCTCTTTCGTCACCTGGGGTATGCTATATCAAAGCCAAACATGCACACCCATCAACCGTCCTAATAAAATTGGGAGGTCCCTTTTTGGGGCACTGTGCTGAGAGCACAAGATCACGGAGCCCCCCAAAATGTGCATTTTGGGGCTGTATAATATCTCATGGGTCCCATGACTCACACTGGAGTGCGGCTGGAAAGTTGTGGGTCCCAGTTTTCTGCATCAGCATGTTGGAGGGTATGAATGTGGGGGAATTAAATCAGCCGCTTCCCGCCCCTTGCGGTGCCACTGGAGTAGCAGATCCCACCTTATTGTTACCACTGCTGCCTGCTGGGTTGCCTGGCCAGCCCATAGCAGCCCAGCAACAGGGAAGGGAGAGAGAATTAGTGAGTACATAAAGACATAAGAAGAGCCCTGGCTGAATCAAGCCATATGCTCAACCCGTTCGCACAGTGACTAGCCAAATGCTAGGGAAAAGCCCACAAACAGGTCATGAGGCGATACAGTGGTACCTCAGGTTACATACGCTTCAGGTTACAGACTCCGCTAACCCAGAAGTAGTTATTCAGGTTAAGAACTTTGCTTCAGGATGAGAACAGAAATCGTGCTCTGGTGGTGCGGCGGCAGCGGGAGGCCCCATTAGCTGAAGTGGTGCTTCAGGTTAAGAACAGTTTCAGGTTAAGAACAGACCTCCAGAACGAATTAAGTACTTAACCCGAGGTACCACTGTATCCCTCTTGTGATTCCGGCAGCAGATACTCTGAGGCATGTTAACCCTGACAGTATAACATAGCCACTGTGGCTTGTAGTCACTGATAACCTTATCCTCCCTGAATTTATCTAATCTTTTTTTTTTTAAGCCACCCAGGCTGATGGCCAGATCTCCACATCTTGTACGAGCAAATCCCACAGTTTAAGTATGTGCTGTGCGAAGAAAATTAAGCAAGGAGGGAGCAGTTCACAGCCAGCAGCGGAGCATATGCCCTTGCTACCTGGGGCGGGCACGCAGGGCATACCTCCAGTGGGGCGGGGAGCAGAGGGCACCCTCCGCTGGTTAGGAGAGGGGCAGGGAAGCTGTTGCCCACTCTCCTCCTGCTCTGGTCTGACCTGGCAGCAGAGCTGCTGCAGCCAGGCAGGAAGTGCCTCACCAGCCAAGGAGGGTGGGCAGCAGTATTGCCGCCGACTCTCCCGCTCTCTGCCGCCGGGTCAGAAGTGACTTTGTGGTAGAGCTGCTGCAGGGGCTGAAGAGGGTGGGCGGCCTGACCTGGGCCCCACAGAGCTGCGCCAGGCACAAGCGCCGCAGCCGAAGCACAGCTCCTTCTGGAGCAGAGTCAGGCTCCAATGAAGGCGCCTGCTGTGGGGGCTCCTGTTTGCACGCCCTCTTAAAATTGGGCCCGGGACCACAGCCCCCCTCTGCTTGGCTGCCCATTCCACATTGCCCAGCTGAAGCCTTCGGTTGCAGACCTGTTTGCTATGCTTTGCTCCTGTTGTTTGCAATCTGTAGCTGGTTCCTCTCCCCCATGCAGCGGTGTAGCTGAGGGACCCAGAGCGTCACTTGCGCCTTCCGCCCAGAAGCCAACCATTGAGTGGGGTGAGCTGGGGCAGCTCACACAGCATCAAGCCTCGCCATGCCCCCGCCCCCCAGCTGTGGGGTCGCTGAGGGAGTGGCAGCGGGCAGATGCAAGCCCCACACTGCCGTTTTGGGCAGTGTGGAGCCTGCAGGTGCTCGAGCCACCGCGTCACATAGCCCATAGCCATTTTGTCACCCCCTTCCGGGATGACACCTGGGGTGGACCACACCCACCGCACTCCCCTTCCTATGCCACTGTTCACAGTTGGGGAAAGGGGAGAAAGGGCACAGGAATTATGCCCCCCTCCTGGGCCCTGCCCCCCTCTCAAACTCAACCCACTGGGCCTCTGATTCGAACTTTGGATCCAACTCAAAAGCTGCCAAAAGAAAGAAAGAAGGAAGCATTGGTGCAAGGGAGCAGGTTTTAATCCTTTATTTCTGGAAGTAACCTCCCTCCAATTTTACTGTTAGCAAAGGGTGGAAATTTCAGTGGGGCTTGCACAGGGAGATTTTATAATGAACTCCTCCCTGTATTGCCTGTATTAGAGCTCAGTGATTTAATTACCAGCATTGGAGGATATGGTTCAGGAATTTCTTATATTGTATGATAGAATACAGTGTTAAGAAGTTAATTAAATGCATATTCCTTTTTTTACAGTTTTACTATTGAGAACTATTAATCAGATATTTTTGGCTTTTTAAACGTCTACTTCCTCACTGAGAAGGAAGAGAAGGCTTTCACTGTAAACTTTTTTAAAAAGGGGGGCAAATATATAACAATCATTTATAGTTAATCTCGGAACATTGAGGGAAGCTGGCAAAAACAACAACAAGCCTAGCATAAGTTAAGCTGGTATAAAGTATGCTAGATTCAAACTCCACTTAGAAGCAGGGCTGCCTTAGCTTGGTAGAGGGGAAAACAAACATTTAAAATAGTGTTTTGAGTTACACTACTTTTTTTGCTGGCTTATCATAAGCTGGGTAGACAGGTGGACATGACTGAGTTGAAGAGGCTTAGGATCCAGCCTAAGTCTCCTCTCTCTGGTCCCACCCCAACCACATCCCCACACAAGCAAGCCCTATCCTGCATAATTGATCACAGGATGTGACCCATGCACACCATTTGAAAGGCAGCACCCGTCTACTTTGGGAGAGGGCAGACCCCTCAAATATATTACTGGGGGCAAAGGGAACTCAAACCCCCTAGGAGTTGGCTCCTATGTCTCCAGAACACCCCTCCCCCTTTTCAGGGCTTATGCTCAGCTGGGATGCGGGAGGTGTACTGACACATCTCTGGCTGAGCTGAGAACATGGGGGTTGGGCCTATGGGTTGAGGTTTTTTATTCTGCAGGACCGTTGCAGTGGCAAGCATTTTATAAACTGACCAATTCACGTTAGAGCTTTATTTTTCTGCTTTTTAAAATTGCAAAGTCAATCGTCACCCCCCCCAACTCAATTTCTCTTGCAAGTTAAAGCTTGATTGGCAAAACAACTTCCAGCAAGGTGGCTTAATGGTTTTTGCCCTGTGAGTGTGTGTCTGTGTGTGAACTAGTCATGAGCTCACATATATTTTGGAGCACCCACCCGCCTGCCTTCCCCACTGAATCTACCAAGTGGCAGTGTTGGGTGGTTAGGAAGCTACCATTTTAACATTCCTGCAATACCCTGAAGCCATGCTGTGGCAGGGCATTGTGAGAATGGCACACCGGTGTCTTGCCATTGGTAGAGCATGACAGTGCAGCTGCCTGCCAAAGCACTACTGTCTCTGGTAAACCCACTAATGTATAGGAGACCTGAGCTGAAGGAAGCCTCACAGGGTAATAATTTTTCCAGGAAGTCTCACATCCGGAGCAGGCCTTTGTATGTTAATCATTGCCAGCATGGCAAAGGATTGGTTTCAGCCACCTCACGGTCCTCACTACCAGAAGTGGATCATTAAAGCATGCAATATTTTTAAAGCTTCTTTTCAACGCAGACAATGTTGGTAAGAGGTGTAATGTTGGCATCTTGCAGCTGGAAATGATTGTAGTCAGGAAATGCAAACATGACAACAGAGAGGCGGTACGCTGCCTATCTACTAAGAAATCAAATTGTCTGAAGTTTTGAACTGGCAGCTAATTCTCTGCAAAGCAAAACCCGCAGAGAAACAATAAAATCCCCTTACTTGTACCCATTTTGCAAGTCCAGCCAAAAATCAGTGTTTCCTGCAAGAGTTATGTAAAGAGGGCGCCTTGGCTTTCCAAAGGAGTGGGAAGGGTGATGTCTAGAGCAGATTAGAGGAAATTGCTCATGGTATCTAGGGATGGGGAAAAAATATGATTCTCTTTGCATCTAAAGGCAATTCTACCTAATTTTCAATTTCTGAAACACTACTACATGAACCAAAACTCAGTCGGCCTTCAAAATTTGCACTTCTCTGAATTTTGTAATGCAGCTTTCCAACTACCGTATTTTTCGCTCCATAAGACACACCTAGTTTTTGGAGGAGGAAAACAAGAAAGCAGCAATCCCTCTTGCTGTTCTGGTTTCTGGGATAGCTGCGCAGCCTGCATTCGCTCCATAAGACGCAAACACATTTCCCCTTACTTTTTAGGAGGGAAAAAGTGTGTCTTATAGAGCAAAAAATACGGTAAGTAATGTGCACAGACATGCATATACTAGGACAAAGTATGCACTGAAATGCTCATATTAGTAAAAAGAACATACAAAGATATATTATATTAGCGGAAATTGCTTTGCAAAAAGGTGCATATTAAGGGAAATTGCATACAAGTGTATATACAGTATTAAGAGAAATGATTCTGATGAGCTTTCATGAGGACTTTTCTAAAAACTGATATGGAAATGTGGAGAACCAAGATTGGAAAAATGAGGCACTGAATTAGATGGGCTTGGCCATCCATAATCACAATCATAAATGAAAAAAATAGGACATAGAGATGAAAGCATGACACCTGTCTATCATAAGCAATCAGGATTACTATTGTCAAGACAGAAGGGGGAAGAGGTTTTATATATCATCCAGACATCTAAAAGGAGGTGCTCCAAATCTCCAAAGGCTATTAACCATTGTTATAAAGCAAAATAGATATTTATTGCATGTTTCAACCTGTATATTTCAAAGCATGTGGCAAATTAAAGTATGTTTAATGCTATGTTCAATTTCCTACTTAAAACGCAGCTTTTAAGTTCAGCCAACTGTTCAGAGGCAAAGCATTTGTAATTGCTAGCCCAATTAGGCCTCCAATTACCTCATTGAAATCCAAATGTGTGAGATTTTACACTCAAACTCTGTCTCTCAATGCCACACACAAAGGTTGCTGGCAGATGAAATAGAAGTTATCTATGGTTGGTTGCTCTTTTAGCTCACAAAAGACCTCACTTAAACATTTTTGTTTTGGTGAAATTAGCATAACTTCTACTCCTTAATAATATTTATTTCGTTGACATCTTCACAAAACTTCCTAATCATATCCTCCATTCTGCAGCTGGGATCTCATGTGACGCAACACACATGATAGTATTGACCCTTCCAAAACAGGATTTTAACATTTTGCGATAGACTGTTTTGTTTTCTCTTCCTTCATTTTTTTTTTTTTAATAAAATGGCAACTTTCCTAGTTACTAGCAAGAACAGGAAGGACTTTGGACAAAGAATCTGGCATTCAAGTGACATGTATAAGAAATGGAAAGGAGGTCAAGTCACTAAGGATGAGTGCAGATGAGGAGCCCAAACTTGTACATGCTCATTGCTCAGAGCAAAGCTAAAATAAACACATAATGTACAGGACATGTACAGAGTTCCAGCTGAACCAAACTTCTTCTTAATAATATGCTTTAAGTGGCCTTTCATTTAGTCTTTGGTGTTTCATTTTTCAAAGTGGTGCATTCCTGCAGACATGAATAAGGTGCTTAAAATGGCGTGTGCATACAAGACTTGTGGTTGAAGTAATTATTGACATAGTGTTAACTTGTCCTCTGAAATGGGTATTGTAAAATGAGTACATGCTTCAGGTCAGTTCAAACATTTGCTGAAAGACAACTAATATACTTTAGCTACATTGCTGAGCAGCAGAGAGGTAGGTGATAAACAGCCAGTCATTACTATGACATAAATCTTGTAATTGTGGGCTTCTGCAAGAGGTACTTTTTATATTAATAGCACCAGCTGGGCCAATAAGTGTGTTGCTGAAGGATTAGAGGCAGGCAAACTCTCTCTTTTTTTTACAGCCTCCTTTTGTCTTCTCACCCTGCAGTCCTAGAAACTCTGAGCAACTTTGCAAACAACTATTATCCATCCATTTAGCTGCCAGATTTTTATACGCGCCATCAATATACAAATATCAGGGCATTACAAAGGTCAAAACAGAGCAAGTATGGAGTGGAGAAAGTCGGCAAAACCATAAAGGCAGCAGGAGAAAAGCAGCAGCTATTGGCTGAGAGACTGATCTATAGTTGGCCCACATTGACTGTTTACATGCATAGAGAATGACAACAGCTTATTCAGACACAGAGCAACAAATGTGAGAGAGGAAACAGATTTGTGGGGGGGGGACATATAAAGCTGCCATACTAACTGTGGGGTAGGTAGGGAGGCGGTGAGCTAGCAGGGAAGATGATGCAGTGCAAACACATTGGCAGGACCACTGGGTCAACTCTGCTGGTGCATTTGCACCATCCCAACCTTGCTACCAGCTTTCCCCTGCTGGGAAGCCACAGCAATGCCAGTTCATGTATATTCTGCTGCCCTGCTGACTGCTAGTACCTGCGGCTCTCCAGATGTTTTCAACTCCCAGCAGCCTGTCAAGGGCCCTGGATGCAGGCACAGCAAGCATGTCCAATGGACAAAGATGGTGGCAGTCATAGTCTAGCCAAAAATTCCCAGCTCCTGATCTAACCCATCTATTCTGACGGGTAGGAATCCTCCAAATGTCTCAAGCAGACATTTTTCGTAGCCCTGCTCATTTTGATCCTTTCAACGGGAGAGGCCAGATGATGGACCTGGGATGCTTTGCTTGCAAAACATCCCCTCCACCACTGATTCACATCCTTCGTAGAAATAACTAAGATGGTTTCTCGTGCATTAGCTGTACAACAGTAAAATAAGTAGCTATGAGCTTTTAGGAGACTTCACTAAGGAATTTGTTTCACTTTTATGCAGTAACGGTAGAAAATTACATGTACTGCATGAGATACATGAAACAAAACACTAACCACTTCATTTTCGTCTGGTGTTTATTGAGAAATCTATGATTCACACAATAAGTTGCGCTGCAGGAAGCAGGGGAAAACAGAGTAAAATAATCCTACAATCACTATAAGGTATGGGTGCTGATCATAGTGATTTTCTGTGACAGGAAAATGTATCCTTTGGGAGGTCTTATTAATACTTCAAAGCAGATTATACTATGCTTCTCTGTATGTTTACTTTATAGTTATGGTTGCCTTTTGACAGCTATACCATTCAGGTTCCCTGCTGAATATTGTGAATTTAAGGCTAAACCTTGGGGATGATAACTATGGATTACATGGCAAGTAACAATACATTATTCAGAAATTGTGTTCAGCACTCATGCATCATCTTTTAGAAAAGGATTTATCTCCAGATTTCTTGTTACATACTTTCCATAATTCAATGCTAATATCGTCAGCTGTTTCAGATAGCTCGGCTCTCATGCTATGTTGCAGGCTCCCCCACACTTTCCCCCATCCAAAATAGGAAACAATAATGATACATTCTGATTATATACTTGGGCTGTGGATATTTGGATAATAAGCCTTGTGCTGACTGATTACTCTGTAACATTCACATATTGGTCTCTAATATTGATGGAACACGCTTGAAGAATAAGTCTTGCAAAATACCAGCAATGAACAAGGAAGGATGTGGTGCTGACTAACTGGATGTCCTTAGGGAAGTCAGTATAGCTCAGCTTCAGACACAGAATCCAAATATTAATAATATTCTGTGCCAACATCTAAATATGACTCAAAGTCTTCTTTAGCTAAAATGTGAAGGTTGTAGGCAACTTTACTCAGAATACGCCCATTAAATTTCAGTGGGTCTATCTACTCAAAATACACCTTAGTTGGATACTGGATTTTATTTTTAAAAAAACAATTTTCTGAAAATCAGCAAACATTACCTGTAAGTTTTAATACTTTTGCCATTTTCCCTTCTGGCTTTTCAAACGTGGAATGTTTGGAATTAACAATTCCTTATAAAACCACTCGAGGACAGAAAATGCAGCAAGGCTAGATTGCTGCACCCATTTTTAAATTTAATTTTAAATAAGGCAGGCCTTGTTATAGTAATTAGCCTGACCGTGATAGCTTTGCTGCCGTTCATACAGGTCCCATGGTAATAAAGCTCATCTTGAATAAAAAGGCAATTCTGGACCCAGCTATGTATCTCTAGGGTCCTTTTTCTGTGCTTGCTTATTGCCCAAATTCATAATTGTTGAGCTAATGCAATGTTTTAATTGCACTTGCTGTTCTGTATGCAGAGCAAGCCATAACACTGATGAGTTTTACACTTTGATTAAGCTGTATGAAAATGTACTCGTTTTATTTATAATCACATGCCTCTCTAAAAACACTAAAATTCCTAATAAAATATTAGAGAGTGTCCATATGACACTTCTTTTCCTGTATGTACATCAGGAGTTGCATACATTTGTGGTAGCAATAAAATAAACATATTACAACTTTTAAATACAGTTATGTGTGTTCAATGGCTACTAATTATGATGGCTTTATTACGCAATTTACAGGCTCAGTGGCAGCATGCATGTGACTGAGTACCAGTTGCTAGGAATCAACAAGAGGAGTGGGCTATTGACCTCATGTTCTGCTTTTAGACTTCCTGGAGGCATCAGATTCACCACTATGAGAAACCGACTGCTGGATTAGGTGGCCCCTTCATCTAACAGAGCAGAGCTATAGGTAGGAGCATATTGGAAGGGGACAGAAGCATTGCAATTCTGAAAAGCAACCAAAATAAAAACAGTGAGAAGAAAATTTATCCAGCAAGGGAGAAGCTGTCTTGAGTATTCCAATAAAAATAAAGCTGAACTTATTTTTTGAGTGAACATCAGATTACCATAAGAAACATCAAACTAAAAGTTGGAGTGGTGCTTGGTACAAAGAATAAATCTCAGCTGTACTTGTCAGGCTGGCCTTATCACAGGCCAGCGTCTTGGGAATCCTACAAAAGTCCCATGTAGTTGCTTTGGCTTCTTTCCAGGACCTGAAAATGGGAGGGGGCATTGCGCTACCTTAACAGGAAGTGACTAGTTTCTACTTCTTGTTGTGATCAGAGCTTAGCTGATCTTCTCCCTCCAATCTCTAGCTGTCATACCAAGTAGTGCTTACCTTATAGAGTAGAAAGGCACCCATAGTGTGGATTGGCAATCCAATGTTGTATTGATCATTAAAATCATCTGCGGTGTGCTAATAAATAATCCTCAAAGGAAATAAACAGAGAGTGCTAAGGTTCAATTGATGTTCTGAATTAGATCTGCATAAACAGATCAAGCAATTAACTTTGCCTTCAGCTTTGTCTATTCTGCTGTTTTCTCGCTTGCATCCTTAAAATTTTGTTTAATTTTGTCTAATTATGCTAGAACCATGGGGGAAGTAAACAAATTTCTAGCTTTTAGTGGGTAATTGTGTTGTTCAAAGGGCAGCAATGTTTTCTTCCAAGATGAGCAGGAAGCTGCAGAAGTATTTTGTGATGCTTCACAATCTTTGAGAGTGGGAAAAGTACAGAAGGCTCCTTCCAACTTTCTTCATCAGCTCTCACCCACTGAATTGTATTGTCTCCAGTGCAGAACTAAGCTATGTAAAGATGACAACTTGTCAGAGACTTGTCCCATTGATTCAACTAATTTACTCTTAATTCAACCCCACGTCTGCTGAAAGTGGGAATTTCTTAATATATAACTTGATTTATTGCTAACTGGGGGATAAATTTCGCATTCCCAAGCTCAAATTTGTCCAAGAATATAAACACATGCCACCGGGTCGCAGAAAAGCTTCTGTAGTGTGTAGCTGAATAAGAATATAAGAAAAATCTGCTGGATTAGGAAACTCATCAATCTAGTCTAGCATCCTGTTCTCACAGTGGCCAACCAGATGCCTGTGGGAAATTTACAAACAAGACCCAAACACACACTCTGCTCCTGTGGTTTCCAGCAAGTGGCAATATGTTCTTGGAGGATGTGGAACTAGTTAACATTTTAAAATGTAAAAGTTGAAAGCCTAAATGCATAATGTTTCCTGTGTGTGTCATTCAGCGGAAAGGTGAATTATATTTTCAAAAAGACATGAAAAGATTTAGCCATACAACGCCAGTCAGCATCAATGAATTCACACAGTTGGATGCCTCTTAGAAATCAATCTCTTTCTTTTTCTTTTTTCAAATTGTTTTCAAAGGCAACCTTAAAGTCCATAAACAGCTCCTCTCCTGTGGAGTTGCATGTTTGTTTGTGCTGTGGTTGCCAGGCCTCACTCAGTTGGGAAACATCCCAATTCGTCATCTAAATAGCCTTTTGTCGCACTGAAATGTTTTTTGATGTACTCATTACAGACGCAAGCTTTATATAACCCAAGTCCAAGATTTGAAGCTAATTTTCAGGTTCTACCTGTCGTCCTATCAATTTGGTTCACGCAGCAGAATTCTAAATGCATCTTAACAAGTACTCTTGCCTCAGAAGTTGCCAATCAAATATCAGAGTCATTAGGCGGACAACAGTTGTAGGCGCATTGTAGGCAACAGTAACCAAAATATAATATAACAGTTACAGATAGGTAGCCGTGTTGGTCTGCCATAGTCAAAACAAAACAAATTCCTTCCAGTAGCACCTTAAAGACCAACTAAGTCAGTTCTTGGTATGAGCTTTCGTGTGCATGCACACTTCTTCAGATACCTGAAGTATCTGAAGAAGTGTGCATGCACACGAAAGCTCATACCAAGAACTGACTTAGTTGGTCTTTAAGGTGCTACTGGAAGGAATTTGTTTTGTTTTTTCAAAATATAACAAACCAGCAAATAATTCTCATTGGCTTGCTCCTAACAAATAAATACAGTGGTACCTTGGGTTACAGAAGCTTCAGGTTACAGACTCCACTAACCCAGAAATAGTACCTCGGGTTAAGAACTTTGCTTCAGGATGAGAACAGAAATTGTGCAGCGGCGGCACAGCAGCAGCAGGAGGCCCCATTAGCTAAAGTGGTGCTTCAGTGGTGCTTCAGGTTAAGAACAGTTTCAGGTTAAGAACGGACCTCTGGAATGAATTAAGTACTTAACGCGAGGTACCACTGTAGTGCAATCTTCAGCAGCCTGGCGCCATCCAGTTGTTTTGAACTACAACTCCCATCAGCCATGCTGATGGGGAGTAGTGGTCTAAAATATCAGGCTGAAATAGCAAAAAGGTGGCAGCATAGATAGGATTAGGAAACAATTGTTCCTAATGTTTTGTCCCTCTGTCTTTCAATGGACTGTGCATTCAACTACCCTTTTCACTCATGGGAGCTATCCATTCGACATGAACAACTCAATTGGTGTCAGTAGCCTGCAAAATCTTAACTATGGATAATTCTGCAGGTCCACTATTGCACTCCCTCTCCACTTAGCAGGTTCCTGGGAGTGAGACAGATCACTCTTGCCAGAGGCACTTGCCAAGGGCTTTTGAAATTTAGCCCATCCCTCCTCTGACCCCACACCACCGTGCTGGCTCCTTTCCATTGCCACACCCATTGCTTTGGCTCTTATTTTGTATGGCCATCAGTTATCTTAATCCAGGCTTTTAATCAGTTTTAGCAAGGGAACACTGCTAATATCATGTAGACCATATTAAGCAAACTAAGATCAGCACCCTATTTGTCTCATAAGATTATTTTTTATAAATTGCAAATGACAGTCAGACAGCAACACTATTTGCACGCTTTTTCCAAGCTCTGCAAATTACTTGTAGCATGGTTTCATGCATCATAAAACACTTGGCACAGTCAAGCAGACATGAGAAAAAAATTTGGGTGGCTTTACTGGTTGCATACAAAAGGGTTTGGATATTCTGAGACTCTATACTTAGGGTAATTTTGCAGGGTATTTGTCCTTCAAATTCTCATCCACGCAAGATTATTACATTTTTCAATTGTCCGCCCATGATATTTCACAGGAGCCTTTCATCCTTAGATAAAGCTAACATTTACTCTGGGCATCGTGAAGACGAATTTCCAATCAAGTTTTCACTGGCTGAACTGGAGTGAGGGAATGTGGGGGATGAACGCTATATTATTCTGTGGGGCAATTTTTGATAGTAAATGTTGCCGTTCAGTTTTCTTAAATGCTTTGTGTTTTACATGTTGGTTTTTCTACAGTTTCCACTGCCAAGGGCCAACTGTCTCTCCAATTCCTTCAGTGTATCTCCAACTCCGCAAAGGCACAGTGCAAAAGGCTTCTGATAACTATTGTGGTGCAGTGTGTAAAAGTGTGAACCATAAGCCAAAATATCAGATCAGATGTAATCATAGTAAATTGTAGCAGTAATTCTTGTAGAATGCACTCTCTAAGAATGATGGCCTGATGTAATTCTCACATCAAATTTTTATTTGCTCATGCATTTTATACACACACACACACACACACACACACACACACACCTGCAAGCTATCCTTGGGTTTTGTTTTATTTCTTCCACTAAATTTTATGATTTGAAGTGCTGCTTTCTTAAGTGTCTACTTGCTGGTTTTTATTTATTGTTGATATATTGTATGCATGTGTGTGTGTGTGTGTGTGTGTGTGTGTGTGTGTGTGTCTGTGTCTTCTCTGTTGTAAGCTGCCTACAAGCTTTACTGAAGAGCATATTTAAAATTAGCAGACAATGTATATCAGGTTTCTGTTGTTGTGTATTAAATAGCATTCACATCCATTCTCTCAGTAATCCTCACTTCACCCCTGTACAATCTGTACTACTGCAATGCACTCTACGTGGGGCTACCTTTGAAGGTGACTCGGAAACTACAACTAATCCAGAATGTGGCAGCTAGACTGGTGACTGGGAGCGGCTGCCGAGACCATATAACACCGGTCTTGAAAGACCTACATTGGCTCCCAGTATGTTTCCGAGCACAATTCAAAGTGTTGGTGCTGACTTTTAAAGCCCTAAACGGCCTCGGTCCAGTATACCTGAAGGAGCATCTCCACCCCCATCATTCTGCCCGGACGCTGAGGTCCAGCGCCGAGGGCCTTCTGGCGGTTCCCTCATTGCGAGAAGCAAAGCTACAGGGAACCAGGCAGAGGGCCTTCTCGGTAGTGGCGCCCGCCCTGTCGAACGCCCTTCCAGCAGATGTCAAAGCAATAAACAACTACCTGACATTCAGAAGACATCTTAAGGCAGCCCTGTTCAGGGAAGTTTTTAACGTGTGATTTTACTGTATTTTTGGTTTTTATGGAAGCCACCCAGAGTGGCTGGGGAGGCCCAGCCAGATGGGTGGGGTATAAATAATAAATAATTATTATTATTATTATTATTATTATTATTATTATTATTATTATTATTATTATTACTATTACCCCTTCTATTGAAGGTGGGACTTGAAACCAACAAACACTAATCCATTGGCCCAGTTCCCAACAAACTATGGTTTAGCAATATGTACAGGAACAGGGAGGAACCCACTCACACATGGTCTCCTCTGCTCCTCCCATGTAGCCCAGAGAAGGACTTCACTGGCATTTACTTTCCATTTCCATGGAACTGCAGCTTGGCACTACATATAAACCAAAGACCATGCTTTGAAACAAACTCTGGCTAATTAGACAAGGCGACTTATTCAGAAACCTACCAGAGTTTGCTTTAAAACACAATCTTTGGTTTATACTTAATGTACTTAGTCAGGATCCTGTGAAACTGAAATCAGTCCTGGCAGAGTCTTTTTCCCAGCCATGTGGGAGGAGGGGAATCGCGTGAACTTGAAGCTCGTTTTAGCACTAAACCATTGTTTAGTGTTAATCAGCCCAATGGGTGGCTCTTGGAGAGCCATTATGCCTCTCACTTGGCCCTTCATCAGTAATAAGAGGATAATAATACTGACTTGCCTTTCAGGGTTATAAAAAAACCTACCCTGATATAATGTAAGGGAAACACTTTCAGGTGCTTAGGAAAAGCACCATATTGCTACTAAGTATTGTTTTTGTATTGTGTCCTGTGTTCTTGAGGACTTGGGGGATAGGGTCCCTTCCTATTTCAGCATCCATTCTTTAGCAGGAAAGTCAGCAGCTGGAACTAATTACATTGTGCCATGACAGATGAGGGTGGCTGGTCTATCTGACAGAGAACTGGAAAAATGGCTTTTAGCTGGGCAAGCTGGGACTTCTTTAGCCACTGGGGAGCAATCAGACTTTTCCACTTGAGCTCTAATTTAAGTGTCTATGGCAGTCAGGCAAGCAACGGAATCAATGACAAAGTAGGTTCTGTGTATTTCAATAGGCCTCCTCATACATTAGGGCTCTTGTCCACATGTTGGCTGTAAATATAGATGGCAGGCAGCGGCACGCTCTCCTACCACCACCCACCATGCGATTAAAAATTGTGTGGATCCCTTTGTACCTGGGCCCCAAATGATCAGGAAATCTGAAAAGACAGGGCCACCTATTGTGTGGCGCTTAGGTGGCTAGATGAAAAAGTCAGCAGGGCTCCTGCACCTTTAATTGTTGCATAGAACAGAAGGGTTTAGCAGGGCAACCTTGCCATGCAGTCTGCAGGTGCTGAAGTTCTCTCTTCTACACAACTATTAAAGGTGCTGGAGGCCTGCTCTCTTTCTGTCAGGCCACCCTATCTGGAGCCTTGCCACCATGCAGATATGGAGGTGTCAGCTAGCTGAGGCTGCCCCACCACTACCATCATCCATGCAAACAGCACACTTGCAAATGAGAGCTTTAAGGCAGGGGAAGGCCATAGTTCAGTGGTGGAACACATCTGCTTTGCATACAGAAGTTCCTAGGTTCAATCCTCAGAATCTTCAGGTAGGACTCAGAGACTCCAGTCTGAAACCCTGAAAAGCCCACCAGATACTGAGCCAGATGGGTCAGTGGTCAGACTCAGTATGTATATATGGCTTATATATTCCTACATTTTTTTAGTACAGGTGGGCCCCATGTCCTGGTTGGAGCTTCTCTCAGTTATATTGGGGTGTGTGTGTGTGCTCACCAGGCTGCCATATACATTTCCTTCCCATGAATGTATTCAATTCCTTTTCTTCTGCTACTGACAACAAAATACATTCTCTTTCTTCCCTTTGCTATTGAGTCTGTAGAGGAAATCTGAGTGAGTCATTGGAATCCTGGGGAAATGCAACATGGCACAAAGAGCTGTGATAGGGCCAGGCTATACTGTACATGAGCTGGAGAAGACACTGCAGGTCTACAGATACTGCAAAGGATCCTGCTTTGCTGGCCTGGCCATGATGGAAGCTCAGGTTCCTATAGCCTCACCTACAGGTGTGCATAAGCCTCATGCACAGGTTATGGTCTATAAGACAAAAATAACACTGTTCTACTAAGGACAGCAGGTCTCTGTCAAATCACGATGACATTAGGTGACCAATTTTTCCAAAGAAAGGCCAAGCAGGGTAGTAGCTACATCGTAAACTTAGTATTTAAAATCATCATCATCATCATCATCATCAAACCTTTATTGGCATCACTTACAAACATTCAGAATAAATAGGCCAATGCGATCTCGTCGCCATTTCAACAGTACAGTCATTTGCCAAAGGGAAGAAGAGGCGAGCAATCTATTTCATCTCTGTGGGTCTCCAGCAAGGGCAGGATCCTGTAGCGTACTTTGGCGACAAAAAAATCAAATAGAGGAACTTAGCTACTGTCTTAGTGAGCTCCTGGTCTCTCCCCTGTAATAAGAAGCGCATAACCTTGGTCTTTGGTTTTCATGTTGGAATACATAGATGGTCTAAAAATTGTTGGCGGAGATCATCATACATTTTACATTTAAGGGCCATGTGAGCAGATCCTATCTCCTTCTGCCATACCCGCAAACCTACCCCAAATGCGTATCTTAAAGGTTTAACTGACTTTTCCCAGTAGGTGTTAACTGTTCAAAATGTGATGCATTTTTATAGGAGCAATGGGATTTCTTGCCATCTTTAATTTCTGGGTGTTTTTGTTTTATCAAGCAACAGATATCTTCTCTGTAATTTAAAATGAACATCATGCATAACTTAATGTATCTCTAGTGGAAGAGCTCAGAACATATGAGCAAATCAGGTAGTTTAAATATTAATTTAATTATCATTGATTACTTCTATGCCTACCTTTTTTAGGTCTTGCTTGCTCCTACTGTTTTCTGGGAGGGAAATGTTGCTTTAGTACTGTTTGCTAAGGTACAAAGTACTTTATGGATTTATTGGTGTGATGTCTGGAAGCATCTTATTGGTGTGGCATCTGGAGATGTTCATGTTGGAAAGTTTCGGCACCTATATTTTCTAATTTAAACATAAAGATAAAAAAGGTAAAGGACCCCTGACAGTTAAGTTCAGTCACAAACGACTCTGGGGTTGCGGTGCTCATCTCGCTTTACTGGCCAAGGGAGCCAGCGTTTGTCTGCAGACAGTTTTTCCGGGTCATGTGGACAGCATGACTAAGCCGCTTCTGGCAAAATCAGAGCAGCACACGGAAACACTGCCCTTATAGCTTTCTTTCCTTTCAAAGCATTACTCCAGGTTCAGCTCCTTAAACGGAAACTAAGGTAAAAGGTAAAGGGACCCCTGACCATTAGGTCCAGTCGTGACCGACTCTGGGGTTGTGGCGCTCATCTCGCTTTATTGGCCGAGGGAGCTTCCGGGTCATGTGGCCAGCATGACTAAGCCGCTTCTGGCGAACCAGAGCAGCGCATGGAAACGCCGTTTACCTTCCCGACGGAGCGGTACCTATTTATCTACTTGCACTTTGACGTGCTTTCAAACTGCTAGGTTGGCAGGAGCAGGGACCAAGCCACCGGAGCTCACCCCGTCGTGGGGATTCGAACTGCCGGCCTTCCAATCAGCAAACCCTAGGCTCAGTGGTTTAGACCACAGCACCACCCGCGTCCCACCAATTTAAACATAAACTGACCTTAAAATCTAAGTAAATTTTACAACATGAAAAGCCATGTGATTCCAATCCCAAAGATCAGAATTAGGTGTGCATCTATAGCTCCAGTTTGCCCTTAAAGCTAAACCAAACCATGGCTTAGCAGGAACATGCAAGAACAGACATAAGCAAACTCGGCCCTCCAGATATTTTGGGACTACAACTCCCATCATCCCTAGCTAACAAGACCAGATTATGGGACAAAACAAAATAAAAAAATTCCTTCCAGTAGCACCTTAAAGACCAACTGAGTTAGTTCTAGGTATGAGCTTTCGTGTGCAAGCACACTTCTTCAGATATCTGTAACCAGATTATGGGAGTTGTAGTCCCAAAATAGCTGGAGGGCTGAGTTTGCCTATGCCTGTGCAAGAATATAGGCTCCCAGAGAAGAGATTGTGGACTGACCAGCTACTGCTGTGCTGTTGAACCATGGTTTGACTTAGTGTGCCATCCAAACCCTGGCTCATGGCTTTTCTCAGTTTAGACAAACCACCAGCTATAGCCAAGGTTTACTCTATGGCTTACCATTTGTCATTTGTCTGAAGGGGAGAAACCATGAACCTCAATCTCATTTATTTCCCCTTCTGGCTCCTTATTTTTCAGAACTGCTGAAATACATATTTTCTCCACAGTCTTTACTCTGTATGAGTCCATTTGCAGTGCCATAGAAATGGCATCAAAATATTTCATGTAGGTTTAGATCCAGCACAAGCCCCTGGGAGAATTTTGTACCCAAAGCACGGCTGCTCCATACTCGTTACCCTAAATGGCTTTCTTCTCCTAACAAACTGCATACTAGTCTATCCAAAGGAAGGCTGCGACAGAGAGATTTGAGGTTTAATTATCTATTATTTGCTAAGTATGTATATTGCTTTGCTTGAGTAAATTTTTTCAATTTAATTTAAAACTCACAAATTCCTTTAAATAGGCTGCAGCATACAAGATAAGCAGGCATATTACACAAGATTTTAATTCCATTAATAGCCCTTAGCCACACCATAAAGCAAGAGGCTGAAGGTTAAACGGGCAGCTATTGGAACCTAAAGATGGAATTTCCTAGAGGTGCTTATCTACTTATATATTGCAGTTTTGTAGCCCAACATTGCTTCTCCACAGAGCATCAGCATTCTAAATTCTTTTAAAACCTAATTGGCTCTCCTCTGCTTTAAAGGCTGCCATGTATAAAGAAGCAATGCAGCAATTCACAGGGCAACTTAAACATGATCTCAAGTAGCCAAGCACAAGTTTGAGAGAGAGAGAGAGAGAGAGAGAGAGAGAGAGAGAGAGAGAGAGAGAAGTGTTCCTAAGTTTATATATATAAACTTATATATATACAGATATAGTTGCTATATCTGTATTGTCCCTTTTATAAAGGTAAAGGTAAAGGGACCCCTGACTATTAGGTCCAGTCGTGACCGACTCTGGGGTTGCGGCGCTCATCTCGCTTTATTGGCCGAGGGAGCCGGCGTACAGCTTCCGGGTCATGTGGCCAGCATGACTAAGCCGCTTCTGGCTAACCAGAGCAGCACACGGAAACGCCATTTACCTTCCCGCCAGAGCGGTACCTATTTATCTACTTGCACTTTGACGTGCTTTCGAACTGCTAGGTTGGCAGGAGCAGGGACCAAGCAATGGGAGCTCACCCCATCGCGGGGATTCGGAACGCCAACCTTTTGATCGGCAAGTCCTAAGCTCTGTGGTTTAACCCATAGCGCCACCTGCGTCCCATCCCAAGTAATTTCGTTGTCCCTGAGAGGGGGCAATGACAATAAAGATATTATTATTATTATTGTTATACCTAATTGCAAATTCAAATGTATCCCTATTGTGTTTTATGACTTCCTTGATATTGTATGTGGGCTGGAATATTCATTCAAAGTGTTCACAAATTGTCCCCCATGTTACAGAGGCCTCAACTCATTTCATATTGTTGGTCCCATATTGTGGAGCACAACTCCAGCAGAGTTTCAGCAAGCATCCTCACTTTTCACTTCCAGGCATCTCATAAATACATTCTTATGGATAACTCAGTTGGTTAGAGCAACACCAAGGTTGCAGGTTTGATCCCTGCATATTCCTTCACTGCAGAGGGTTGGACTATACAGAGACATCCTCTCCAGCAGTGGAGGTAATACACAGCTATCATGGCTAGTAGTCATTGATAGTCTTATATTCTATGAATTTGTTCCAAATAATGTTGCTTCAGAGGAACATCTGGAGGAGGTCTGTTATAACAGAAGCCCCAATTAAGTGATGAACCTGAGCCATTAGGGACGTTTGCTGTGCCACCACATGAGTGGTTCGTCTCAATACAACTTAGCTGTCCATTTTAACCAGTGGGATGTAAAGTAAGAGCTTCCTGCTGTCTTGACTTTATCGCTATGGCACACCACAGTTAACCTTTCTGAGCAAGAAAATGAGATGAGCTAAAGAAGGTCAAATCCACAGAGAAGGGTTTAGCTTTTCTTCAAGCAGAAACTGAAGAAAATTTATGGAGGCTTTTATTTGTGCTTTTCGCCCTTAGGAAATAGCCTGGACATTAGCTGAGGTTCTAAATAATATCAAGGCCACTCGATTCTCCCTTTCCTTGTCCCCCATGACACCCATGGGCACCATGGTGCTTGCCACTACCTCCCATAGCACCCATAAAAAAGTCTCAGTAAATTCCTTCAAACTTCTATAATGCGTTAGAGACTGTTTGATCTCCCATCTTAGTTCTCTTAGCCTCACCTACATCTAACATGTCCCTTTGAACATGCCCACATTTCACTGGATTAGCCACCCATGCTCTCCTCTTTTCTGAATAGACAAGAGGGGCAAAGAGCTTCTCACTGTGATCACACTGGTGGCTGATATAGGTCCCTTTTTCCCCATGGGTGGGAGTGGCTGGCCTGCCATTTTGCGGTCCTATTTCTGATTTTGCAGTGTGGCAGCCATTTTGTGTTATGGCACACACAAAAGCCACACACCAGGGCCTGTTGGCAGCCCCTGAGTTCATGGAAAGGCGTTAGTCAAACCACTCTCTCCCAGTCTGTATGCAAACATGGGAATAAAGGGTAGAACTATCTCCTCCTTTGGTGACTCCTGGATCCAGGTGATGAGGGAGATGTCTCTGGTCCCTGAGAGGTGGGTGGGGCTGGCAAAACACCCCCTTTGGAGGGGCAGGGCTACTCCTAGTGTCTGAAGGTGGTGGGGAAAGGGGCACACCAGGCATTGTGGAAGTGTAAGATAGGGGCTCTGACAAATGAGGTGAGAGAGCAGGTTGAAGGACCCCGCCCTCCTGAGCCTCACCATCAATTCTGGCAGAGACCTCCACATCCCACTGGAGCCCTCCCTCGGGTCTTTGGCAAACTGTCCATCTGCATCTTCCTGACCACACCAGCCCATGACGCCCTTCTCCTGAAGGAACTCATGAAAGCTCTCCATAAATATACCTTCAAAAATTAACAGTGCATGAGAGGCTGTTAGCTCTTCCTGCTCAGTTCCTCCTTGAATGGCCTTGGCTACTCCTACACTTGGCCCCCATGGCAGCCATTTTGTGTTACATAAATAAATTAAATAATAAGCTATATAAATAAATCTTATGTCCCACAGCAACCATTTTGTGACTGGTGACTACAGTGGTACCTCAGGTTACATACACTTCAGGTTACATACACTTCAGGTTACAGACTCCACTAACCCAGAAATAGTGCTTCAGGTTAATAACTTTGCTTCAGGGTGAGAACAGAAATCGTGCTCCAGCAGCATGGCAGCAGCAGGAGGCCCCATTAGCTAAAGTGGTGCTTCAGGTTAAGAACAGTTTCAGGTTAAGTGCGGACCTCCGGAACGAATTAAGTACTTAACCCGAGGTACCACTGTACAGGACTTTCTCAAACTTCCAAATGTTCCTGCTTACCCAAAAAGGTTAGCAACCTTGGTCTACACTGCTTGAAAGCTGCTCTCTGACACATTAGAGAGGGGTCTTTCTTAGCCTTAGTTGGAATTGCCATAAATTGAACTTGGGACAGTCTATGTGAAAAGAATGTGCTCTCCCATTGAGCTATGGTCCCTCTCTAATTGTACACCTGAAGCCTAACCTACTTCATAGAGAAGACAAAATGGAGTGGGGAAAACCACCTACAACTCCTTGGGCTCCTTGAAGGAAAGATGGGACATAAAGTAAAATGCCAGATGTCTGACATTTTAGGAGTAGGAAGAATGCTCTCATTGCAGCATCCATGTTTGTACTGGGATTTTGTCGTATCATTTTCAATACTTCAGTCACTATAAAATTTTCCTCATCTCTCACGTACCATACTTCATTAATCAAAATTCCTGATTAAAGTTTCAGGTTCCATTATTACAGAGGCATTTTTCTTACAGTCATAACAATGTAGTTACTGGCAAGGGGGAAAACAACAGAAAGGATCAATTTTTAACTCCAATGCTGGCAGGAGAAGGTTTGAACTTTGTCTGTGGCATTTGGTCTGCCTTCTGCTGTCAACAAGAAGAATGCAATTGTCTCAGGTCATGGCAAATGGTCCAAGGGTTTCTTTTGTTACTGGACAGCTTAAAAAACTGGGCCCCGCTTTTATGAGAAGCAGATCAAGCGAATATGCAGGTTATGTGCACTGACCTGCTTAGTACAATTGCAACCTCTTATTCAATAAAGATTTGGAGTCTGAAAATTCAAAATCCTCTGCTAGCCACAACCCCTGGAAGGTGAGCAAATAAGTGGACCCCTGACATTGTAGATATGCTTTAGCTAGAATTGTTTTTGCCATAACTCGGAAAAGTAGCCAAAGATGAAGTGAGACAGGAAAAAATAAGGAGAAAATGGGAACAGTTGGAGTTGGTTCATTATGGACAATCCTCCTGAGGAAGCTGCAAATGTAAAAGTGACTCTGAGAAGCTGGAATGCAGTAATTCAATACATCAAGGAGAAATTAGGGATGGAAGAGGAAGGGAATTAATACATGATGTTCTTAATCATATAAAGGTGGTGATATTGAAGTTTTGTTTCAACTAGACCGGATTAATTGCACCAGTACGCCCTCCTCAAAAGCAGGACCTGAGTGCAACAGTGATCTTCCCACTTGTATTTCTCAGAATTAGTGTCCAGAGGCATTCTGCCTCCAATATCTGAGGTACTACAAGGAGCATTTTACCACACCAAGCGCAAATACTGTACAGTGGTACCTCGGGTTAAGAACTTAATTAGTTCTGGAGGTCCATTCTTAACCTGAAACTGTTCTTAACCTGAGGTACTACCACTTTAGCTAATGGGGCCTCCCGCTGCTGCCACGCCGCTGCTGCGCAATTTCTGTTCTCATCCTGAAGCAAAGTTCTTAACCTGAGGTACTATTTCTGGGTTAGCGGAGTCTGTAACCTGAAGCTTCTGTAACCTGAGGTACCACTGTATTTTCTTTCCTGCTTGTGCTCCCCAGCAACTGGTTCTCAGAGGCATTCCCCCTTAGATCCTGGAAGTATATGCATAAACAAACGCTGTCTCCCTTATTGTAGGACTGATAAGAAAAATGTCCTCTTTCTTTCTTGTTTTTATTTCTGCTTTCTTTCCTTTCAGAGTTAAATTCACACTGAATTTAACAAGTAAGTACTCAGTGAACACCACTTACAGAGAGACAAAATTCTTTCCATATTTCACATATATTATTCACAATTAAGCATGGGTTGATAAGAATTTGAAGTTCCCCAAATACCATTGTTTGCGAAATGCTTTTCCACTGAATGCTTCTCGTACAGGTATGTTGAGAGCTCCTTTGAGTTTGGGCCTTTTATTGCCCGACTTCATTCTAATGTAATCTCAGGAGTGTAATAGGCAATCAGGGGTTGATTTATTTCATCCCATTACTGAGTAGGGGGCAAGAAAAATGTTTGCTAGTTCATGTAAACTTTGGAAATGGAAAAGAACGAATCTTCTGTGGCTCTTTAAGATTTTATCTCCTGGCTGTGTTCAGCACTGAAAATTCATTTTTATTTTAACTATGTTGAAGGAGTTTTCAGTTTGACCATAGAATGGAGGGTGGAGGGAGAGACACACAGGAAAATCCCAGAACAACAAAGTTCAAATGGTTGCAATTTTCACTTAATGGCAGAAGGAGAGTTGAGCTCATTAAAATGACGACTGCTTTATTTCTTTAGCCTGCATTAATCTTATTGTCACCTTTAGCAAAGCATGTACAATTTATGCACCATCCTCAGATTCAAGTGTGGATAATTACTGCATATTCAGTCTCCACAAATTGCCCTTACATTTTCATCTTTCAGCAATATTCTTTGTCATGAGTTACTGGGGCTAAAATAGGGGCACCTGATTTATATTCTGCTGCCCGCTGCAAGCCGGCCACTCAGGACTGCATGGAAAAGGCTGAAGACAGTTGTTTTGTCTTTCCAGATTCCAGCATAGCTCCAGCTTCTAAGAAACTCCTCCCCATCCTAGCACATTTTAATAATTTTCTTTCAGGTTCTTTGCCCAGTGAGTGACCAGATACTCACCTTGTCTGCATCATTTTCCAGGTGCTCTCCAAGCCTTTGTGCTTCCCAACTTGATTGCCTGTTCTCCACTCTGCCTGTCTTTTAGAGGAGGAGTCATAGCTCAGCAGCTTGAGCACATGCTTCAACTGGAAAAGGTCCCAGGTTCAGTCACTGGCATCTCTATGCAGGGCTGGAAAAGCCCTCTGTCTGCTGGAAACCTTGGAGAACTAGCTCCCAGTCAACATAGGCAATGCTGAGATGACGATGGCTTTGATTTATTGCCTGTCCTTCACCCTAAGGTCCCGGGGGGGGGCAAAACAATTTAGAAGACAATTTCAAAATCAGTTTAAAACATGTGCAACCACAAGAATAGGGTAGGTCTTAAAATATATACATCTTAAGCGTCAGAGGTCAGGGTAAAGTGGTGCATCTTCAGCATTCGGGAAAACCCATACAGTGGTACCTCGGGTTAGATACACTTCAGGTTACATACACTTCGGGTTACAGACTCCACTAACCCAGAAATAGTACCTCAGGTTAAGAACTTTGCTTCAGGGTGAGAACAGAAATCGTGCTCTGGCAGCGCGGCGGCAGCAGGAGGCCCCATTAGCTTAAGAACAGTTTCAGGTTAAGAACGGACCTCCGGAACGAGTTAAGTACTTAACCCAAAGTACCACTGTATAGTGAAGGTACCAGAAGGACCTCTCCAACAGAGAATCTCCTCTCCTGGGCCACCCCTCCAAATCAAGGAGAGTCCCCCTCTCCTGGATTAATACTACAGAGGGTCTGTAGGGAAGGAGCTAGTCTTTCAGTTATTTGATGCCTGTAGCATTTACAGCTTTAAATTCTCACATGAGCCTCTTGAATTAGGCCCAGGGGTTATATGGATACCCAGCAAGTAATCTGGTTACTGAAGTTTCCAAGTCACCTTCAAGAACATCCCCACACAGCACACAGTATAGGTCAGCTTCTTAGGTTCCCATTCCCTCCAACATTCCTCAGATGATAATAGGGACATTTCTCTCACACACACAACTGACCCTCCTCAACCCTCCCCCCAATTTTTGAGTCCCTACCCCACACAGAATTTCTTAAAGAAGGATGAATGCCACCACAGCAATGTGACACAGCACACACACCCTCTACCCAAGGGAGGAGCCCAGTGGCAGCAGCCATGGAGAGGCCATAGAGAAGCAATGGGATGCTCCCTCACAGCTGCCGCCATCGCTCAGGAAAAGCGCTGGCTCATCCTCCTTCTCAAGCTCGGCGACAGCAACACAGGCAGGGAAAATAGGGGCATTCCGGGATCAAATCTGAAACTGGGGTGGCTTTCACAATTCCGTGCTGTCCCTGGAAAATCAGGAAACTTGGAGAATATATGTTCTTATGCTTCTTTTGCCAGCTGCATGTTGGTCCTGTTCTAAATAAACTCCCTATAGCTGGATCTCATACCTCTTTGTTCTACTGCGTTCCTTGCTGCTCAGCCTCCTAGCTGAAGCTGAGCCAAATATCACTCCCTCCAATTATACAAGATCACCCCCCCACACACACACACACACAAACACAAAAGTGTATATGGGGATATTTGGAAACTCTCAGGGGTGGGTGAATTTTAAGTGAGCTGATCTTACCTTTAAAGATGATGTAGCTGAGGGTCGCCTTTTCTGTTAAGCCCAGATCTGCTCCTAATTTTGTTACACCACCGGGCTATATTAAATAGTTGCTGCAATTTTCCTACAGATGCCAAAGCTTTTTATTTGTTGCCACAGTGATATATTTGCGAGTGTGGATGAGAACTTTTGGGATCACAGACATTAAATGACTATAAAGCTGTGTTATTGAATGTCGCTGGGCAAAATGCTTCTTTATCATTTTTCTGTAGCTGGAATAGATTTTTTGGGGGTAGGAAATATAAATCTGAGCAACGTATTGATTGCATCAAAGTAATATAGGGTAATCTGCAGCTGCAATAAATAATGGATACAATATATTATCATTATTTGAATGGCGCCGCCGTAAACTGCATGACAAGCTGGACTATGAGGTTGCAATCCTGACTCGATGGATTTACCCACAAGTAAACACATTACTAGTGTTGTTCTAGTGCTATGCAGGTGTGCTATACTGTTTTAGTTCCATAGTTTCTACTTATTGTTGTGTGCTTCTATGGTGTGGAGTGCTTGTGGGCTCCCTTCAGAAAAAAGGATATTCTATAAACACAATAAACTGATAGATGCCAGAATAATCCCGTGTATTTGGGGATACCAGACTACCAATCCCCTCCCCCCCCAAAAAAACCCTAACCAGGTGTGGAATTCAACACAATTACTGCAACTTCCCAAACAAAATGACCCCCCCCTCTCCTCACCCCACACACTGTTCTGCGGGATCTATTGAGCTCCCAAACCAATTTCAGGGGGAACTAGGGAGAGAAGCCAGGTTGCAGGATTGCAAGCCCTCATGTAGGGCCTGTGCTGATGCGACTCAATGGGTGAATCCCGCCCTAGAGATTATTTTTTAGTATTATTACCTAAGCCTTAAGATACTGTGATAACACAGTGCTAACATGGAGGTGCCAATGCTTGGTGTGTTTTTTTTAAATGCTAGACAACAATAAAGATCAGCCTCTTGGCAGTACTTCTCAGGTATTGACATAGTGCAGCCTTCCACAACCTCAGGGTGTTCTGGACTTTCATTGGCATGGCCAATGGGCCTTTTTCTTTTCCTAGAGACCTTCATATTTTTGTTAAAATGCTAGTTATCAGCATCATCATGTTTATGTGTATGCCACTTATCCAGATTATGCTCAGCAGCTCACAAAAACAGTGAGGGACAACTGTTGTGTGTAGATAATAGAAACACTTGTAAATATATTGAATGCATTTCATAATGTAATGTTTTGAATTGGGGTTGGGAATCTCCAAACATTGCTGGACTGCAACTCCCACTATCCTCAAACATTGATCTTGCTGTCTGGGGCTGATGGGACTTGGAGTCCAGCAGCATTTGGAAGGCCAAGGGTCCCCTGGCCCTGGTTGAAATCCACATTAGCAAGCTAACAAAAGAAAAGAAAAACACAATTAAACATTCTTTTGGCACATTGCTCCATTATCAGAAACCCACGTTCTAACTACCACATGTGACAAAATCTTAAGTTTTAGCTCAAAAATATGAAATTTCTTATTGGCGCTAGAGAACCATTTGCAAGGGATTATGTAGGAATTAGCAACTATCAGTTTCAAGTATCAAAGCTTAAGTGAGTTCACAATGATGGAAGCGAATCTGCATACGATGTTAAGGCTATTCACGGTGCATTAAATTAAAATGAGGCAGAGGAGAAAAGCCAACAGGCACAAACTCATTTACCTCTTGACACAAATTATTAAATATTATCATTTTTTGTGACCTAATCCACATGCTTTCATGGATCAAGAGAGATTATCCATGTTGCTCTGAAAACGAATTAGGCATTCTTGTTAAGGAGAACATTTATGGAAGCATAGCACATAATTTACATGTAATTACCAGTATTACAAGTGAAAGCCCTTTTCAATTTAAAATGGGGTGTGTGGCAGAGAGAGAAACGTGTCGTTTCATAAGTGGCATCTTTTAACAAAGACTAGCTTAGAGGAGGTAATCCTGCTTTGGGTAGGAAAGGGCATGCTGAGACATTGGCAACTAATGCTATTTAAAGTTTATTTACAGTTAAAGCTATGGCTTTCCTAGTAGTGATGTATGGAAGTGAGAGCTGGACCATAAAGAAGGCTGATCGTTGTAGAATTGATGCTTTGGAATTATGGTGCTGGAGGAGACTCTTGAGAGTCCCATGGACTGCAATAAAATCAAACCGATCCATTCTGAAGGAAATCAGCCCTGAGCGCTCACTGGAAGGACAGAAGCTGAGGCTCCAATACTTTGGCCACCTCATGAGAAGAGAAGACTTCCTGGAAAAGACCCTGATGTTGGGAAAGATTGAGGGCACAAGGAGAAGAGGACGACAGAGGGCGAGATGGTTGGACAGTGTTCTCAAAGCTACCAACATGAGCTTGACTAAACTGTAGGAGGCAGTAGAAAACAAGAATGCCTGATGTGCTCTGGTCCATGGGGTCATGAAGAGTCAGACACGACTAAACGACTAAACAACATCAACAACTGCTTGGCATATGCTTCTTGCTATACAGGATATAAAAGTGCCCTGAGGGCACTTTCCTCCAGCCACATGGAAGCAGTATAGGGAGGTTCCTGCCTCTCCCCTGCCCCCGCAAGCAGGAAGCAGTAACATTTAGTGCACAGGTGAGTTACCACTGCCAAGAATGTCTAGCACTGCCACATAGCTCAGCATAAGCGCCAACTCTAGGGCCCTGGTCCCTTCGGTCCCCCCAAATAAAATGTTTAGCTCGCCCCCTATTTATGCAAGTTGGTACGTCCCTCCCTCTGTTGGGCAGCCGCCCTACCCCCACCCCCTGCACTGGGTGCCACCCTCTTTTCCTAGTTTGGCTCCTGGCTTTCAGTGCTGTTTCCAAGTGCATCTGAGCCAGGGCAGCTGGGTAGAGGCAGGCAGGCAGGCCGGTAGAAGAGGCCAGTAGGCAAGTGGGTGGCAGGGGAGTCAGGCAAGGGTGCAGAAACTTATTGTGCATAAACGGGGGCAAGAGGGCGGGGGGAAAGGGGAGGCCTGCACCTACCTGCGCACTGTGGAGGAAGGTGCACTCCGCAGAAGTGGGGGGAGGCAGGAGAAGGGTGTGTGCCCCCCCCATATACAGTGGTGCCCCGCAAGACGAATGCCTCGCAAGACGAAAAACTCACTAGACGAAAGAGTTTTCCGTCTTTTGAGGTGCTTTGCAAGACGAATTTCCCTGTGGGCTTGCTTCGCAAGACGAAAACGTCTTGCGAGTCTTGTGAGTTTTTTCCCTTTCCCCCCCTTTTTCTAAGCCGCTAAGCCGCTAATAGCAGCTTAGCCGCTAAACCGCTAAAAGCGCTAATCCGCTAAGCCGCTAATAGGCCTGCTTCGCAAGACGAAAAAACCGCAAGACGAAGAGACTCGCAGAACGAATTAATTTCGTCTTGCGAGGCACCACTGTATTGTTCAAGTTGGTGGCTACATAGCTCAGTGTGTGGTTCATGTTGGTTCCAGTCCCCACTCATGAATCACGAAGCTGATCAGGTGACTGTGAGCCAGTTGCCTAAATTGAGGATAAAACTGAGGGACGGGGAAAACTATGTATATGCCACCTTCTTGGAGGAGAAGGTGAGACATAAGCGTAATAATAAAACTGCTGCTTTCTGGACTGACATAAGGTTGCCATGAACTAAGTGCTGCTTAGAGTAGACCCATTGAAATTAATGAACCTTATAGTCATGTCCTGTATACACTGCTTTTTTTTCCCTGCCCCCGCCCCCACAGCTTGCCTTTTTTGTAGCTAAAATATTCCCAAATGTTGCAACATGTCTTCATAGCGGGCTTGTTCAGACACAGCAGGACGGACACCTGCATAAACATGCGCAGGATTCAGCATTTTGTGCCAAAGCCACCTGCTGGCATCTGTTGTCTTGGTGGTGGTTGGGGGAAGCAGGAACTTTAGATCTCAGAATGACTCATGCAAAGTCCACCAGGCTTTGCAGAGTTGCTAAGGGAGCGGCGTGCGTTTTTGTCTCTGCGTCCATGTGCTTGACTCCTGTAATCACATTAAGAAAACCTGAGTCTGTTGTAATTCTGTCAGCCTCGGGGATTCAGTAATTTATCCCTTCCCTCTATAAAAATGAGGCAAGTGTGAGAGAGGCAGGAGCCCTCGTGGGCTTCTTAATGTCTGTTACCCTCACCCATTTAAATCTACCATCTGATAGAAATGCCTTTTATGGAGCAACAGACTCTTCTCTTGTACTGCCGTTACATCTCAGGCGTGAGGCAATTACAGTGCAACACTATGCATATTTACTCAGAAGTAGTTTAAAGGGTCTTGCTCCTGGGGAAAGGGTGTATAGGATTACACCCTCGGGGTGGTTTTCATCAGCAAGTCATTTAAGTAAGAAATGGAAGATAATTTTGTTAAGCTCCACGTTTTTACCTGTGCTGTGTGCGTGTGCATATGCACATCACTATGTGTGTATATCCCTAACTGTTTGTGTCCAAATGCAGCATGAATGAACCACGTGCCTCCAGAAATTAAGATTTACAATGCAATTCCATGCATATTTTAATGGTATGCATTTTTGGACTTTTATATTGTAAACAGCCCTTGATCTTCAGATGAAGAGTGGTGTAGAATAATAATAATAATAATAATAATAATAATAATAATAATAATAACAACTTTGAAGTGAGGCTTTCCCCCCCCTTTATTTGTGTTTAGGATTGCAGCCTTATGTTCAACGTTCCCAAACCTTATGATGTCTTAAATATTCTTAAGGATCTGCCAATTTTGCATATGCTTGAGTCCTTCCTGGGCAAGTTATCCACTCACATGGTTGAGGAACAGCCATGCAACACCCCAACACCCCCACCGCCATACACATAATTAATTCACGAGGCAGGTGCTCACTCTGGACAACTGTAGGTGAGGAGACTCAATTTGTATGTTTTTCCAGTGCTCAGATTTCAAGGGGTCCAAAAGGGTCTCCAGTGCCCTTGCACTGTCTGGTTAGCTGCTGCCTTCAGAAGGCTAAATTTGTTTGCGTGTGCGCATGTGATTCACCTAAAATTGGGAGGAGTCGGGGGCAGAATTTGCTGGTTTCAGTAAAAGCCTCTCTACTTCCCCCCACCTCCCCACAATAATTTGAGGCCTTATAAGAAATGCCTTATATGCATACCAGTTTTCCTACAGAGCGCTCATTTCATACATTCTCTTGTGCACATAGAGGAGGTAAGGGGTGAGTGCCCACTGCTTCAACCCCAAAAAGTGATCACTCTCCCTGCAACTGTGTCAAGCAGGTCCCACTTGCGTGGCCCTTGGAAGGTTGACCAGATATACATCTGGCCTTGGGGCTGAAGAAGGCTTCCCATCCGTTTTCTTTCTATCTCACAGGGTCATAGAGTTGAAGGGAACCCAGTGTAGACTGTTACCAATCCCTCAGTTGGGAAGCAGATTCTGCCATTTCCAGTTGTTTTCCTTCTTTCCCCCTGATTTGGGGTCACACCTGCATCTGCCCTGGCATCTCTAGGTGTGTGAAGGATTGTGATTTGCTCATAACCTGTTACAATCAGGGCTTATTAGGAAGTTCATACAGGCCGGGGTGGCACCATGCAGACTGAGAACCAGTGTGGTGTAGTAATTAAGAGCGGTGGACTCGTAATCTGGTGAACCGGGTTCGCGTCCCCGCTCCTCCACATGCAGCTGCTGGGTGACCTTGGGTTAGTCACACTTCTCTGATGTCTCTCAGCCCCACTCACCTCACAGATTGTTTGTTGTGGGGGAGGAAGGGAAAGGAGATTGTTAGCTGTTTTGAGACTCCTTCGGGTAGTGATAAAGTGGGATCTCAAATCCAAACTCTTCCTCCTCCTCCTGCTCTTCTTCTTCTTCTTCTTCTTCTTCTTCTTCTTCTTCTTCTTCTTCCTTAGGGTAGTGATAAAGCAGGATATCAAATCCAAACACCTCCTCCTCCTCCTCCTCCTCCTCCTCCTCTTCTTATTTACACTTGGGTTGCAGGTGTGACAGTAATGGGACTTGTATAAACATTTACGTTTTAATTTTTTTCTTAATTTCTTGAGGCCCATTATGTGTTTACCAAAGCGTGTAACAGCTTTATGTTAACAATGCAACAATGCATCATTAAAGGCATGCCAGCTGTTCATATTTTAGTTTTCTGTCACTGATAGCCCTCTGCATACCCTGTCAAGAGGGAAAAATGTATGTTTCCTCTTTAATAACTAACACTAACGCATCAAAACAAGAGGCATTTAGCGGTGAGTCCTTGACACATTGCTTTGATAAAACACTGTCTTGGAACTCATTAGCGTTAACGGGCTGGGTATGAAGTGGCGTATCCAGGCATCAGCTTCAAACTTGGAGAGCTCAGCATCAGCGAGGGTCTGCAACAGAAGATTCATTCTATGAATGGATTTGCTGATGCCCTTCCAAATGGCAGGTTTATAAATGCCTGTGAATCCCAGGTCACAAACAAAAACTCTGTTTTTCAATGAAACCTTTCAAATAAAACATTTAACAAACCTGTTTGGCTTCACGCTACAAAATACTGAGTGATTAAACAGAGGCTTTCCAACAACCTACCCAAATAGGGAATAGAAAATGGTCTTCCATTTGGCTGACATCTTACTAACTGCTCATGATACAAGAAAAGTTAAAGTCTTAAGCTTCTAAGGGCATGCATGCAATTCTAAATTTAGAGGCTTGTTCATTCTTCAAATATTTTATTTTCATTTTTTTAACAATATTCTTATACATTCACATCATTTTCAGTTTCTACACTTCTGCAATTACTTGGACTTCCCCCACCCCTGGTTTCCAATTTTTCCCTATTTGTTGCATCTAATTACGTTGTTTTAATCCATTTTATCTCCTTTTTTTTTTTACTTTAAATCATATTATAATGGATTAAAAGAACCTAATCAGATGCAACAAATAGGGGAAAATGCTATAACAATCCTGCTAACGTTTTTTAAGTATCTACAGCAGTCTTTAAGATATTCTATATATATATTCCACTCTTGACTAAAAATTTTATCATCTTGGTGTCTGATCTTCACGATCATCTTTGCCATTTCAGCATAGTCCATCATCTTGTTCCTTCTTCAATTGCTCTCCAGCAATCTCTAACCCATTTTTGGGTTAGATTTTGGTCTGTCTGCTACATTATTTTTTATTTCCTTTGAAACAAGACGAGCAAATACATTAAAATGCGCATGCTTAGCAACTACCTTAAAAGGCAGAGTACTATAATGCCTGACTGGAGTTTGTTAATCTAAATGGATGATAACTGGAGTGAATGATCAAAGCTGTTAACCAAAAAGATCTGGAGGGCATATTTACAGTGTGACCAAGAAATGGAATCCAGGAGCTGTGTGTGGCCTCAATGTAAATATACATTTAAAGCAGTATGATACCACTTCAACTAGTCATGGCTGCCCCTCCAGAAGAATTCTGGGAACTGTAGTTTGTCCAGGGTTCAGAGAGGTATTAAGAGATATGCAATTCCCAGAGTCATTTAACAATCAATCCCTCTTCCATGGGCACTTTGGGAATTTTAGCACTATGAATTGGTCCCCTAACAATTCTCATTACACTTAACAAACTACAATTCCCAGGATTATTGGGGAGAGGCCATGACTATTTAAAATTGTGTTATACCATTTTATATGGGTCTGAGTATGGGTGTACATTCCACATGTTCATAGCCCAGTGGAGGCAGGGGGGACGGGACATATTGGGAACTGCATCCTCAACCATCCTTCATCTTCCATTCATGGTTTAGACCCAGTAGTTCATTCTGTCTGCATTTCATCTCTTTATCTTTTTTCCATTTTCACCATCTGTTTATTTATATGCCACTTTCCTGCAAAATGGTGCCCCAAGTGGCTCACAACATACCAAGTGAACAATTAAGTATTACAATTCTCTCTCTCTCTCTTAATAATATCATCAATAAATAAATACCAAATCCATACAAGTTGGTATAAAGCAATACAAACCAACCAATCTAGTTTAACAGCTTAAAAGTGAACAGGAGAAAGAATAATGCCTAACACAGAAATTTTAAAAGTCATATTTCACAATTTTGGTATTCTCTGGGCATAAAATGATAGGAATGGAAATTGTATCCAATGGTATCCAGGCTACCAGACGATGAAGACAAATAGTGCTATGGCTTAGATTTCTGCAGCTCATGGAAAGAGCATGCACTGCATACTTAAGGAGGCATTTTTATTGCTAATTGTCATACTTTTGTAGTAGTTTGTGGTATGTGAAAATAAATAAGTAACCCCGAAGGGAATGCTTCACTGAAGGGTGACCGGATTCAAGATAATCTATTACCCTGTGTGCTCCTGCTTGGAAAGCTATTGGAAGCTGTGAGTTTTATGCAAGAGTAAACGACAAAGATAGATAAGTCTTGGTCACTTAATGGGTTAGCTTTTAAGAGCACGGTATGCAAGGCCTAATTTCTGAAGCTAGTGTTTAGCAACCACACCACACTGGTCTGCAGACATGGGGGTTTTTTTTAGCATTTGACTAAAATTGGTTTGATGACTTTTTTGTAAAAGAAACTGAAATTAGGAGCCTAACCCCATATATGCCTACTCAGAGGGAAGTCTCGCTGAGTTCAGTGGTGCTTACTCCCCTGTAAATGAGTGTCAGATTGCAGTCGTCAATACTCACATTTAAAGTTGTAGTAAAGGAGGCTAGTGGACTGTATGCAGTTCATTGTTCTGCTTATTCCTCAAGTACATAATTTTTTACAGAACCTGACAATTATCATACCAGATGCGGCTGAAGGTCCATCTGGGACCAGCACTTTCAATAGTGGTCAATTAGATACTCTGGGAAAGCTCACACATAAAACACATAGGTATATAGGAAGCTGCCTTAACACTATGTCAGAACAAGTATCCATCTAACTTTGTATTGTCTACATCAACTGGCAGAGGCTCTCCAGGATTTCAGACCTTGTGGTGACATCCTGCATGCAAACAGATATTCTCCCAGATCTACAGCCCTGACACAATAGCCATCCCCACTTGTTTATCCTCAGCAAATGGTATTCAGAAATATACTAATGGCACAAGTATTAAAGCATGGCATTTCACAGTCTAGTATCCACTTCAGCCAATACATGATAATTTCTATTTCCTAACATTGAATTTGCTTTTTCTGCTGCCTCATCGCACTGAGCTGATATTGGAGGGAGATGAATACTATTGCACTTGATCTGATTGCTAGGGAGCCAGAGCCATATATATATATATATATATATATATATATATATGCAGTATGCATTACTTTGCAGTTTCACTGAATATTGTCTGTCATTCTATTGCCCAGTAACCCACTTAGCAGAGAGACTTTTTGGAGCTTTCCACAGTCTACACAAATTATCCTGAATATTTTGGTGTCATTCACAACAACGGATAAAAAGTGTGTGGGGAAAGGGCCTGAGATTCCCCACTCCTGACCTAGTTTGTTTCTGACTTTATACAAAACTGAACTGCAAGATCCCAGATTACTTGTAAGGTTTGCCTCATCGTATTTAACTAGACCATATGGTGGGCAGATATTTGCCCTTTGTCAAGAGCAAGCTGGCAGTAAATCACACCGTGCAAGTTGGAGTTGACTCTTCATTAGCAAGAATATGACCTGCAAAGACTCGGCTGAGTGTCAGGCCTAATGAACACAGCAGCTCATCCCTCTTAGATCTTGACCAATGGATCAGTTTGCCGAGACTGAAAGTTTCTGTCTTCTCACAACCAGGACCTTCCCCAAGCAATAGGAGACTACTGCTCTGTGAAGCCAACCTCTCCTCCACCCTTTACATGCCTCTTCTGGTTCTGGGAGACAAGGGGAGGGGAGGGAGCTTGTCACAGCAGGTGGAGAAGACACCTGTGACTCTTCACAAGCTGGACTCATCTCTGCCTCTTGCCTCCCATCCTCCTGCTTCAGCTTCTGCCTCCGATTCTGGACTTCTTTCTGCCACAGACTTTCCCAGCTCACTAAGCCCTGTTTATCTCTTCTTCCCAATCTTCTCCCACTTCTTCCTCTGACCACTCCCTGAGAACTGAGCCTTCTTCCCTTGGTATTTCCCTACTGGTTCCTCCCACCATTCCTCTGTGTCCAACCTGCCCATGACATCTCTATAGCATTCAGAATGTCTAACTAATGGCATTCTAGCCCAATGACTAGCTCTTTGGAGCTGGGCTTGAGTGAGGAAGGATTCGGCGTCTGGCGTTGCATGTTACTCCAGAGCACTCTCAAATATCTCGTCTAAGGAGCATTGCATCACCTCTTCTCTATTATTTGTTTTCAGTCATGCATATAATTGAAGCAGGTTAGCCAGCCAGCATTTTTATGCAGTGGGAGTGACAGCATAACGGCTCTGTTTGATTCCAATCTTCAGTTGCTGGAAGGGAGGATCAAACCCATTTATCTGGGCTGGCACAGAAGTCTTGGAGAAACTAAACTTAACCATAAGAAAAATTACCCCGATGCCATGGACTCTCTAGGGACTAATTAGTTTTGTACTCATGGCATGATGGATGATGACTGTCCCTTTTTGTAGTTTTAATGTACTATGTCCCCTAAATCCTAACAAACTTAACTTCTCAGTCCATGAATTAGAGATGCTATTGGTAGGCTTGATATAGTTCTGGACAAAGAGAAGGAGGACTGCAATCTTAAGTGTTAAATTCTGCTTTAAGGCATTGCATGGAATAGGTAACCATAATATATTTATTGCGCCAATCTGGAGGCGAATGGAGAACTTATGCCCCATTAGGCATCGCTCCAATATAGTGATTATTTACTGTTTATTATCTGAGAACCAGTGCAGCAGTGCAGCATTTATTCACTATATGAATAAATAAATTGATTGATAGATTTACTGTACCAGATATTGATACATTATTTAATACTTGGTTACTGTAATTTATTCAGTTTGGGAAAACCAGCCAGATGGGCGGGGTATAAATAATAAATTAATAATTATTATTCTTCCAACTTTCTTGGTTCCAGTGTGGGTTTAATGTTGAACATTTATATTTCACCAAGCAAAAGTACCAATACATTTTTCCCAAACTTGACCCTAAGAAGTTCAAGCAACCTTTTCCAACCTGGTGCCCTCCGGATGTTTATGATTACAATTTCTATTTTAAAAAATATTTATATATCGTATACATTTTATTAGACACATAATATAATAAATATCTAAAAAACAACAACATTTTTATACCACACTTCATTCCATTCACCATTTCAAGATAATGTATAATCAGTTAGATTAAACATAAAATGTGACAATAAAACAACAAGGGAGAACTAAATTCTCAAAACATGCCCAGGATTAAAATGCCCAGATGAGCAAAAAATCTCGGTGTCAAAAATATCACAATGCATGCACCAGGCAATCTTCCAAGGGGAGAGCATTCCAGAGACCGGATGCCTCTAATGAAAAGGCTCTTTCCTTGGTTGCCACATATTGTACCCAGAAGTTGCTGCAAGGTGGCACAGGTGAGACTGCATCGCTCTCCTTGCTTTCCAACACTGCACTTTCCTGCCGCTTACTGGGAGGGCGAGCAGGAGGGGCAAGGCAGCAAGAAGCTTGGCAGGGGTGGGTGTGGTGTCAGGAACATCCAATTGACTCTACCTTTGCACTGCAGAGCTCCCTGCTGCCTTGCCTCTCCCACTCCCAGTAAGCAGCAGCAAAGTGCAGAGCTGACAAGCTGGGAGAGCAATGCAGCTGCCCTGGAGCTGCCCTGCTAATTGTACCTCTGTTAAAGACAACGGAAGGAGGACCTAAGCAGAAGGTCTTAATAATAATAATAATAATAATAATTTATTATTTATACCCCGCCCATCTGGCTGGGCCTCCCCAGCCACTCTGGGCGGCTTCCAAAAGAATATTAAAATACTATGATACATCAAACATTAAAAGCATCCCTAAACAGGGCTGCCTTCAGATGTCTTCTAAAAGTCTGGTAGTTGTTGTTCTCTTTGACATCTGGTGGGAGGGCATTCCACAGGGAGGGCGCCACTACCGAGAAGGCCCTCTGCCTGGTTCCCTGTAACTTAACTTCTCGCAGTGAGGGAACCGCCAGAAGGCCCTCGGTGCTGGACCTCAGTGTCCGGGTAGAACGATGGGGGTGGAGACGCTCCTTCAGGTATACTGGACCGAGGCCGTTTAGGGCTTTAAAGGTCAGCACCAACACTTTGAATTGTGCTCGGAAACGTACTGGGAGCCAATGTAGGTCTTTCAAGACCGGTGTTATATGGTCTCGGCGGCCGCTCCCTGTCACCAGTCTGGCTGCTGCGTTCTGGATTAGTTGTAGTTTCCGGGTCACCTTCAAAGGTAGCCCCACGTAGAGTGCATTGCAGTAGTCCAAGCGGGAGATAACCAGAGCATGCACCACTCTGGCGAGGCAGTCCACAGGCAGATAGGGTCTCAGCCTGCGTACCAGATGGAGCTGGTACACAGCTGCCCTGGACACGGATTTAACTTGTGCCTCCATGGACAGCTGTGAGTCCAAAATGACTCCCAGGCTGCACACCTGGTCCTTCAGGGGCACAGGTACCGCATTCAGGACCAGGGAGTCCTCCACACCTGCCCGCCTCCTGTCCCCCAGAAACAGTACTTCTGTCTTGTCAGGATTCAATCTCAATCTGTTAGCCGCCATCCATCCTCCAACCGCCTCCAGACACTCACACAGGACTGTCACCGCCTTCACTGGTTCTGATTTGAAAGAGAGGTAGAGCTGGGTATCATCCGCATACTGATGAACACCCAGCCCAAACCCCCTGATGATCTCTCCCAGCGGCTGCATGTAGATGTTGAAAAGCATGGGGGAGAGGACAGAACCCTGAGGCACCCCACAAGTGAGAGCCCAGGGGTCTGAACACTCATCCCCCACCACCACTTTCTGAACACGGCCCAGGAGGAAGGAGCGGAACCACTGTATGACAGTGCCCCCAGCTCCCAGCCCCTCAAGACGGTCCAGAAGGATGTTATGGTCGATGGTATCAAACGCCGCTGAGAGATCCAGCAGAACCAGGAAACAGCTCTCACCTTTGTCCCTGGCCCGCCGGAGATCATCAACCAGTGCGACCAAGGCAGTTTCAGTCCCATGATGAGGCCTGAATCCCGACTGGAAGGGATCCAAATGGTCCGCTTCTTCCAGGCGTGCCTGGAGTTGTTCAGCAACCACTCGCTCAATCACCTTGCCCAAGAATGGAAGATTTGAGACTGGGCGATAGTTGGCCATCGTGGCCGCATCTAAAGATGGTTTTTTAAGAAGTGGTTTGATAACCGCCTCTTTCAGTGGGTCTGGGAAGGCTCCCTCACGGAGGGAAGCATTCACCACCCCACGAAGCCCATCACCCAGTCCTTCCCGGCTAGCTTTTATAAGCCAGGATGGGCAAGGATCAAGGAGACAGGTGGTTGGTTTCACTCGTCCAAGCAGCCTGTCCACATCCTCGGTGGTAACAGATTGGAATTGATCCCATGCAATTTGACTAGACAGGACTCTAGCACTCTCCCGCCCCGGCCCTGCTCCCACGGTGGCGTCTACCTCTTCCCGAATCTGAGCGACTTTATCTGCAAAAAACTTTGCAAAATCATTGCAGGAGATCATGTGGCCCGTACTGGGCCCCGATGTAGCAGGTGGTTCCGCTAAATTGCGGACCACCTGAAAAAGTCTCCTGCTGCTGTTTTCTGCAGATGCAATAGAGGCGGCGAAGAAAGTTTTCTTCGCCGTCGCTACCGCCACTTGGTAGGCTCGACATTGAGCTCTAACCTGTGTCCGGTCAGCTTCAGAATGAGTTATCCGCCACCGGCGCTCTAGCCGTCTCAACGATTGTTTCATTGCCCTCAGATCCGTGGAAAACCACGGGGCTCTCCGGGCTCCATGCAATCGGAGAGGGCGCTTCGGAGCCAAACAGTCAATAGCCCTGGTTAACTCCACATTCCAGCGGGCCACCAGGGAATCAACTGAAAGGCCATCAACATGGGATAAAGCATCCCCTACCACTCTCTGGAAACCATTTGGATCCATTAAGTGGCGGGGGCGGACCATCCGAATCGGTCCCACCTCCCTGCAGAGGGGAAGGGTCGCGGAGAAGTCCAGTTGCACCAGGAAGTGATCTGACCATGGCACTTCTTTTGTTTCACTTTTAGTTAGTGTCAGATCACCAACATCCGTAGAGGTAAACACCAGGTCCAAGGCATGTCCGCGGCTATGGGTTGGGCCAAACTTATTCAGGGACAGCCCCATGGAGGCCATGCTTTCCACGAAGTCCCGAGCGGCCCCTTGTAAGGTCGTGTCGGCATGGATATTAAAATCCCCTAGGACAACCAAACTAGGCGTCTCCAGGAGAACATCCGCCACGACCTGAAGCAGCTCGGGCAGGGAATCCTTGGTGCAGCGGGGAGGTCGGTACACCAAAAGGAATCCTGTACTGCCCCTATTGCCCAACTTCCAGAACATGCACTCAGAAAACTGGGTCTTCCCAATAGGACGCCTGGTGCAAACTAATGACTTCCTAAAAATCACTGCAACCCCCCCTCCCCGCCCACAAGGCCTGGGTTGCTGTGCGTAAGAGAAACCTGGTGGACAAGCAGCGGCAAGAACAGGCCCATCTGCTTCATTCAACCAAGTCTCTGTTACACATGCCAGGTCAAATCCTCCATCCATGATCAGGTCATGGATGGCAGTGGTCTTATGAATCATTGACCTGGCATTGCACAGCAGCACCTTCAGGTCATGTGGGTATCCCTTGCTGATTCTAGTATCCATCTGGTCAGGACCAGACCTGGAGGCAGGGATAGTCCTCAGACAACGACTAAACCTGCCTTCTCTGTAATGACATGGTCTGGTCTTAGCGTAACTCCTCCTCCTACCCGAGATCACTGAGATCGGTTGTCCCAACGCATCCCCCCCTGTGGAACATGCCGCAGCCATTTTGTTGGCTGGGACCCACTCCCCGGCAGCCCTGACCCCTCCCCTTAAAAACAAAATAAGGCATTAAAACAATGAAAACAAAACAAAAAAGAAACCCCAAAAAACAATACAAATAAAAAACTGTAAAAATTACAATCCATCAAAATCAAACAAATTCCCAACTAAACATCCATCCCACCCCTACCCCACCCCTGCATATACAATAATAATAATCACAATAATAATAATAATAAAGAAATAAAAAGGAAAATTTTAAAACATTTTAAAAAGAACTCTGCACCCCTCCGGATCCCCCTGGGCCGCAGCAGCAGTGACAGCAATCGTCCCTGTGAGGCCTGTCAGGCCCCGCCCCGGGCCAGATGGTGAGTGGCAGGAGGAGCAGGGCCCTCAGACACCCAGCAGGAGAGTCCTCCTGGGCAGCAGAGTCCAGCAGTCCTTATGGGCCTGTCAGGCCCCGCCCCGGGCCAGATGGTGAGTGGCAGGAGGAGCAGGGCCCTCAGACACCCAACAGGAGAGTCCTCCTGGGCAGCAGAGTCCAGCAGTCCTTATGGGCCTGTCAGGCCCCGCCCCGGGCCAGATGGTGAGTGGCAGGAGGAGCAGGGCCCTCAGACACCCAGCAGGAGAGTCCTCCTGGGCAGCAGAGTCCAGCAGTCCTTATGGGCCTGTCAGGCCCCGCCCCGGGCCAGATGGTGAGTGGCAGGAGGAGCAGGGCCCTCAGACACCCAGCAGGAGAGTCCTCCTGGGCAGCAGAGTCCAGCAGTCCTTATGGGCCTGTCAGGCCCCGCCCCGGGCCAGATGGTGAGTGGCAGGAGGAGCAGGGCCCTCAGACACCCAGCAGGAGAGTCCTCCTGGGCAGCAGAGTCCAGCAGTCCTTATGGGCCTGTCAGGCCCCGCCCCGGGCCAGATGGTGAGTGGCAGGAGGAGCAGGGCCCTCAGACACCCAGCAGGAGAGTCCTCCTGGGCAGCAGAGTCCAGCAGTCCTTATGGGCCTGTCAGGCCCCGCCCTGGGCCAGATGGTGAGTGGCAGGAGGAGCAGGGCCCTCAGACACCCAGCAGGAGAGTCCTCCTGGGCAGCAGAGTCCAGCAGTCCTTATGGGCCTGTCAGGCCCCGCCCCGGGCCAGATGGTGAGTGGCAGGAGGAGCAGGGCCCTCAGACACCCAGCAGGAGAGTCCTGCAAGTGAGTCAGGCAAGTGAGAAGAAAACACTCCTTCGGGTATTTGAGTCCCCATCCCTTTAGGGCTTGAAAGGTAAACACTGATAGCAATAAGTACAGTAGTGGCTGGTGTCCATTGGTGACCATCAGGCAGAAGACCAACACGTAGGGCAGAAGGCCAACAGTAGGAGCAGTCAGAGCCAATACTGGCAGAGGCAGTTATTTCTAGCTTGTCTCCAGCTTCCTCCCTATTGTGTTCTACAAATGCAACACCAGGAAGAGAAAGGAAGAGGAGGAAACTGACCGCCATTGCCACCCTCTGGGCTGGTTGGAAGCAAGAGGGCAGACAGGTGGGGACTAGCTAAGGGCAGACTGGTGGGGTGGTGTCCCATATGTGTAAATCTGACTGTGCCAGCCAAAGGTCTTCCCCAATGGGAACTTCAAAGCCAACATCATGTATAATGCGATGCAGGAATATCCGAACAAGGATTGGCATCAACTGACATTGTTCTCTCACAGAGACATTTGCATCCTTTTCCCCAACAGGTGATTGGCATCACACCACTCATAATATCAGAAGAGACAGACTGCTGATTGGCAATGTTAGACAAAGTACCATGCCACTTAGACTTAGTTCCAGCAAAGCTGAGCAACATTATGCTAAAAATAATGTCAGGGGCATCTGGCATCCTATCTGCATTAGGTTTTTTATAGTGCAGACGCGAAACTAGAAGAATCAGTGTCAGCAGCAGTAGTAGGAAAGTTTTCAAAGGGGTCCCTAGTGTAGATCGCGCCATAGAGAACTTGCCAGCAACGATTAAAATTGCCTGGAAGCTGCTCCTGAGTTGATGGGCTTCCATTATTCTTGGCATAGAAAGGACCATTACAAAAGATTGAATCCATGGTTGTAAAAGAGAGATATTTTCCTGCACATCTTTGGGGAACCAGTGTACAGTTTTGTAGGGCATATTCAAAGAATTTCTGCATACATGGCAAAGACAAAATATGGAATTAACTTGACTGTGTATGTGTTTTGTTGCTGCATAAATTCATCTAAGCAAATATTCTCTCAGGATACCTTTGCATCTCTGAGACTAAACAACTCTGAAAGTAAACAGCACTAAGGTCACCTTACATTTTCTGTTCAGCACTCACTTGAACACTGGCTGTGCAATAAGGACATTTGGTTGTTCAGCAGAATTTCCATTTCCTTTCGTTCCCCCAAGTGCCACCTTAAACCATTCTGGGGGTTCTACCAATCCTGGCACTGGGAGAAGCATCTCATCAGATACTGCTGGCAAATTTCAACAAGCATTTTCATTAATTTCAAATGGCGTGCTCTGAGTAGGACAGCCATTGGGTACAACCCTATATTTTCCATGCATCATCATCTTCTTTTTCTGAATATTTACTCTTTTATCCTTGCCGTGAAAGCATACAGAGAATTGTTTTAACAATGTACCTTCATACTTTAAAAATATTTGGCTCAAAATCAAACAAATGTAATATCAGTAGTACATGTGAAAAGGATCTAGCGGTCTTAGTAGACCACAAGCTTAACAGGAGTCAACAGTGTGATACAGCAACAAACTACCACTACTACTAATAATAATAATACCCCACCCATCTAGCTGGGTTTCCCCAGCCACTCTGGGCAGCTCACAGCATATATCAGAACATACTAAAATATCAAACATTAAAAACTAATGTTTAGGTGTTTTTTTAAGGGAGGGCACCACTACCGAGAAGGCTCTCTGCCTGGTTCCCCATAACCTCATTTCTCTCAGTGAGGGAACCAGCAGAAGACCCTCTGAGGAGGACCTCAGTGTCCAGGCTGAGCAATAGGGGTGGAAACGCTCCTTCAGGTATATTTGGCTGAGGCTATTTAGGGCTTTAAAGGTCAGCACCAACACTTTGAAACACACTGGGAGCCAATGAAGATCCTTTAGGACCCGTGTTATATGGTCCTGGTGGCCACTCCCAGTCCTGGTGGCCACTCCCAGTGGAATAGATCTGTACTGTTAGGCAGAGACAGCTACTGTAGCTAAGTATTTCCTTATGACATCACACTGAAATGGACAGAAACAGAGCCTAAGCTGTGTAACAAATGTGGGAGGTCTCGGAAAATGATTTGGCACAATTCGCTTTCCTAAAATAGTTTCTGTCATCACAGAGCCATCAGAACACAGCACTGTGGGATGAACCTGCTCAGCCAACTTCACACAAGGCACCATTTTGATCAGCTTGACCCACATCACTCTTAAATCCAAGTGTTCTGGGTTTGCTGGCTTATAGATTTATTTTGATTTGCAATGCAGCCAAAGACTAAAAATATCTGAAATGAAACAGATTGTATGGTATTTGTGACTTGGAAACATACGACAAAATCTCACAGGGTTTTTCAAAGCCATCTTTGCAGTCTGGAAATGTCAGAGAGAGGTTTAGATGTCTATCAGAGCAGGAAACATTTTGTCATACTTCTGTTATCTGCTTCTGCTTTTCCTTTTTATTCAGTTATAAATTCATTTGATCTGCATGACAAAGGGCTCCCATCTTCAGGCAAATCCTTGGAAACTGGGCTTCTCTTTCAACCTGTGCATAAAATAGAGGCCCTTTCAGACATTTAGCATTTATCTTGATTTGCTTGCGCAAAACTTATGCAGATGTTAGATTATATCTGGTCTATTGGCTTTCATTCAGATTTGTTTATATGGGGGCTATACAACAATAAGTGTTTGTCCTGCATTCATCCTGATTTGCTTACAGGATGGTTACTTGTCATTCATTCATTCATTCATCCCACACTTTCCAATGTAGCTGAATCACTCCTGCAAAACTGCAATTCTGCCAGACAAAAAAAGTCTACACAAATGGTGGGGAGGACCCTGCCTGCCTGATCTGAATGAGAATAAATGATACCAAATTTGTATTTGTTTCCTGGGTGATGGATCAATGTACCCCAATTTTTCACCTCAAAAACCATCTCAGCTTTGCAAGCACTCGTTGTAAGTACCCATGAAAAGGACAAGGAGTCTTGCAGGTACTCACAAAGAATACCGGCAAAACTCAGGCAAAGCAAGCAAGCAAGCAAGCAAGTAGAAAGAAAGAAAGAAAGAAAGAAAGAAAGAAAGAAAGAAAGAAAGAAAGAAAGAAAGAATCTTGCTTGAGGTGGGAACTAACCAGTGAGAAGAAAGAGGCCCAACTCCTGAACCAGTTTTCTAGTTTTCTCTGCCAAGAAAAACATGGTGCACTTCATTTCATTAAGTTCTGGGGTTAGTTGGGTTGGCTGGGCAGCCGTCCTTCCGCTGTGACAATGAGATAGTCTCCCTCCAGTCACATATCTTTCTCCAATCCAGGCTGACAGGGAGTGGACTATCTCACAATGGACCGTATCCATTGAAGTGAGGGGGTTTGCTTTCTGAAATGCCTTCTCTTTTTTTGAAGTGATAATCTGCCAGCTGCTGTAAGTATCCAGTAGCCGGGCTTCATGTTCCGGCACTGGGGGGCGGAGAGCAGGTGGGGGCGTGGCTGGCACACATCTCAGGGGTGTGGTCATGTCCTGGGGGCGTGGTGCCCAGTGCGGGTGAGGGGCAGCCACGATGGCACCCCACTGCCAGGGGCGGTGCGCTCCCCACACACCCCTCTTCCTCCACCAGTGTAAGTATCACATTCCCTTGTTACTTATTAAGCCTGCCTTTGTACCAGAGGGTCCTTACAATTGTTGCGGGGGGTGGGGGTGGGAGAGAGGAGTGAGAGAGTTTCCACACACACTATATGAGAATGACTACCTCCTTTGTCAGTAGTATCCTTTTTTAAATTCTTGTTTACCATCTTGCCTTTGAGGCAGCCAGCGGGAGCGAAGAAAAGCACTGCTCTCCTGAGCTGATGTCAAAAATTTGTAAATCAGCCAACATGATGTGCCAGCATGATGCACTGTAATACTTGACTGTATAAACTAAGTCAGAGTAAAATTTCGAAGTCAGTGGTTGCACACACACATGCTAAGCTCTTAAGTAATCTCCCCTCCCATTCCCACAAAAAAAAAAAAGCCTTTCAATGCTAGAGTGTCCGTGGCTCACAATAGCACACACTTTGCAGGCACAAGGTACAGTAAGCCTGCAAGTTATGTCATTTAGCTTGTGCGCATTCAGCTTTATGCGCATGGCAAAAAATTAAAAACAATTATAAAGGGGGCAGGGTGATGGGAAAAATGACTTTGGCAAGCCCACTCACCATTGAACCCAATGTATTTACACTATACACAATTTTGCCTTTGGGCGTGATCCCCAGAACGTAACCCCAGTGGAAGTTGCAGACTTACTGTACAAAATTCAATCCTCAGTAATCTATAGTTCAAGTAAACCCATCTGCACCACATGTTTAAAGCAGTTTCATACCACTTTAAATGGCCAGGACGTCCCCCAAAGAATCCTAGGAACTGTGGTTTGTTAAGGGTGCTGAAAGCTGTTAAGCGATTCCCATTCCCTTCTCAGAGCAATAATTCTTAAATTCTTAAGTCAGTTAATCGCTTTCAACACTCGTACCATGAGGTTTGGAACAGAGGGCTGATGGAAAAAAATAACACTCAGGTTTAAAGCACTAAGGGAAAGATCTGGACTGGATAAATTTCAAGATATGTAGTATACTTTTATCACAATTAATATTGCAATAAAGCCCTAAACAGCCTTGGCCCTGTATGCCTGAAAAAGCGTTTCCACCCCCATCATTCAGCCTTGACACTGAGGTCCAGCTCCGAGGGCCTTCTGGTGGTTCCCTCCTTGTGAGAAGTGAAGTTACAGGGAACCAAACATAGGGCCTTCTCAGTAGTGGTGCCCGCCCTGTGGAATGCCCTCACATCAGATGTCAAAAAGATAAACAATTATACGATCTTCTGTAGACTTCTGAAGGCAGCCCTGTTTTGGGAAGCTTTTAATGTGTGTTATGTATATTCTGTTGGATGTCACCCAGAGTGGCTGGGGACAACCCAGTCAGATAGACAGGGTACAAGTTATTATCATCATCATCATCATCACTATTACAGTATTATTGAAGAAAATGACTGCCATCCCCTGGGTACACACAGTCAATTGTGGCTGAGTACTCAAGGTTGACACTTGCAACAAAAGTAATGGCATTTAATGAACTTTTTATACAACTCTGAACTTGATTACGATAGCTAATGAAATGTTTCCTCCCTTTTAAAAAGCAACATTGGGCTGTTTTAAGATGGGTTGATCAGTGCTGTTCATTTCTTTGAATGAAATAATGGATTGGCCCTGTGTACAATCCAAGGAACTCTTAGAGGACACACCTGTCAGGAAGCTAGACAAGAGCTTTATTCTCTCCCTCCAGCAAGAAACTCCTGACTTCATCCAGATACAGATAAGTCCTGTGCCATCTAATAATTTAAACTCTATAATGACACTATCTTCACAGTTCGCTCGACCTCTGGATTTATAAGATTGCAGGGCAGAAGAACCTGGATATTTTGATCTTAGATGCTCTCCCTACAGAACTGCCAAACTCAGTGACTTTTGTGGGGTAAATTCCTAAGAAGGGAAGTCTTTGTAAAATTCTGGCCCACGTGGAAATGAAACACTTAGCATTTCTGTGTATTATAGCTTTGCTTATTTTATAGTATTTTTGTATTTTAAATATTTCTGTAAGTTGCATTGCATTGTACATATTTAAGTAAGTTGCTTTTGAGACTTTTTTGTAAGAAAAAGTAATCAAAATTAATAAGTGATGACGATGAGGCATACCGACACCCCCCTTCCAGTTGTTTCTGGTTTATAACTGCTAGGATTTATTATTTTAACATATCCCCTCAGCACTTTGGGAATTTGCCACTTTTAACCTAAGATTCCATTCCAAATATTTAAATCCTCTGTGATAAAATTTTAAAACCGTGTAATTCCAAGCATTTTACAGCACCTACTTAATTTAAAAAGGGCCGCACTTCTTTTTGCTCTATTAAAACACCCTTTATTCATATATTCAAATTGCAGCAATCTACATACTAGATAATGGGTAATTGCTGTTTAATACTTTTATATCCTAATTCCGCTAGAAAGAAATAAAAATTATTAATATCGTTCTACAGTGTTCTCTTTTGATGAAGACAATATTAGTGAAGTAGTCTTTGGTGCTAATTCTTTGAGTGAATTCAACTAAATTGATCACTTACAGTAAGCCTCACTTCAGCTGGGGAAGGAGATATCTCTGAGCCCTTGGCAGTACAAAGAAGTGAAAATGAAGAGAGACACATGCATTTTGAAAACAGCTTGAGAATAGCTTAGAGGAAATAAAACACAGCTTTATACTTCAAATCTCCCGAGGGCTGGGTGTTTAACCCCCGCAACATTTGCATTCCAAATCTATGTCTGCTGCTAGCATGCCTCCCCTCACTCTCTTCCCCCCCCCATCAGATAAATATATGCCCTGTTTTTCTGACTAAGGGATTACATCAATTTCAGTGTCTCCCCCTTATCTTTATTCCTACAGAAATGCTGCCCCTGTAAAGGATGTGTTTCTTGACTTAGAGGTTGCTGGAATAAATACACATTGGATAGCTCAGTTGGTTAGAGCGTGGTGCTGATAATGCGAAGGTTGCAGGTTTGATCCCTGTATGGGACACCTGCATATTTCTGCATGATCCTCAGGGTCCCTTCCAATTCTATGATTCTATGAATCTATGTTGTAGGGTTTAACTGGAAAAGATGAGAGGCCCAGGCCTCCAGACAGGCCAGTCTTGGGGTTATGAGATCACTACCAAAAATGGTGTCCCTGGAGTGAGTCCTTGGGGCTGTAATGTGTTGACTTCACCCCCACCAACAGCTGTCCTGATACAGGAACAAGGGGTGGAAGTATTCAGGGATAGCCAACCTGGTGCTCTCCATCTGTTGTTGGGATACAACTGCCGTCATCCATCATCCATGGCCATGCTGGCTGGGGCTGAAGTGTAATCCAACAACATCTGGAGGGCATCACATTGGAGACCCTATGATGGAGAAAAGGCATGGTAATAAGATCCTTTAAATATTAGGGTGGAGAGAGGAAGAACTTCCCACAGCAAAGTAACAGATGACCTAGTTCTAAGTCTAGGAAGCTCTGTCACCTCTCTGTGTCAGGGGGCCTGGCTGTGGTGTGGGGTGGATGGTTGTGCTGTAAGTAACCATTTTTATTGCCCTGTTCTTACATCCAGATAGCACTGAACCCCTGGCATCCTCAAGGACCCACTGTGACCAAACTGGCTGCACATTTCAAGGATAACTATGCTGGCTTCATAGGGACCTTGACTCCACAGTTGATGAAGTTCCAATCTAAGTGCCCAGTGCAACAGCTTGTCATGTATTGTGGGATCACTTTTAGTGTATGCAGCCTGATGATGAGGACAAGGTGCTTGCAGCTCTGCATCCAACCGTGTGCCTTCTTGATCCTCAAGCCTCTTGGCTTAGCAAATCTAGTGTATGAGGTTTGATTGGTTTAGTCCAGAGCATGTCCATTGCATGAGGGGGTGGTCCCTGCCACCTTGAAAGAGGTAGTGGTACAACCATAGCTGGCCCAGCCTCAGGTAGCACAAGCCTCCAGGTGCATTTGTACCCCTGGGTACAAATGCTACTAAAGAAGCTGCCCCTGGACCCATTGAGTTGGACTAACTAAAAGGTAAAGGTAAAGGACCCCTGACAGTTAAGTCCAGTTGCGAACTTAACTGGGGTTGCAGCGCTCATCTCGCTTTACTGGCCGAGGGAGCCGGCGTTTGTCCGCAGACAGTTTTTCCGGGTCATGTGGCCAGCATGACTAAGCCGCTTCTGGTGAAACCAGAGCAGCGCATGGAAATGCTGTTTACCTTCCTGCCAGAGTGGTACCTATTTATCTGCTTGCAGTTTGACTTGCTTTTGAACTGTTAGATTGGCAGGAGCTGGGAGCGAGCAACAGGAGCTCACCCCGTCGCAGGGATTCGAACTGCTGACCTTCCGATCGGCAAGCCCTAGGCTCAGTGGTTTAGACCACAGTGCCACCTGCGTCCCTTTGGACTAACTACTAAGCAGTAATACATGCCACCTTTGAGGGAAGGTGGTGGAGAGGATCATGATAGGGCAACTGCTGGCATTCTTGGATGAAATCATGAATCCCATGGAGCTGTCATGGAGAGGCTGGGCAGATGACAAGGAGGAGTAGGAGATGCTAGGGCAGTTGAAGGAGTTCAATCTGCTGGAAGGTCCCAAAAGGCTGGGGTATGGAGATCAAGAACCCTGAGAGAAGTCTGATCACAGGGAGGGTCCCAGTGGCTTGAGTGGTGAAGGCTTTGGTGCTGGAGAAGGGGTGAGCAGGTTGTCAAGGGAACAGCCTTGTGTTATTTGATGTCCCAGGTGCTATGCCACCACCAGCAAAAGTGTCTCCGACACCTCCTCCAACCCAAGAGGAGCCAGCCCAATTGAAGGAGGCACTTAGGGATGCTTCTGACAGTGAGACAATGCAGACCTTCCAGTCGGGATTCAGGCCTCATCATGGGACTGAAACTGCCTTGGTCGCACTGGTTGATGATCTCCGGCGGGCTAGGGACAGAGGTGAGAGCTGTTTCCTAGTTCTGCTGGATCTCTCAGTGGCATTTGATACCATCGACCATAACATCCTTCTAGACCGTCTTGAGGGGCTAGGAGTTGGGGGCACCGTCACACAGTGGTTCCGCTCCTTCCTCCTGGGCCATGTTCAGAAAGTGGTGGTGGGGGATGAGTGTTCAGACCCCTGGGCTCTCACTTGTGGGGTGCCTCAGGGTTCTGTCCTCTCCCCCATGCTTTTCAACATTTACATGCAGCCACTGGGAGAGATCATCAGGAGGTTTGGGCTGGGTGTTCATCAGTATGTGGATGATACCCAGCTCTACCTCTTTTTTAAATCAGAACCAGTGAAGGCGGTGAAGGTCCTGCGTGAGTGTCTGGAGGCGGTTGGAGGATGGATGGCAGCTAACAGATTGAGGTTGAATCCTGACAAGACAGAAGTACTGTTTTGGGGGGACAGGAGGCGGGCAGGTGTGGAGGATTCCCTGGTCCTGAATGGGGTAACTGTAACCCTGAAGGACCAGGTGCGAAGCCTGGGAGTCATTTTGGACTCACAGCTGTCCATGGAGGCGCAGGTCAAATCTGTGTCCAGGGCAGCTGTTTACCAGCTCCATCTGGTACGTAGGCTGAGACCTTATCTGCCTGCAGACTTCTCGCCAGAGTGGTGCATGCTCTGGTTATCTCCCGCTTGGACTACTGCAATGCGCTCTACGTGGGGCTACCTTTGAAGGTGACCCGAAAACTACAACTAATCCAGAATGCGGCAGCTAGACTGGTGACTGGGAGCGGCCGCCGAGACCATATAACACCAGTCTTGAAAGACCTACATTGGCTCCCAGTGTGTTTCTGAGCACAATTCAAAGTGTTGGTGCTGACCTTTAAAGCCCTAAACGGCCTCGGTCCAGTATATCTGAAGGAGCGTCTCCTCCCCCATCGTTCTGCCCGGACACTGAGGTCCAGCTCCGAGGGCCTTCTGGCGGTTCCCTCACTGCGAGAGGCCAAGTTACAGGGAACCAGGCAGAGGGCCTTCTCGGTAGTGGCGCCCGCCCTGTGGAACGCCCTCCCATCAGATGTCAAAGCGATAAACAACTACCTGACATTCAGAAGACATCTGAAGGCAGCCCTGTTCAGGGAAGTTTTTAATATGTGACATTTTAGTGTACTTTTCATCTTTATTGGAAGCCGCCCAGAGTGGCTGGGGAAACCCAGCCAGATGGGCGGGGTACAAATAATAAATTATTATTATTATTATATTATTACAGACTTCGCTTGTTCAACCTACGCAGAGGAGTGTCTGTTTGCTTGCCCAGCTCCATGACTTGAGATATGAATCAGGCAAATAGCTATGTATTACTTGCTCTTCAAAAGGAAAGCATGGAGAATGTGTTGGTTTTTGGATCATGGTTTTACCTAGCTATGTATCTGCTGTGCTTTTTGAACTTGTAACCAGTAGACCCATATCTGGGTGCTATACTAACTGGGAAAAAA